>NW_006921615.1:7120484-7164661 GCF_000298275.1 Orycteropus afer afer
TAAATATACTATGTATATATATATATAATATTTGCTAGCAGTAATCACAAGGAGCTCTTGTGGTATAGTGGTTAAGACACTTGGCTGTTAACCAAAAGGTCAGTTGTTCAAACCCACCAGTCACTCTGTGGAAGAAAGAAAGGGCAGTCTGGTTCCATAAAGATTTAGTCTTGGAAATCCATTGGGGGTTGGTATGAGTTGGAATTGACTCGATGGCAGTGAGTTTTGTTTTGTTTTGAGTATTAATCACAGTAATACCTTATCAAATCCATAAATCTCAGAGTGCCATACATTGAAAGATGTTGTTTTGTTAGAGACAAATGAATAGAAATGGATTCCAAAGGTACAAGGAAGGAAATCTAATTGATTCTCAGCAGCAAAGGAGATAGAGTGAGTAGCTGGCTGTGTTTGATCATAGTGTTTATATTGGGATGAGTTAGAACAGGCTTCTAAATAAAGGAAAAATGTGATTGCCCATTGTGTTAATGAAATCCAGTCTCAATAGCCAGCTCTTTCCCACGGCTATTTTTTTTCACTAGTTTAAAGCAGTGTTTAACTGCTAAAGTATTTTTAAAATTACTAGAGGTCTATTAACCAAATAAAACATTTAGATTTTATTACTTTTGGTTGGGTGAGAATGGAGGTGGAAAATAGTGTATGGAGTATATTTATGTATGTAAATTTAAGTGCCTCTAAAACACAAACATGCACTCCTAAGAAAACATATAAAAGCTTTAGCAATCTTAGCCAAGAGAAAGGAAAAGAATTGGCTTCTCAAAACTTTGAGTTACAACTAAAAATAATTTTACATGTTTGATACATTACTCAAGAAAAAAATTCCTCTGTGTATTTAGCACTATCTGATTTAAAGAAGGTCACTGCTATATCTGATATCATTTTATACCATTTGTGACTTAGCTTTTGGTTCTGGTCACGGGATATGACATTTTAAACATTAATGGGTAACAACTGTAAAAACTAACATTTATGTCTTCAAAAATAAAAAGAAAGAAACAGTTATAATTGTAAAAACTCATTTCATGCTAATAGCTCAAGTTTTATTCTCACAGCCTTGAAAAGAGTCTTGGGATTTGCTGGTTGTTACATATTTTTCTAAGGAACCCTGGTGGCACGGTGGTTAAGTGCTTGGCTGCTAACTGAAAGATCAGTGGTCAGCGGTTCGAACCCACCAGACTCTCCATGGGAGAAAAGACCTGATGTGCTCCTGTGAAAATGACAGCCTAGAAAACCCTATAGGGCAGTTCGACTCTGTCCTGCAGGGTTGCTATAAGTCGTAATTGATTCATCTGCACACAACATTGGTTTAGAGGGAGGATACCTGTCTGATGGTAGATTTGTCCTAAGGAATCCTTCCACTTCAGGGAAGCCAAAGAAGGCCTGCAGAAATTGAGGTACGCTTACTCTGGTATAAAAACACCGCTTTGTTTTCATTCTTCTTGGCCTTTTATCAAATTGTACTTTCAGTTGTCTGAGAGAACAGTGTTCCAACGTTTATAATCAACCTCATAAAATGCGATGTTTGCATTTAGCATACACAAGTCCCAATAATCATTTCTTCTTTGTATCAGAGGTTTGTGTTCCCTCCCACTCACACCATTCAGAAACGGCTCAAAGGTTTATTTCTCTTAATTTCCAGAGTATTTTCTTTGGAATAGCTAGACACTGCAGCTAACTATTTGGAAGTCCTTTGCTGGGGTGATTACAGCAATAATTCTGCATCACCAAGGAGGGAGTTGAAATAGAAATTGTGCTTTCAGCTGATTACTTGTGTGTGTGTGTGTGTGTGTGTGTGTGAATCTTTTCTATTTGTACCAGGCCATGAACTTAAGCTCCATCAACTTCTTATAGAAATTCATCTGATGGGCTTGGCCAGCTATCCTGAACTACTCCAGGCTTATAATGGGGTGCTGGCACACATTTTATGCTATGGTTCAGAACCTCAAGAAAGAAATAATAGAAACAACACAGAAGTTATTTGTGCTAAAATCTTCAAGGACTCACCATGACTGTTTCTATAAATAGCGTTGCTATGTACACTGTGGCTGGGATAATTTAGCATCGATGGAAGCTTTTGTCTTTCTCCACTTGTTAGGCTCTTTGCATCCCATTATTACTTGATTTTAAAGAGAATACTGGTTTTGAAGACCCATCTGTCTTTTCCTTGCTAGACACATTCTGGAAAGAGGGAATTTCGTAGGTGTTGTGGTTACCTGGTGCTGCTCTGACAGGAATATACCGCAAATGGGATGGCCTGAAGAAATAGGAGTTTATTCTCTTACAGTTTGGAGGCTAGAAGTCCAAGTTCAAAGTGCCAGGCTCTAGCGGCTGGGTGAAAGCCCCTCAGCCTTGGGCTTCAGCTCTGCCTCCAGCTCTTAGCGCACTGAAGCTAGAGGCTTTTCTTTACTCAGACAGCTGCTGGCTGCTGAGGCTAACAAACCCAAGGTTGGCAAGGAAAAAGGCACAGTCCCGATGTTACCAAACCACATGGCAGGCCATTAATTTAAGTCCATTGTAAGTCCCAAGGTCAGCAGAGCATGGCAGGCTGCTGAACAATGACACGGCTACATCCAGGGTCTAAGGACACCATAAGCTAGAGACCATTCCCAAAGCTGCTGCTTATATATGGGAAGTAGACCACATACCCAAAGCAGCTACTCAGCTGCTTGTGGTAGATTCCACCATGGAGTTGATTGCTAGTCCCATCATGGGGAATAACTACCACCAGCTGCCCAGCCACTCAACCAGGCCCAGCCAAGATGACACACAAACATAACCACTACAGTAGGTAATATCCACAGGGTCCTGTGAGTCAGAATCGACTCAATGGCAATGGGACTTACTGAGCAGTCACAGGTGGCAGGCACTTGTGACACTAGATTTTCACAACACTGTGATGTGTATGCTGTTTTTACCTTCATTTCACAGGCAGGAATGTAGGTTTGATGGGGTTAAGCCACTTACACAAGTCACTTAGCTAGTGAGGTGCAGAATATGGGCCGGGGCTCGAGTATTTTAGATCCTGTGACTGCAGTTCTATATACAGCTCTTTCTGGATGGTGATGCTCCTTGCCAACACCTTCAAGGATATCCATGTTGCTAACAGGAAGCTGTAATTTTAGGGTAGTCTCCTGTGGTTAGGCATTTCTGTTCTACCTCCTGTCCACTTTATTTCCCAATGTGATATTATATTCTAAGAAAGAATGGTTATATATACCAGAAAATAAAGGGTTAAGAAGGCCTCTAGGGGGCATAAATAGTTTACACTCAGCAGCTAACTGAAAGGGATATAGTTTGATTCCATCCAGCAGTGCCATGGAAGAAAGGCCTGGTGATCTGCTTCCATAGATTGTTGTTGTTTGTTGTTGGTTGCTGTCAAGTTGATTCTGACTCATTGTGATCCCCTATGTGCATAGTAGAACTGCTCCATAGAGTTTTCAATGCTGTGACCTTTCAGAAACAGATATCCAGGCCTGCCTTCGAGGTGCTTCAGGGTAGGTTGAAACCACTACCATTTCAGCTAGTAGTTGAGCACTTAACCATTTGTGCCACCCAGGAACTCCTTAATCCATAAGAGTATGTTCATTGAAAATCTTGTGGAGCACAGTTCTACTCTGAAACACGTGGGTTTGCATCGACTCCATAAAGAGAAGGTAAGAAAGCCTGAATGTTACAAAAAATCCCTTGACTTTATCCTGCTTGATTTTCTCATTGTGGCTTCTTCTAGATATCAGGTCAAAAATCTCCAAACTTGTGATCTGGTGCCTGAACCTCCGGCAACAGAATACTTCTGAAACTCTATTGTTTCCAAACCCTGGGCTTAGGGGAAGGCTGTGCATCTTCACCCCTCATGAGCCTCCGATGACCATTTTCCACACTTCTTGCCTCTCCCCACTGTGGAGTTTACCCTGCCCCACCTCATGCTTTGATTCTGCATAATTTGTTATTATGGTAGGAAAGCTTCTTGAGCCTTGCGCAAAAGCACTGGAGGCATATTGAGACTGGGGAGGTTTGGTCTGTTTATTCAGCAGTAGATCAGGGCTGGAATGTCACATTATACATCCTCCCTGCCTGACAGCTGCCTTCCATGGGCCAATAAGCAGATAAGCCTTGAACCCAGAAGCTGGGAATTTCCATCCTCTGAAACACCAGGACCCAGACTCACCCTGCATCTCTCTAGCCTCATCTTTCTCCATTCTGGCTCCTCTCTACCTCTCCCCAAACACACACAAGTGAAACATTAAAAACAAACAAACAAAATAATAAAATAATACCAAAGATCTGCAGTGCTGAGGGATAATAAACATGAAAGATATTCAGAAATCTTATGTCTATTCTTTTCCCTTCAGGGACAGTACAATTATGGTGAGAAAACACTTAGGAGGAAAAGAGATAGATGAACATTTTATTGTTCCTTTGGATCTCACATGTAGGCGTTCTGGGTGTTCTGTGATGCAGAGGTGGGCACTGGACTGGGATGAGGTTCCAGACCTGGCTTTGGTCCTGACCAGCCGTGACGTCTGGACCTCACCATTTACTTTCACTGGGTCTCCCTCAGGTCTTTCAATTATAGATGCAGGGCTTTAGACTGGATGCTTTATAAAGTCCTTTCAGCTCTGACATTTGATTGAGCAGAAGAGATTCTGTGTCCATGAAGATAGATTCTCCTCTATTGATTCTTGTCTTACCCTGACCCCTGGATATGCAAATAGCTGAACATTTGAGTCACTAGTATTTTTTGAATGTCTGTCATATGCCAGGTGCTGTGCTAAGGACTGAGACTATGAGAATAGTAAAGTGTGTTTCTGTCCTAAGGGGACGTGATGGCACAGTGATTTAAGCGTGTGGCTGCTAACCAAAAGGTCGGGAGTTCGAACACAGCAGCCACTCTGCAGAAGAAAAGACCTGGTGAACTCCTTCTGTAAAGATTCCCAAAAAAATGGTTCTGTAAAGACTGGTTGCCATCAATTCGATTCCAACTCACCATGACCCTATGGACAGTGTAGAACTGCCCCATAGTGTTTCCAAGGCTGTAAATCTTTATGGCAGCAGACTGCCACATCTTTCTCCTGTGGAGCTGCTGATGGGTTCAAACCACCAACCTTTTAGTTAGCAGCTGAGCACTTAGCTGCTGTGCCACTAGGAATCTTCCATAAAGATTACAGCCTAGGAAACTCTATAGGGGTAGTTCTACTCTGTTATAGGTGCTATGAGTTGGAATTGACTTGACAGCATAGAACAGCAACAATTCCTACTCTTCTGTAGCTTATGAAATAATGAGGTTGAAGTAGAGTGATTGCCATTTGTAGCTTAGTAAATCAGGGTAGTTACAGATATTTAATATAATAGTTAGATTCTAAGATTTACTTCTTTAATCCTTCCTGTGGACATCAGTTTTTGCCTGCCCCTTGCCTTTGGCAATGGCGCCCTGACTTTTCCTTGGCCCTTCCCAGTGGCAGATGGGTGGTGTCTTTACTTGAGGTATAGTGGCTGGGAAAGGAACCTAGATCTCCCACAGGGAAGGTGAGAAATCTCCCACTGCTCCCATCCTGGCCAATTAGAGCTTCTCATATGCTCTGGCCATGGTGAGTGGTTAAGAAATGGGTGGAGAGCTAAGGCAGGCCAATGGGACTTTTGCTAGAACTATTGCTCAGTTTCTTCCAGGGTTGCTCAGCTGGAGGAATATAAACTCAAAGGTGAGCCTGCTGAGGGTGCAGTTGACAGTGAGGAAAGCAGAGAAACGAAAAGAGATGGGTTTTCAATGGCATAGTTAGTGCATCTCAGGCCAGCTCTGCCAGAGTCAGTTCAGGCCTGCACTTGTCAATTATGTGCCAGCATAGTCTCTTTTTTCTCCTAAGGCTTTGGATTGAGTTTCTGTTACCTACAATTGAGTTGAGCTCAATACTGCTCCTCAGGCACTTTTCTGTCACATATTCTGGGCAACTGTTTACCCTAGTAAATCTGTTAGGATGAATTTGTCTATTAGAACATACCCAAAGTAGCTTAAACATTGGGGTTATATTGATTTCATATAACTAAAGCCCAGGCAGTGTGGGTTCAGTGTCCTCAGTGGCTCCACTCATCAGGTTCTGGCATCTACAACTGCTGGCTTGGCCCTTAAGTGTGTTCCCGCATGGTGCTAGGAGGCTGCTGTAGCTCTAGAAATTGCCTCCTAACACACCTGCTTTATTCCAAATGGCATTTTCTCCCAGAATTTCCTCATGGACTTGGGGTTGGTTAGTTGGTTTACTTTTTTTTTGTTTCATTTTGTTTTCAGTCAGAGAGGAAAACTTTTACTGGGAGCCCTTAGCAGACTTACCCTAATGTCTCTTTGGCCACAATTGCATTTTCCCTCCATGATAAACCAAGCCACTGAAGATCCCGGCTTATATTCTGGCAGAAGAAATGTAATTTCCCTTATTGGCATAGAGTCTAACCTCAGACTTATCAAGATTCATCTCCTGGAGCTAGGGAGGGACTTCTTCCCTGAGCTCAAGACCAGAGGGTGAGCAAAATCAAGAAGAAGGGGAAGTGGGCCAAGACCCCTGTGTCTCTGTGTGTCAGCTTCCCAGCTGGGTTGAGTAAAGGGTCCTAACAGTCATCTCAACCATATTCCTGTGCTATAGAAATTTCATTATAGGAAAATTGATCTGAAGAGTATAATTTGTTCAGCCCAATGAGGGATGATCCAGTATATCTTGAAAGACATAGAATGATGGGATTAAAACATTGGTTGTGTGCTTTGTTTTACTGTGGGGATGGTGGTTTGGCAGAACATCAATGTGGTGGTCGGAAATCACTGAAACAAGGATGCAGTTATTGAATCTGGAGCTTGGTTACAACCCAGATGTTCCACAGGGCTTATCTGCTCTCACTTTAAACTGCCTCCTATCCTCACTCCCAACACCCTGTCCTGTAATAAGTGTGGGCAGGCCTGGGAGTAACTTAGCTTTGTGCCAGGAAGGGGTATTTTCAGAAAGAAATCTGAATCTGAAATGGTGGAGCAGAATGAGAAATGAATCCGAACTGGAAAGCGACTAGTAGTAGGATTTTCTTAAGCTAAATATCACAGGTGGCCAAACTTGGAAAGTTAATTAAAGTATATTTTATTTGCATTAGGAGATCTTGATATTTAAAAGAATCTTATAGTGAATCTTTATGGAAACTGAAGTAATTTTCTTTTATGTGACTAATAAATCCATTTGACATACTAAGGAGTCTAAATGCCAGATAACATCAAACAAGTGTTGCTCTAAACATTTTTAGAATAAATAATAACTCATCAAAAAAAAAAAAAAAAAAAAAGGAAAACAGTTTGGTCTCTTGGGATGTGGAGATGTGTGATGTACTAGGCTGTGAGTCTCGATTGGTGATATCTAGTGGTGAGCCAGCCCACATCTGAACAATGGTAGGGTTCATGGGTATCTTCATAAATAACAGTTGTTTTGAAGCATTGGATTGTCATTTGGCACACACGCACACACACACATGATTCTGTAGGTGGCACAAATGGTTAAGTGATCAAAAAGTTGGTGGTTCGAACCTACCCAGAGGCTCCTCAGAAAACAGGCCTGGCAATCTGCTTTCAAAAGGTCACAACCTTGGAAACTCTATGGAGCTCAGTTTTATTCTGTAAGTCATGGGGTCTCCATGAGTTAGAGCTAACTCAACAGTAACTAATAACAACGTATGTTTCATGTCCCATTCAGTAATCCATATCATGAAAAGAAAAACCAGGATCATTCAAAATCAAAACAGTGTGGGCTGGATAAACTCATTTTTAAACACAATATTCATCTGGATTTTAAATATTCCAAGTTCTAGTAATGCCAGTAGTTTGGAACAGGTGAGATGATGGGCACTCTGGGCAAACTATCTTCTATACTATTTGTTTTCTGGGTGATGATTTTCAAGCACTGTCATATAGCATGATTTCCCCATGTTACATCAGGAGTTGGCCAACTAGAACCTGAATGCCAAATCTTGTTAGCAGGTCAAATCTGGCCTGCTGTCTATTTTTGTATGGTTCCCTAGCTGTTAGGTTTTTACATTTTTAAATGGTTTTAAAAAAAATAAAAAGAAGACGACTCTTTGGTGACACATGAAAATTGTATGAAATTCAATTTAAGAGTTTGTAAATTAAGTTTTATTAGATCATGGCCATGTTCAGGCATTTAGACATTGTCTAAGGCTGTATATATGTTACAGTGACAGGTTTGAGTAGTTGCCACAGAGTCTGTGTGGCCTACAAAGCTGAAAAAGTATACTGTCTGGTCCTTTACTTAGAAAGTTTGCTTACCTCCTGCCCTGAGGAGCTCTGGTGATGCAGTGCCTAAGGCATTTGACTGCTAACCAGAAGGTTGGCAGTTCGAACCCACCAGGCACTCTGCAGAAGGAAGACTGAGCAATCTACTCCCGTAAAGATTTACTGCCTCAGAAACCCAATGAGGGTCACTATGAGTGGGAATCAACTCAATGGTAGTGCGTTTGGTCTTTTGGTGACCCCACCACCACCCTGTGCTCTAGATGCTTCCAATGTTAAACTCATCCCACATAGAAGATCCTTTCTCTTGGGAAAACCTTGAAAGCTTTCTCTGAGGCTGGGTGCCTGTGAGCTCCCTGGGGCTCCTCTAAACACAGTCACAATTCCTCAGGGTTAAAAGCTGAGTGAACTGCCCTCTCAGCTGGCTGTCCCTCAGCAAGTCAGCGGTGACACTCAGTAGAATTTTCTCTGCCCATGTTTAAACAGTATATGCCCAAGCAGTAGACTACTAATTTATCCACGGTATGCCTGTTAAAACGTGGTCAGCCACTTACCTATTACTGTCTTGCTTTGAACCACATCCCATTTTATTTGTTTTGTGTATTTTAATCTTTTTATTTAACTTCCTCAGTATACTGCCACATATGTAATTTATATAAACACAAAAATATAATCTTAATCTTAGACCTTTTTTAATTATTTGGCTTTTTTTTTTTTGCTTGACTTTCCTCTTTTTCTTTCTTCTCCATATCTATGTTAGCACCTCACAAAACAACTAATATTAAAAACTAAATATTTTTAACATGTGCATATATATGTGTGGCATAAACCCAAAACCTACTGTCATCAAGTTGATTCTGACTCATAGAGACCCTATAGGGTTTCCAAGGCTCTAAATCTTTACAGAAGCAGACTGCCTCATATTTCTCCCATGGAACAAGTGATGGGTTCAAACTGCCAACCTCTGGTTAGCAGCCCAATGGTTTAACCAGCTCTACCAGAGCTCCTTATTCATATGTGTGTGTGTATATAAATATACATATATATGTATATTTATATATACACACACACACACATACATACATATATCAAATAAAAAAAACCTGACTCACTGCCATCAAGTCAGTTCCAACTCATAGCAACCCCCATTGGGTTTCCAAGGCTGTAAATCTTTATGGAAATAGATCACCCCATCTTCCTTCTGTGGAGCACCTGGTGGGTTTGATCTGCTGATTTGGTTAGCAGCCAAATGCCTTATCCACTATGCCACCAGAGCTCCTTATATATGTATGTATATATCCATATGGATATATGGATGTATACATATTTGTGTGTGTGTGTGTGTGTGTGTATACACATGTATTCTCACATACATATGTTATTGTTGTTGTTATGTGCCTTCGAGTCGGACTCGACTCATAGCGACCCTTCCTTGGGTTTCTGAGGCAGTATCACTATGGAAGTAGATTGCCCCATCTTACTTCCGAGGAGTGGTTGGTGGGTTTGAACCACGAGCCTCCTGGTTAGCAGTCAAGTGTCTTAGCCACTATGCTACCAGAGCTCTTATATATGTATATAAGGGGGAATCTTTGTCATTTTATAAAAATATCATGTATGCTTTTCTGTATTTTGTTTTTCCTTATTCAATAATATCTTGTGGAAATTCCTACAAGTCAACTGGTAGAACTCTAATTCATCATTCTTATTGGCTGCAAAATATTCCATGGTGTAAATGAACCATAATGTATGTATTCCTTTTCCCCCATGGATGGACTGTAATTCCTGCTCCTGCTCTTTGCCAATATGAACAGTGCTGCCAGATTTATTAACAAGATGAAGGACATACAAATTATTTCCTCCAAGTTCTGGAGTAGAATAAAATTATTTTAGTTATGAAGTAGGCTGAGTTGGGCAAGAAGAGGAAATGAGCCTTGAGGTGAAAGGGCCTTGACAGGAAGAGGCTACAGCTTCAAACTTCTGAAGAGCAGTAGTGCCTTTCTGTGGAAGGGTCTGACCTGCTAACTCATTCCATGATCCTCTGGACCTATCCAATCTGTTTGTCATCACTAAGAACTCTTTAAGATAGGAACCTGCATTTAAGTCCATTTTTCAGACAAGGTCAAAAGCTCAGACCTAAGATGTGGTTTAATTTCTTTTCTCCCACATAAGGATTACAGATAAGAGTCCTTGGGGTTTAGTTTACAGCCTCATTCAAAGGGTCTTTTAACCTAATTTCTTAGGTCTGACCTAGTTTCCAGGAACATGAGGGAACCCCCTGGCCATTGTTTCGTGAAAGAGAGTATAAGCTGAGGTCCTTTTTTGTTGTGGTTTAAACTTGTGCAACTATTGACTGCACTTAGCCTTGGGGAAAGCTCAAAAGCTTGATCCTGAGAGACAATACTTTTAAAATGAGAACAGAAGGATAAAAGAAGTCAATGGAAGAAGGATCTTACAAGGAGCCAGAAAGATGTCCTGGGAGCCGTTTTCCTTCTCTTTTCTTGGGATTCTGGCAGAGTTCTGCTAACATACAAAAAAGCAGACTTTCCAATGAACCAACAGACTAGAGATTACAAAACTTCTGTAGCTTGAAAGACAGTGACCTTCATATGTATAATCCATTCAGGGATGCTTGTCTTCTTGATATTTTGGGGATATGATGAAATGGGCTATGGGGGCCCAAGAGGACTGACTGTATTATTTGTTTGTTCATTCATGCTTCCAATCAATATTCATTACATAAGATCAACTATAGCCCTCAGGAGATCAACATCCAGTGAGGAGTAAAACATGTAACCAGACAATTTACAACAGAATGTTCGAAATACAACAATGAGAGGGTGCACATGGTACAGTGGTAACATGGATAAGAACATGATTTACTCTGCAGAGACTGAGAGTAAGAGTATGAGATCAGAGAAGGCTTTGAATAAATCACATCTGGCCAGGGGCTTACAGGAGGATGGCATAATTTTCTGGGGTCCCAAAGAAGAATGGTATTTCAGGCAGAGAATACTGAGTGTGCAGTGCCATCGAGTCATACATTAGCTTTGTATGATTGGAGAAGTTAAAGTAGTCCATTACTGCTAGAGAATAAAGTTCAAAATGGGGTGGGAGAAGAGAGGAAGATGGAGCTAGAAAAGTGGGAGGTGACTAGGATATGAAGTGACATCAGATGCCTATTTGATGCTTATTCTACATGATGAGATATTCAGTTGTTTTTTTTTTTTAACTGGATGTACATATTCTTGGTTCTGACTCTAGTTCTCTAAGTCTAGCTGAAGATATTTATTGCATCTCAGTGAAGAATGATTTTTTTTGTAGGATGAAATATTTTTTTCCATGTTAATAAGTAATAATTTTTTAAATTTAAGATGGTCATAATTCATTCCTTAGTGAAATTATTTATTCAATTGATATTTATTGAGGCCTTCTGTGTGTCAGGGAGTATTCTAGGAACTCACAGAGCTCACATTCTTGCTATCTCCCAGTAGGTATTGTGGTTGTTCATTGTTTGGCTGCATAGAAGATTTGAGGAGAATCATATGTCTTTTGGTCTTATCTGGTTTTGATGCAATCATTTTGGCTATGCTCTTTGTATAGCCACAAGAGGTAATTTTCTATTCTGCACCTATACTTCTTCACGTATTTAAAAACCCCTATACCCACCAGCCACTCCTCAAAAGGAAGGTTGGGCAGTCTACTTCTGTAGTGACACTGCCTCAGAAATCCAAGGAGGGGTTGCTATGAGTCGGGTCCGACTCGACGGCACATAACAACAACAGCAACATAAACCTAGGGCATATTTGGTGAAAACACCAAAAGAATAAACCAAACATTGTGTAGACAGGGGTTGAGTTCCAGGGATGTGGAACACACATAAGATATAAAGAGTTCTCCCAAGAAGTGAACTATTCATCATTAATTAAATCATTGGCTTCCAAACAAATTTTTGGCTGTGGCCCACAGAAAGATGTACACTTTATAACTGCAACCAAAGTAACAATTATGAAAATGACCAACATTACTGGTCAGGCACTAATACTTTGTAGTCTATTCTTTTTTAAAATTTTATTTTAAAATGCTGATAGAGACCCACTAAACTGATTTCACAGTTCACTACTACTGGATCGTGACCTGGAGGTTTAGAAACATTTCATTAAATTGAACATTCTTTGCTGGCTGGGACAGGGTTCCAACTTTTTAAGTTTTCACAGTGCTCACTAATAATCATTGATTGAGGCAAATATTGTCATATGCACAATAAGGCATTACCAGTGACAGCAAAGGAAAATCACATTGTTGGTTACTGGGAGTGGGAGGGAGGAGGAAGGAAACTTTCAGACTTGTTGGGGATCACATATTGCTTTGGTTGAGGGGAGGGGTGGTATGGAAAGAGTCTGTGACCAGCATGGGGACAACAGGGAAAGGGAGGACACAGAAATGTGCACAAAATATATAGACAATAGAGGCAAATACATGCATAATAGGACATTACCACTGGCACCAAGCACTAGGCCATGGGTAAATGCACAGACAGGGGAGGAGATCAGGTGAGGGTAGGCAAACTGGAACATACCCAAGACCAAGGATAGATTTAGCGGAAGATAATCTTACATATGCACTTGTGCTGCAAAAATTATCCACATATATTACAGAAGCAACAGAGGACAAGGTTGGAGTAGCTTCTCAGAGACAACCAAACACCTTGAGAGAGAGAATCACCAAGTCTGCAGGCTTGGGATGATAGTCTTCAGGGACCTCATGCTCAACTGGCACATCATCATATATAAAAATCTTGTTCTACATCCTGCTTTGGAGAGTAGCGACTGGGGTCTTTAAAAGCTTTTGAGTGGCCATCTAAGATGCAACTACTAGTCTTTTCTCCTCTGGAGCAAAGAAGAGTAAAGAAAATTGTTTGGAAACTATTAGTCCAAAGATATGATGTACCACAAGGACCTCAGCCTTCACAACACTGAGAACAGAAGAACTAGATGGTGCCTGGCTACCAATGCCAACCACTCAGAAAAGGATCCAAATTGGAGATTCTGGATACAGTGGGAGGAAAAATGTGGAACAAATTCAAAAACACAAAAATGACCAGCATTACTGGTTCAGACAGAGACTGGTGGAACTTCCTTTGAGCCTAGAAGTGGACTCACTTCCATAGATTGGCTCTCAGCCCAACAGTAGAAAGACCTACAAGCAGAACATCTACCCCAGAGAGATGCATCCCTTAGATCAATCAGCCTTGAGACATCAGAGGGGCATCATTCACATAGAGGGAAAGCTGGATACACAGGAATGCATAGGTAAGAAGGGCACAGGGAGGAGGTTGTCACAGGGAGGAGAGTTTTTTATGGTGGGGGATTGTAATTGGGGCTGTGAAATCAAATGTGTATGAGCTGTTGAAAGTAAAACGAATCTGCTTTGTAAATTTGCACCCAAAGCACAATATAAAACAAACAAATAAATAAAATAAGGATCAGCATTTAAAAAAAAAAAAAAAAAGATTGATTGTTTCAACAAATGCTTGGCCTTTTATAACCCAAGCAATTGTGCACAAATTGAACAATAGATAATTCAACTTTTGTGTTGTCAAGGAAATCCAGCCATATATACCCTGTGGCATAGTCTGCCTCCCTTGAGGTGATCTAGTCTGACCTTGCATAATAATTCTGGTTGAGCATTAAATGGAGTCAGGTGTGGCAGAGGAGAAGTTGCTTCCCTCCCCTTCCTCACAGAGGTTAGCATCTTCTGCTCTGAATAAATGAATGTGTCATGGTACCTCTCCCTGGAGAAGACATCAAGTCTGAGCTTGTGCAGTCTGCTTTTCCAAGAGTTTTTGATGGAGGGTAGGAAGGGAGCTCTGGTAGCATAGTGCCTAAGGCACTTGACTGCTAACCAGAAGGCTGGAGGTTCAAACCCACCAGCCATTCCTCGGAAGGAAGATGGGGCAATCTACTTCCATAGTGATACTGCCTCAGAAACCCGAGGAGGGGTCGCTGTGAGTCGAGTCCAACTCGACAGCACATGACAACAACAACAGAGGTGGGAAATTTAGAAAGGTTTGTCTTCTCTATTCTAATGTGTACAGAAGATTTTGTCAGAAAATCCAGGATAACGGAGGAAAATGACAATCAAATGCAAGTTTTTCTGGGGGTTCACCATCCCTAACATGTTAAAGTTTTTAGGTGGTTTGTTTTAATAGAGAATATTTTATCTTGTTCTGCTGTTTGCCCCTGAAATGATCTTAGTCTCACTGGCTAGAATCTGAGAGGATGGAAAGTGAGTTTGTTTTCTCAGTCTTTGCTTAGCATGGATTCTTGCTTAGTATCCCAGAAGAGCAATACTCCCTTCTTTATTTTCAATTAAAACAATCCTTGGGCATAGTAACTTGGTGACCTCTCAGGTTGATTTCATCTTTCTCTTAACTGTAAACTGGTTCCTGAATTCCTGGGGTGGGGGGCACTGGAGAGAGTTTTCTGTGAACTTGAACTCTCATATCCAAGGCCCTATTGATCATATTTAATTTATTTGCTCATTTAGTAAATATTTATTGAACTCCAACTTGTCAGAGTAAGCTCTTGAGTTAGTGCACAGGTGAGAGGTTCTATAGAAGACCAGATGAGAAAAGGATCAACATAGTCAGGACTGGGCAAGGTAGACATCCTAGAAGAAATGGGACTGGTCCTGTGCCTTAGGAGAATAGCAGATGTGGGAAAGGGGAGAGGAAGGCAGAGGGTGCAGCTTGGACAAAAGGATAAGAAGAGATGACCAGATGAAAGAACATAGGAGATGATGATGTGCTTGGATGTGAAGGCTGGCACCAGCCAGGAGAGAACACAGTTGTGTGGACCTAATGTTTTCTCACAGAGGTAGGTGTGCAGAGTAAGGTTCTTAGTAAAATCTCCCTGCCTTTTTGATGCCTACATATCTGGGCCTACACAATCGCCATCTGCACCTCAATAACCTCAGCCTAATTTCACCATTGAATTTCTTGACAGTCTGTGCACCCATTACGATCTGCTTCCCATATGAGTCTGTGTTAAACTTTCCTCTGCTCAGAAAATGTGGATATAGTGGTATTAATGGTCTGTTGTCTAAGAATCTGATGTGACCTCTTCAAAAGATTTAGGCCATGAGTCTTTCTCTATTAATAATGATGTTGGCCATTGACTTTGCATATATACCCTTTATTATATTGAGGAATTTCCCTTCTATCCCTATTTTGCTGAGTTCTGAACAGGAACAGATGTTGGATTTTAGCAAATGCCTTTTCTGCATCAATTGATATAATCATATGGTTCTTTCGTTTTGTTTTGTTTATGTGGTGGATTACATTGATTGTTTTTCTGATGTTGAACCACACTTGTAAACCTGGTATGAATCCCACTTGGTCCGGGTGTATTAATTTTTTGATATGTTGTTGGATTCTGTTGGCTAGGATTTTGTTAAATATTTTTTATCTATGCTCTTGAAGGATATTGGTCTATAGTTTTCCTTTCTAGTGGTGTCTTTCCCTGCTTTTGGTATTAGTATTATGCTTGCTTCATAAAATGAGTTTGGGAGTATTCCATCTTTTTCTATGTTCTGGAATAACTTGAGTAACATAGGTGTTAAGTCTTCTTTGAATATTTGATAAAATTCTCCAGTGAAGCCATCAGGGCAGGACTTTTCTTTGTGGGAAGTTTTTTAATGACCTGTTCGATTTCTTCTTTTATTATAGGTCTGTTCAAGTATTCTGTCTCTGAGTGGGATAGTTTAGGTAGGTCTTGTGATTCTAGAAACTTGTCCATCTCATCTAGGTTCTCACATCTTTTGGAGTACAGTTTTTCATAATATTCTGTATGTTTTTTATTTCAGTTGGTTCTGTTGTGATGACGCCCTTTTTGTTTACAATTCTTGTGATTTGGATCTTCACTTTCTTTTCTTTTGTTAGATCTTCCAATGGTTTATCGATTTTATTAATCTTTTTGAAGAACCAGCTTTTTGTTTTGTTGATTTTCTCTATTTTTTTTGTTTTGTTTTCTGTTTAATTTATTCCTGCTCTGACCTTTATTATTTCCTTGCTTCTAGACACTACAGGATTCTTTTATCATTCTATTTCTAGTTGTTGGAGTTGATGAGTTAGAGTGGTGATTTTGTTTCTTTCCTTTTTTTGATACATGCATTTATTGCTATAAACTGTCCTCTGAGTACTGCTTTCGCTGTGTCCCACAGGTTTTGGTATGATGTATCTTCATTCTCATTTGTTTCTAGGAATTTTTTTAATTTCAGTTTTTATTTGTTCTATTACCCAGTAGTTTTTGAGCAGTGAATTGTTCCACTTCCATATGTTTGATGTTTTTTCCTTGCTCTTCCTATTATTAATTTCTAATTTTATAGCATTGTGGTCTGAGAAGAAGCTTTGTAGTATTTCAATGCTTTTGAATATATTGAGGCTTGTTTTATATCCTAACATATGGTCTATTCTGGAGAAGGATCTATGTGCACTGGAGAAGAAATGTGAATTGTGCTTTTGTTGGGTGAAATGCTCTGTTTATGTCTCTGAGGTCGAGTTGGTTAATTGTATTGTTGAGTTCTTCTGTATCTTTGTTGAGTTTTTTTTTTTTTTTTTTGGTTGACCTGTCCCTCTTTGAAAGTGGTGTGTTAAAGTCTCCTACTACTATTACAGAGTTGTCTATTGTCCCTTTTAATTCAGTTAATATTTGCTTCATATATTTTGGAGCACTTTCATTGGGTGCATAAATATTTGTTATCACAACGTCTTCTTTGTCCATTGACACTTTCAGCATCATATAATGTACTTCTTTGTCTCTTACAATGTTTTTCACCTTAATGTCTGTTTTATCAGAAATTAATATTGCCACTCCTGCTCTTTTTTGGTTACCATTGGCTTGGTATATTTTTTCCATCCCTTAACTCTTAATTTGTTTTTATCTTTGTGTGTAAGGTGGGTCTCTTTTAGGCAGCATATTGATGAGTCTTTTTTTCTTATCCTGTCTGCCACTCTCTCTTGATGGGTACATTTAGTCCGTTCACATTGAGTGTAATTACTGATAGGTATGAATTGATTGCTGTCATTCCATTGTGTTTTTTGTCATGTTGTTGATGTTTCCTTGGTCCATATACTTTTCTGTGCTGAGTTTAGTTTGTTGCCTAATGCTTCCTCTCTTTTCTTCTTTATTGTTGGTTTTGTGCTTATTAAAGCCATATGTTTTCCTTCATTCTGGATTTGCTTAGGGGGATTGTTAATTTTCTCTGTGGTTACCTTGGAGTACATTCTTGTCTCTACACTTTTAGACCAGTGCGTACTGTGAAGACATTGTCCTGTTTTCCTCTCCATTTGGAAGTTTGTACCTAGAAGTTGCAGAAAAGACATTTGATAAAATCCAACATCCATTCCTGTTCAGACTCAGCAAAATAGGGATAGAAGGGAAATTCCTCAACATAATAAAGAGTATATATACAAAGCCAATGGCCAACATCATAATTAGTAGAGAAAGACTCAAGGCATTCCCCTTACTTGCGGGAACCAGATAGGGATGCCCTCTATCACCACTTCTCTTTAACATTGTATTGGAAGTCCTGGCCAGGGCAATAAGGCAAGAAAGAGAAATAAAAGGCATACAAATTGGCAAAGAGGAACTGAAACTATCTCTATTTGTGGATGATATGATCCTGTACATAGAAAACCCAAGGGACTCAATAAAAGAACTACTGGCACTAATAGAGAGCAGCAAAGTGGGAGGATACAAGGTCAATTTATAAAAATCAGTTGGATTCCTCTACACCAACAAAGAGTCCTCTGATAAAGAAATAAGGGAAACAATACTGTTTACAATATCTACTAAAAAGATAAAATATCTAGGAATAAACCTCGCCAGAGACACAAAAGGCCTATACAGAGAAAACTATAAAACACTGCTACAAGAGACAACAAGGGCACTACATAAATGGAAGAACCTACCTTGTTCATGGATAGGTAGGCTGAATATTGTGAAAATGTCAATACTACCTAAAGAAATCTATACATTTAACACAATCCTGATCCAGATTCCAACAAAATTTTTTAAGGACATGGAAAAACCAATTACTAATTTCATATGGAAAGGAAAGAGACCACAGATAAGCAGAGCACTTCTGAAGAAGAAAAACAAAGTGGGAGGTCTCACACTTCCGGATCTTAAGAACTACTATACGACCACAGTAGTCAAAACAGCATGGTATTGGTACAATGACAGACAGATAGACCAATGGAACAGAATCCAAAGTCCAGATATAGACCCATCCATCTATGGACAACTGACCTTTCACAAGGTCCCAAACCCATTTAATGGGGAAGAGACAGCCTCTTTAACAAATGGTGCTGGCAAAACTGAATATCCACCTGCAGAAAAATGAAACAAGACCCATACCTCACCCCATACACAAAAACAAACTCAAGCTGGATCAAAGACTTAAATGTAAAACCCCAAACTATAAAATTCATCAAAGATAAAATAAGGGCAAATCTGGGAGCCCTAATTTATGGCATAAATAGACTATCAAGCATAACCCAGAATGTGCAGGAGATAGAAGAGAAGCTAGATGACTGGGACCTTTTAAAAACTAAATTCTTATGTGCATCAAAAGGATTCATTAAAAGGGTAAAAAGAGAACCTACAGATTGGGAGAAAATATTTGCCTATGACATATCTGATACAGGACTTATCTCCAAAATCTATAGAAGACTTCAACACCTCAACATCAAAAAGCCAAATAACCCAATTCATTAATGTGCAAAAGACTTGAACAGACACTTCACCAAAGAAGATATATAGGCAGTCAACAAACACATGAGAAATTGCTCACAATCATTAATCATTGTTGTTGTTAAGTGCCGTCGAGTCGTTTCCGACTCATAGCGACCCCATGCACAGCAGAACGAAACACTGCCCGATCCCGCACCAGCCCCACAATCCCTGCTATACTCGAGCCCATCATCGCAGCCACTGTATCAATCCATCTCGTTGAAGGCCTCCCCCTCTTTCGTCGACCCTCCACCCTACCAAGCATGACATCCTTCTCCAGGGAATGGTCCCTTCTTACAACATGACCAAAATAGGTGAGACGAAGTCTGGCCATTCTTGCTTCCAAGGAGCATTCTGGCTGCACTTCCTCCAGGACAGAGAGATGAAAATCAAAACAATGATGAGGTATCATCTTACCCCAGCAATAAGAGCAAAGTTCAACAGCTCAGAAAATAACAAATGCTGGCAAGATTGTGGAGAGATTGGAACTCTTGTGCACCGCTGGTGGGATTATAAAATGGTACAACCATTTTGGCAAATGGCATGGTGTTTCCTTAAAAAACTGAAAATAGAAGTGCCATTTGACCCAGCAATTCCATTACAAGGAATATATCCTAAAGAGGTGAGAGATAGCACATGAACAGAAATATGTACACCTATGTTCATCGCAGACCACTCAACCCAAGATGACACACCCACATACTCTATGGTAATACATCCCTTAGAGCAACAGACCACGGGGCACCAGAGGACCAACATTCAAATTGAAGAAATGCAGGACAAACAGGATTGCATGAAAATGAGGGGCACAGGGGGAGGGTTACTGGGTAGGGAGGGGAGGAGACTGGGTTAGGGTTGGATATGGTGAATGGGGAGTGAAACTAAATGTACACATAACATTGAATGTAAAACAAGCTCTTAAAAAAAAAAAAAAGAGTTAGGTCAGATTATTGAGTCCATTAATTTAGAACAATGAGCCTGTTACTGTAAATTTTCTCTCAGTGAGCAAGCCAACCAATCATGTCTTGTTGAGCAGGTTATTGTGTTTTATTTAGAATGAAGCTCAACCCAAGGATCAGAAAACCCAAACAGTAGTGGTTCAGGAAGTTTATTTCTTTTTCATGTGAAAGTCAGGTAGGTAGTCCAGGCTGGACTAGAACTTCATGATGTGATTACAGGTTATACATCTTACTAAGTTCAACTCATGGTCCAAGATGTCTGCTCTGCAGACATCATGTCTGCATTCCAACCAGCAGAAAGGAAAAAAGGGTTAGAGAGGACATGCCTTTTCTCTTTATGAAACACTCCCTAGAAGTTGTACACATTACTTCTAATTACATCCTTTGGCCAATACTTATTTTACATGGCCACAACTAGCTGCAAGATAGGCTGAGATATGTGGTCTTTATTTTAGGCAGCCTTGTGTCCTGTTATGCAGTTCTCTTAGGAACTCTCTATACAGAGGAGGTGAGGGACCACTGGCAGTGGTATTTGACTCCTTGGCTATTTAGACAACCAATGGACTTCTTCCTCCTAAGACCCCTAGAAATATTGTGTGATGTTGCAGTCCTCTCTCAGCCCATCTGCTGCCTAGGTATCCCCATAATATCATAAAATATTTTTTTTTGAAAAATTGCTTAAGGGCAAGGGCTGGAATTATGACCCCTTTTGGTCTTCTGACATTTGGTCATCAGATACTTACTTAGTCCTCCTAATAATTTAAAGGAGCTCTGGGAGCTCTGGTAGTGTAGTGCCTAAGGCACTTGACTGCTAACCAGAAGGCTGGTGGTTCAAACCCACCAGCCACTCCTCGAAGGTGAGATTGGGCAATCTACTTCTGTAGAGATACTACCTTGGAAACCCAAGGAGGGGTCACTGTGAGTTGGAATCCACTCAATGGCAGTGAGTTTGGTTTTTGGTTTTCTGGTGCTACAATGCATCTGATTGCTAACCAGGTTGGTGGTTCAAACCCATCAGCCACTCTGTGGAAGCAAGACTGGACAATCAACTTCTGTAAAGATTTACCACCTCAGAAACCCATTATGTGTCAGAATCAACTTGATGGCAGTGGGTTTGGTTTAATAATTTAAGGCATTGGACCCAAGTCTAAGAAGGGCAAGCCCTATCTGACAATGAGCCTCACGTTAAGGTTGAAAAGGAGGTCAGCTACTCTAAAAGAGGTTGTGGAAGTAGAGAGATAAAGGAGAAAGAGAAGGGGTTTTGGAGGTGAAGATAGGTGAAGATAGCTCCTCCCTCTTTGATGCATGCACGTTACTTTCTTTTCTTCAGCTACATCACGTTCCTATCCTGGCTATCCAGTGTGTCTGTTAGGTTCTGATCTCTTCCATTCCCTGAGTCAAAATAGCATGGTGGCTAAGAACTGGGCTCTGAAGTCACACTGCATGAGTTCAAAACCTGGCTCTGCTACTTCATAGCTGGAACATAGTAGATTTGTCCACTAAGCCTCAATTTCCTCATTCATAAACTAAGGGATGATGCATATGGCAGGATTATCAGGAAGCTGTGCTTAGCAGAGTCCCTGCCCCCTAGTAATGTCTTTACAAATATTAACCATTCTGTAATTATTCTACAGGAATCTACAAGCTGCTTCTCTCCCTCTTTGTCATACAGGAGGCATTTTATTGATTTATTATTTATTGTTAAGCCTGATTTTTACTAATTCATTCTATCAGTCATTCCACTGAATATTTGTTTACCTAGCTCCTGTTGTACAGCATGAAATAATTAACTAGAAGATAACTAGAAGATTATAGGCTCCACAAGGAGTTTGGGAATACAATACACCATGGGTGAGAAGATAGTCTGTAGCTGAAGTAGGAAAGTCAAGGTAGGTGTGAGTCTATCAGTGCCTTATGTATTTCTAGAATCCACTAACCATGCACATGGAAGATACTCAGGAAATGTTTAATGTAGAAAACTGCACAGAAGATAAAGAAATGAATGTGGACGCTTTGGTCACTTCTGGCATAAACTTGGGGAAAAAAATGTCATATCCTCTGACTCACTGGAGGCTCTAGTCATATTTATCAAATGCTTGATACTTAAAGCCCTTGACAAGCTAAACCCCCAGTCTGGATGCCTCTCCCTCCTGATGCCTTCTTGCTGAGGCTGCCTTGGAATGAGAATGTGACCGTTGTTTGAAAGCTATATCAGGTACACCAGTAACTGGGGCGGGAGGCAGAGCTGGGCTTTTTCCTTGAAGTTCTTTAGTTAGAATGTAGGGGAAAGTTTTGATTGAGAGAAAATAAGCTATGGAGATAGAAACGGAAGGGAGAACCACCAATAAGAGGGTCTGGTCTATTTTTTTTTGTTTGTTTGGTTTTCTTTGATGTTTTCTTCTTTTAGCTTCTGCCTTCCTGCATTATAGCAGGAAAGTCAACATGTGGGTTTCAGGGAAGAGCAGAAGTTTGAGGCAGCATAGGATGAGATGAAAGTGGTTGACCTATTGCCAAGTTGTCTTAGTTATCTGTGCTGCTATAATAGAAATGCCACAAGTGGATGGCCTTAACAAACAGAAATTTATTTTGTTATAGTTTAGGAGGCTAGAAGTCCAAATTCAAGATGCTTGCTCTAGGGGAAGCCGTTCTCTCTCTGTGGGCTCTGGGGGAAGGTCCTTGTTCCTAGATTCCTTGGTGATTTTCATGTGGTGTGGTTTCTATCTTCCCTCAGCTCTGCTGCTTGCTTGCTTGTTTAATCTCCTTTATATCTCAAAAGAGATTGACTTAAGACACACTTTATACTAATACCGTTTCATTAACAGAACAAAGAAAAACCCATTCTCAGATGGGATTATAACCATAGGCATGTTGTTGTTGTTATGTGCTGTCGAGTCAGACCCAACTCATAGAGACCTCTCCTTGGGTTTCTGAGGCAGTATCATTACAGAAGTAGAGTGCCCAGCCTTCCTTCTGAGCTGGGTTTGAACCGCCAGCCTTCTGGTTAGCAGTCAAGTGCCTTAGGCACTATGCTACCTTAAGATATACAACATATGTTTCTTTGGGATGCAATTCAAACCATAATAGTAATCATTCCCAAATACTGAATGTACTTGGAGGGTAGGGTGGGGAATGCATGTTGATAAAAGGTGAAAAAGGTACAAAACATTAGTCATTCAGGAAATACAAATTAAAACCACAATGACATACTTCTATGCTGCTTCACAATCACCAGGTTGGCCATAACAAAATTTAAATTAGGAAAATCACAAATGTTGGCAAAACTATAGAGAAATTGGAACTTTCATCCATTGATGGTGGGAATGTAAAATGGTGCAGCTGCTGTGGGAAACAGTTTGTTGGGTCCTCAAAAAGTTAAATATAGACTTATGTGACCTTGCTGTTCTCTCCTAGATATATACTCAAAAGAATTAAAAACAGATGTTTAAACAAAAAATGGTACACGAATAGTCATATCAACATTATTCATAGTAGCCAAAATGTGAAAACAACCCAAATGGCCATCTGATGAATGGATAAACAGATTGTGGTATGTCCATACAATATAATATTATTCAGCCATAAACTGAAAAGAAGTAATGATAGATTCCATAACATGGATAAACCTTGAAAAAGCCAGACTTAAAAGGCCATATACTGTATAATCCATTTATATGAGATATCCGGAATAGGCAAATTCATAGTGACAGAAATCAGATTCCTGGATTTCAGGGGATACGGCCAGAGGAAAATGGAGAATGAAAGCTTGATAGGTACAGGATTTCCATTTAGGGTGATGACAAAGTTCTGGAACTAGATCATGATGATCATTGCACAACCTGGTGAATGTACTTAATGCCACTGAATCATGAACACTAATAAGACATATACACAGACCATTCAACCCAGGGTGATGCACCCACATACTCTATGGAGATGCATCCCTTGGAGCAATCGACCATGGGGCACCAGAGGGGCAACATTCACACAGAGGGAATGCAGGGCATATAGGAGTGCATAACTATGAGGGGCACAGGGCGGGGGGTGGGGTATTATTGGGCAAGGAGAGAAGGAGAGTAGGCTAGGTTTGGGAATGGTAATTGGGGAGTGAAGCCAAATGTGCATGAAATGTTGAATGTAAAACAAACTCTGCTCTGTAAAGTTGCACCTAAAGCACAATTAAAATAAAATTAAAATGGAAAATTTTATGTTATATGTATTTTACCAACACACAGACACACACACAAAGGTGTTAAGACAGAATAGGGAAGGAAAACCTTATCCTGCCACAATAGAAAATGGAGTTTACTAGTCTTGGGGTGAGTTCATCCAGGTCATGATGAAATGTTAATATCTTAACTGCCCTTCAGTGTCCAGTGTAGTGGTTTTAACCTTTTGTAGCTCATAGACTCCTTTGAGAATGTGGTAAAAGAATCTTCTCCTGGAAAAATATATTTAGATACATGCTACGCATTCATTCATGGTCAGTGTGTTTAGCTCCCTGAAGCCAATCCACAGAACACTAGGGGTTCAAAGATTAGCAATTCCTGCTCAGAGATCAGATGCTGGTGCTCCCTAAATCCAGCATCTCCCTTTCCTCTCACTGGGCAGTGCTAGATAAACCCTTGCCTATCCACTGCTTTCCCTTTTCCTGCCTTTTACCAGGCTGCTCCCTTTTGTTGGTCAGCTTTTTCTTCAGAACTGATAATACCAAAGGTTAGGCTATATGTTCTTGTTCACTTATGACTTAATTAGATTTAGTGGTAGAAGGAAAGGAAGAGAAATTATTGTCTACCCTCTATGTATACTTGTCATATTACTTAATCCTCACCACCAAATTAGGAAATAAATATGATTATATTCTGACATAAGACTTTAGGAGGTTAGATGATTGGATGGAGTCACACAGTTAGTGGTACTCTGACTCCAGTTCTTGTGCTCTTTCTGTTGTACCAAATGCTTCATGCTGATTTTTGCACTTTGACTAGGGAACTACCCAGGCCCTTAAAGTGACTTCTGCAGACACCTAAGCTCATCCATTATGTGGATTTTACTAGTGTAACTCTCAAGAACTCGTATTATTTCGAAGACCTTGCAAATCATTTCATCATAGTCTCCTGTGCAAATAGAGTAATGTATTTGAAATGCAGTGACTACATCTCCACATTATGTTTCCCAACTGTAAAAGTTGATTCCCAGGAGAAAGAGTAAATTAGACCTTGGCTTAGGGGAAAAAAACAAAACAAAATTCTTTCGATTACTCTTTTTCCAGATGCTTTATTGATTTATTTTTTCTGAGCTCTTGCTCTGTAACTGAAATAGTCTGATGTATTTTGAGCTATTTTCTTTTCTATGTAAAACATCCACCAACAGAGGCCTGTGCTTGTTCAGAAATATCAATGTGTTTTCCAACATTGAGATTGATGTGTTAGCACAGAAGTAAAATCAGAGATGGTAAAGGCCCTGGAATGGGCATCTAATCCATCTTGACCAGATCTATCTGTCTTCAAAGACCTCTAATTTCCTTGAACAGACTCTTCCAGAATCTAACAATCTTTCTATTCAGGAAATTCTTAGAATTAAATAAGAATTAATAATTTATTGAACAATTACTTTTAAAAAGAGTTTTTTTTTTTTTTTTTTTGGCCATCTTGATGGTATTGATCAGGCCTTGATTTTATCACTCTTTTTGGGTACATATGATGATTTACTTAAAATCTCTATTAAGTCATGTAAAATTTGTGAAAGGCTGACCTTCCCAGATCTAATTTATTCTTACAACGTCAGTTGGTTAGATAGAATCAATCAATTCTAACATTTATTACATACTAATAAAATTCTTTATAAATGGTAAAGCTTCCTTCTCATGCAACTTCAAAAGCTATACTTCGAATGGGTTGTGTTTTGGTCACCTCTAGGGCTGCTCTAGCAGAAGATACCACAAATGGTATGGTTTTAACAATCAGGAGTGTATTTTCTTAAAATTCTGGAGACTAGAAGTCCAAGTTCAAAGTGTCAGGTTCTAGGGGCTGTGTGAAAGCACCTTGACATTGGGCATCAGCTCTGCCTCTTGCTCCCGGCCCACTGAAGCTGGAGGCTTCTTCACTCAGACAGCTGCTGGCTGCTGAGGCTGACAAACCCAAGGTCAACAAATAAAAAGGCACAGTCCTGATATTGCCAAACCACATGGCAGGCCACTGATTCAAGTCCATTAAGAGTCCCAAGATCAGCAGACAACATGGCAGGCTGCTGAATAACAACTTGGCTACATGTAGGATTTGAGCATACCAAAAGCTGCTGAGACTATTTCCAAAGCTTCTCCTTACATCCTGGAAGCAGACCACATCCCTAAAGCAGCTACTCAGCTGCCCGTGGCAGATTCCACCATGGAGTTGGTTGCCAGTCTCATCATGGGGAATAACTACAACCAGGCCCAGCCAACTTGACATATAACCTTAACTACCACAGGCTGGATAGATGCTGGAGCACCAAAATAAACCAAATCAAATGAAACACAGTTGTCATGGAGTTGATATAGACTTATGGAGACCCCATGAATTCAGAGTAGAACTACTCCATAGAGTTTTTAAGGCTGTGACCTTTGGGAATCAGATCATCAGGCTTCTCTTCTGAGGGACCTCTAGGTGGGTTCAAACCTCCAACCTTTTGGCTAGCAATTGAGCTTTTCAACTGTTTGTACCACCCAGGAATTTCCTTACTCAAAAGAAAAACACTCCATTGAATTGGAAAGGCAGATAAGTTTAAGGAATGGGCAAGTAGGTTGAGAACGTTCTTATCTCAGAGGCTTTATTTCTCCATGAAGTAGGAAGCAAAGTCTTTTGCCAAGAGTGAAGGGAGAGGTGGCAGGAGCAGAGGTGATTTGAAGAGTGTGGAAGGAGAGGTCATTGTTGTGAGGAATGGGAAAGAGAATTGACTTGAGACACATGAAAGTGTGGCTAAGGAGGGTTGAAGCTAAAGATGTTGAATTTGTAGTGAACAATTTGCAGTTGAGTTTGCAGTCAACACCTCAGGGAAAGGAACAGAGGAGATAAATCTTCAGTTCCATCTGCAGGTGGGGTTTTGTTGGGTGTGTTTGCTAAAATGACAAGAAGGCAAGGGGTTTGAGGGTACTAATGAGAACATAGTTGATCAGTGATTCATTCATCCAACCATTGAACAAATATTTATTAAGCAAATTCTATGTAGAAAACGGTGTGGCTAGATATGGAGGAAGGTGAAGACAGGTGTAGGTAGATAGTTTGGAGAAAATAGAAATTCTAGGAGGCTAGAGGCCTCAGGAGGTCAAAGAGCAATGTAATAGGAAGTGAAAGCATGAGAAATCTGGAAGGATGATAATGGAATCCAACACTTAAATATTCCATGTCCCAGGCACTATTCTAAACTTTTTTAATGTATCAACTCATTTAATTCTCACAGTAACCCTATGAGGTAGGATTATTATTATTCCCGTTTACAAGTATGGAAATGTTGAGTAACTTGTCTAATGTCTTCCAACTAGTACATGGCAGAAGTGGGATTTGAGCCCTGGGAATATGGCATCAGAGCTCAAGCTTTTCACACTGTAGTATATATTTTGGTTCTCTAGTGCTCCTCTAACAGAAAATAGCACAAATGGGTGGCTTTAACAAACAAGGATTTATTCTCTGTTTAGGAGGCTAGAAGTCTGAGTTCAAAGTGCCAGGCTCCAGAGGCTGGGTGAAAGCCTCTCAACTTCGGGCTTCAGTTCTTCCTATTGCTCCCAGCCTACTGAAGCTGGAGGCATTTCTTAGCTCAAGACAGCTACTGGCTGCTGAGGCTGGCACACCTAAGATTAACAAGTAAAAAGGCACAGTCCTAAGATTATCAAACTACATGGCAGGCTACTACTTCAGGTCCAGAAAAAGACCCAACAGCAGCAGGGCATGGCAGGCTGCTGAATGAAGACTCAGCTACATGCCAGGTCCAAGCATGCCAAAAAGCTCAGAGACTGTTCTCAAAACTTCTCCTTATTTACTGGAAACAGACCATATCCCTAAGGCAGCTACTCAGCTGCTCCAATAGATCCCCTATTGGATAGGGAGAGGAGGAGACTGGGTTGGGGTTGGACCTGCTGAATGGGGAGTGAAACTAAATGTACATATAACATTGAATGTAAAACAAGCTCTTAAAAAACAAAAAACAAAACAAAACAAAAAACTAGAGCTGATTACCCATCTCACCTTGGGGAGTAACTACATCCAGCTGCCCAGCCACTCAAAATCAGGTCCAGCCAAGTTGACGCATAATCTTAACTACCACAGTATACCTCTAGGAGCATGTAATAAGAATGGGATGCACCTACCTTGGTGAGTAGTGACTGGAGTCTTAAAAGCTTTCAAGTGGCCATCTAAGATGTAGCTAATGGTCTCCTAGCATTGGAAGCAAAGAAGAATGCAAAAAAAAGGGGGGGGGCATTTGGAAGTGGACAGCCAAAGGACACGATGGCCCTCAAGACCAGAAGAATTAGATGGTGCCTGGCTACCAATGCAACCACTCAGGAAAGGATCAAATCTTGAGATCCTGGATAGACTGGGAGAAGAAAACGTGGAACAAAATCCAAAAACTCAATAATGACCAGAATTATTGGTCTGATGAAGTCTGATGAGACCCCCAATACTATGGCCCTGGAATACATTCTGTGCTGGGGGTAGAACTCACCCCCAGGGGCTGGCTGTCAGCACAATAGTTAACAAGATGTACTTACAGACCACTCAACCCAGGATGACACACCCACATAGTCTATGGTAACACATCCCTTAGAGCAATAGACCACGGGCACCAGAGGACCAACATTCAAATCGAGGAAATGCAGGACAAACAGGATTGCATGAATATGAGGGGCATGGGGGGAGGGATACTGGGTAGGGAGGGGAGGAGACTGGGTTAGGGTTGGACATGGTGAATGGGGAGTGAAACTAAATGTACACATAACATTGAATGTAAAACAAGATCTTAAAAAAAAAAAAAAAAAAGAATGGGATGCAGAGACTTAAAGGTTAAGTAGTTCCAGGTGATTATACAGTATTAGGAATATCCATAGGAGCAAATGGCTAAAGCCAAGTGTGGGTGACGGTCACTAGAGGCAACTGAAGTCTGCTGGAATGACAGTAGGACTTAGGGGAAGGAGAAGACTGTGGGCCACAGGCCAAGAACATTCATGAGTGTGGACTGGTGATTAGAAGGCCAGCACATGACAAAAGTGAAGAGGTGTAGATGGTGATAAACATCAGGTGGCTTAAATCCAAAAGCTACAGGGTTATTATATGAAAGTGAAGGAGAACTACATTGCAAATGCTATCTATCATTGAGGGAGAAAAAAGTTAATCCCTCCTCCCAACCCTGAAGCCTGAGGGAATGGGAAGCTGTGTTCTTGGGAAAGAGCCAGGCTTCATTCAGCTAAGCAAGCAGATGGAGGGAGAGAACTCCATGTGGGTTGAAGATGTTTGGGGATTTATTTTCTATAGTGCAGAGGTTCAGAGATTTGGAAGGGAAGAAAGTTGGGGGAGGCTGGGTCAAAGGCATAAAAACCCATAAACTTGGAATGAAAAGTGTGGTGCAGAATGGGAGAATGAAGGGGCCAACATTCTGGCTAATGGACTGAGATGAAACATGGGTGGACTATTTTTCTTTGAGGTTCAAAGAAAACCAGAGCCCTGGTATAAAGTTGCATAAACATCTTTGCAGAGGAAAGGCCCAGTTAGTGTCAGAGGCTTAATGATGCTGGCCATCAGAAAATGCCCTATCAAAAGGTACCAAACTAACCTCCTCTATGAACCAGCACAATGACCATGGTTTCTACAAAACAGTCAGCTCCACTGGAACCTATCCACCATGGGTGACTATGCCGGTGGCATAGCTTCTAGCATCGCAGCAACATGCAAACCATCATGGTATGACAAACGAACAGACAGGTTGTGGCTGGTGAAAACAAGTATGTAACATTTTCTCTCCCAAATCTACAGAACTTCTGAATTCTACTCACAGGTCCCTTGGGTGGTGAGGACCACAGGTTAAGAACTCCTGCAGAGAGGAAACACATACACTGGACCTAATTCTGAAAGTGTGGATAGTTTGGATTTCAGGCTTTCTTGGCTGTTTCAGTCAGTTTTGTTACAAGAAATGGAAATTACTGTAGGTGTTTTAAACAGAAAAGGACTTCATATAAAGAAGCTTGGTCTTAAAAAATCATTAGAAGGGCAGGAAGAGCAGGCTTTAGACTAGCCTATAAGGATGACTCTCAGAACACCAGACCCAGCTCACGAAGGGAGCTACTACCTCTGCCACCAAGTGCTGCTGTTGCTCCTGCTTCAAAAGGTAGCTCCAGAGCCCTAACGTACCTGCAAGATTTTACCAAGATAAAATGGTCATTCTGTGTCCTGCCTCTTAATACCCATGATGCTAGTTACTGGGCACCAAAATATAGCTGTAGAAAAACCAAACACCTTCTCAATTGAGGAGCAAAAGATGCAGCAGAAAGATGACCTCTGCTTTCCTTCCACCTATCAAATCCTCTATAAGTACATCTATTTGGGAGACTCTAAATCCAGCCAGTGTTAAAAGTGTTAAAAACCAAAGATGTCATTATGAGGACTAAGGTGTGCCTGACCCAAGCTATGGTATTTTCAGTCACCACATATACATGTGAAAGCTGGACCATGAATAAGAAATATTGAAGAACTGTTGCCTTTGAAATATGGTATTGGTAAAGAATATTGAATATACAGTGGACTGCCAGAAGAATGAATGAATCTCTCTTGGAGGAAGTACAGCCAGAATAGTCCTTAGAAGCAAAGATGGCCTTTGTCTCATGTACTTTAGTTTTTTAGATTTTGTTTGTGTGTATGTGTGTTTTATTGTGATTTGGGTGAAGGTTTACAGAGAAAATTTGTTTTCCATCCAACAGTTCATATACATTTTGTTTCATGACATTTACTACAATCCCCATATGTAACAGCTCTCTTCTCACTTCTCCCTGTGGTTACCTTTTCCCTGTGTCCTTCTTTCTAATGCATTCCTGCCTTCTGAGCTATCTCCCTGTGCATGTGCTGCCCTTCGGATATACCATGGTTGATTATTCTAAGAGCGTACCTATCTGGTGTAAAATTATTCACCTTGTAGGCTTGCCTATTATGTGGCTGGAAGCCATGGGAGTGAGTTCAATTCCAGACTCAAAGGGTAACTAGGGGCCATAGTCTTTGGAGTTTCACTAGTCTCTATCAGACTAGTAAGCCTGCTCTTTTCATTTTTATGATTTTGAGTTTTGTTCCACATTTTTCTCACATTCTACCCAGGAGCTCTTATTTTGATCCCTAGCTGAGTGATTGGCAGTGGTAACTGGGAACCATCTAATTCTGGTCTCAGGGTCATGTAGGCTGAGGTTCTCTGGTCCACTAGTCCCTTGGACTAATTGTTTCCATATTCCTTTGATTTTCTTAATCCTTTGCTCCAGAAGAAGAGAGACCAATTATTGCATGTTAGATGGTCACTCACAAGCTTTTAAGACCCTGGTAGGATGTAGAAGACCCCGGTAGGATGTAGAACAATGTTTTAGTGTGGTATGTTATGCCAGTTGAGCTTGATGACCCCTGTAACCATGGTCCAGATCCCATGGGCCCAGTGACTCACTCCCTCAAGGTGTTTGGCTGTGGCTAAGAAATTGTCATAACTTTACCCTTGTTAGCCTTATTATGTATATGGATATTCTTAGAGCATATACAAATATGTATGTAAAAATATTGTTTGCCAAACTTACACTCCAGACATGTTATCTCATGTACTTTAGACATGTTATCTTGAGGGACAAGCCCCTGGAGAAGGACATCATGCTTGGTAAAGTAGAGGATCAGTGTTCTGGTTACCTAGTGCTGCTCTGACTGACAAGAATATACCAAAAATGGGATGCTTGAACAAACAGAAGTTTATTCTCTTACAGTTTGGGAGGGTAGAAGTCCGAGTTCAAAGTGTCAGGCTCTAGGGTCTGGTTCAAAGTCCCTTGACCTTGGGCTTGAGCTCTGCCTCTTGTTCCCAGCCCACTGAAGCTAGAGGCATCTCTTCACTCAGGCAGCTACTGGCTGCTGAAGCCCACAAGCCCAAGGTCGACAAATAAAATGGCACAGTCCCGATGTTACCAAATCACACTGCAGGCCATTAATTCAAATCCATTAAAAGTTCCAAGGTTGGCAGAGCATGGCAGGCTTCTGAATAATGACATGGCTACATGCAGGGTCCAAGTGTGTTATAAGCTAGAGACCATTCCCCAAGGCTTCTCCTTATATACAGGAAGCAGACCATATCCCCAAGGCAGCTTACTCAGCTGCTCACAGTAGATTCTACTATAGAGTTGATCTGTTTGTTCATCTGTTTGTTGAAATATCTCAGTGGGTATTCTGTCAATTCCTGGAGCCTTGTTCTACACCAGTTCCTTCATTGCAGCTTCAACTTCCTCCTTCAATACCATTGGTTCTAGATTACATGCCACCTCCTGAAATGGATGAAGATCAACCAGGTCTTTTTGGTACAGTGACTCTGTATTCCTCCCATCTTCTTTAGATGTTTCCTGGATCATTCAATATTTTGCCCATAGAATCTTTCAATATTGCAACTTGAACCTTAAATTTTTTCCTCAATTCTTTCAGCTTGAGAAATGCCAAGTGTGTTCTTCCCTTTTGGTTTTCTAACTCCAGGTCTTTGCACATTTCATTGTAGTAATTGGCTTTGTCTTCTCGAGCCGCTCTTTGAAATTTTTGGTCCAATTCTTTTATCTTGTCATTTCTTCCATTTGCTGTAGCTACTCTCTGCTCAAGGGCAAGTTTCAGAGTCTCTTCTGACATCCATTTTGGTCTTCTCTTCTTTTGTTGTCTTTTTAGTGACCTCTTGCTTTCTTCATGGATGATGCTCTTGATGTCATACCACAATTCTTCTGGTTTTCAGTCATTGGTGTTCAATGCATCAAATCTATTCTTTAGATGGTCTCTAAATTCAGGAGGGAATATTCAAGATCATATTTTGGCTCTCGTAGACTTGTTTTAATTGTCTTTAACTTCAAGTTGAACTTGCATATGAGCAGTTGATGGTGTCTTCCACAATCAGCTCCTGGCTGGCCTGGTTTTGGCTGACGATATTGAGGTTCTCCATCGCCTCTTGCCACAGATAGAGTCAGTCTGATTCCTGTGTGTTCCATCTGGTGAAGTCCACATGTACAGCTGCCATTTGTGTTGTTGAAAAAAGGTGTTTGCAATGAACAAGTCATTGGTCTTACAAAATTCTACCATGAGAGTTCCAGCATTATTTCTGTCACCAAGGCTAAATTTTCCAACTACCGGTGATTCTTCTTTGTTTTCAACTTCTGCATTCCAGTCACTAGTGATAATGAACACATCCTGATTGCATCTTTGGCCAATTTTAGACTGCAGAAGTTGATAAAAATTCCTCAGTTTCCTCATCTTTGACTTTGGTGTTTGGTGCGTAAATTTGAATAATAGTCATATTAACGGATTTTCCTTGTAGGCGTATGGATATTATCCTATCACTGACAGCATTGTACTTTAGCACAGATCTTGAAACATCCTTTGTGATGATGAATTCCATGCCATTCCTCTTTAAACTGTCATTCCTGGCATAGTAGATTATATGGTTGTCTGATTCAAAATGGCCAAAACCAGTCCGTTTCAGCTCACTAATGCCTTGGATATCAATCTTTATGCATTCCATTTCATTTTTGATAACTTCCAATTTTCCTAGATTCGTTTTGTACATTCCATGTTCCAGTTATTAATGGATGTTTGCAGCTGTTTCCCCTCAATTTGAGTGGTGCCACAAATGGAGGTCTCAAAAGCTTTACCTTATCCATATGAGTAAGGCTGGTTTTACTCTGATAATGCAGCCCTTGCCCAGTCCTATTTTGAGAGCTTTCTAACCTAAGTGACTCATCTTCCTTTTCTGTATTGGACAGTGTTTCTGGACTATTCATAAAGTTGCGCAGTAATGTATCAGACAGTGTTTCTCTGCTATTCATAAGGTTTTCCCTGGCCAATTCTTTGAGAATGGAAGTCTTATCATGGGGAATACTATATCCAGCTGCCCAGCCACTCAACCAGGCCTAGCCAAGTTGACACACAAACTTAAACTACCACAATCAGTGAAACAGAGGAAGATCCTAAGTGACATGGGTTAACACAGTGACTGCAACAGTGAGCTCAGACATAGCAATGATTATGAAGATGGTGCAGGACAGGGCAACATTTTGTTCCATTATATATAGGGTTGCCATGAGTTAGAACCAACTTGAGAGCACCTAACAACAACACCAAATCTAACCAGAAGAGTAGCTGCAAGGAAGTCTGGAAAAATGTAGCTTTTAGCTTCCCAGGCTCTAGTATAAAGGAAGTGACCCCAGAAGAAATTTGATCCTCAGTCCACCACACTGCCATACCCAATAAATAACTAGAAACTAATAAGGTTGTTAATTGCTACATTTATGAGTGGACCTCTTTCATAAAGGTTTGTGAACACAGTGCTGCTCATCAGAACTTTAAATCAATTTGTGCCTATCACAGTGTAGAGTCAGATTTGGACCAAAGCCTAGGACAGACACACATCAATTGGTGTTCTCACTAAGCCCTATCTTCATAAGCCCCTTGTCTGCTCTGTGCTTCAGATCTTCAAGAACAGAGTTTCTCAGCATAGGCATCTTTAACACTTATGGCTAAATAATTCTTTGTTGTGAGGGTCAGTCCTGTGTATTATAGGACTTTTAGCAGCATCCTTGGCATCTACTCACTAGATGCCAGTAGCAGTATCCACCCCAGTCATGACAATGGAAAATGTCTGCTAAATATCCCCTGTGGGTTAAAATCACCCCTAGTTGAGAACCATTTCTTTAGAATATAGTGTCAGCTGTTAACCCAATGGTATTCACCACTCTGAGGTCTGCTATGGCAGTTACCAGTTGCATAGGAAGAGTATCCTACTGTACACATCAAAATGACATTCCATCCTCTTACTGTCAAATGTCATATTAACCTTTTACTAATAATACAGAAAAAAGTTGACACAGAGAAAAGTTAACAAATTGAGAAGAATCATGGGAAGAGAACATTTTCCATTGTTCACACTAATAAACTAAAAAAACCTAACCCATTGCTGTTGACTCAATTCCAACTCATAAACACCCTATGGGACAGGGTAGAACTGTCCCATAGGATTTCCAAGGCTGTAAATCTTTACGGAAGCTGATCGCTGGTGTTTTCTCCCACAGAGTGGCTGGTTGGTTTGAACCACTATCCTTTCAGTTAGCACTGTGCCACCAGGGCTCCCGTTCACAATGGTAATTAAGAAACCCAAACTCACTGCCACTGAGTCATAGCGAGCCTGTATGACAGAGTGAAACTACCCCATAGACTTTTCAAGGCTGTAAATCTTTATGGACGCATAAGGTAGGTTTGAACCATGGCCTTTCAGTTAGCAGCCGAGCTCTTTACCACAGCACCAGCAGGACTCCTTTCAAACACTTGTTGTTGTTGTTATGTGCTATCGAGTCGGCCCCGACTCATAGCGACCCCTCCTTGGGTTTCCAAGGCAGTATCACTACGGAAGTAGGATTGCCCAACGTTCCTTCTGAGGAGTGGCTGGTGGGTTTGAACCGCCAGCCTTCTGGTTAGCAGTCAAGTGCTTTAGCCACTATGCTACCAGAGCTCCTAACACTAGTGAGCAGAAATTAGGTAACACTTTTCCCCAAAATAATATCTGATTATTTTGGTCACTCTGTGAAATGTCTGCAAATTGCTTTTTTAACAAGTTTTTTGAGGGCGTTTTGCAAGTAGATGGCCTATTATTACTAAACAGAAAAGAAACCGAAAAATGTTAAACCCTTTCCTAGAGAAACTTTACAACCTCTTCTCCTGGACAACTTTTTGAAAAGATTAGAGATCTATTTGGTGAAAATGATTTGGATTGCCTAAGGAATGAACTTGATGACATCTGGATTTCTATTTCAACTCTGTAAATATGGAAAATTATCATCATAATTTACTCCGAAGTTAGCATCTCCCATTATAATATAGAGATAATCAAATAGTAATTTTATTTTAAAATGAAACATAACTATTAATCATCATTTCTTTCTCATTTAATGTTTGCAGAATGCTTTATAAGGCACTTTACTTTACAGCTACTCATTACAAAGAGAAATTTTAGTGGCCGTATCAAATATAGAAAGTCTTTCTCCTCCTAAAAAAAAACCCAAACGCTCTGCTGTTGAGTCAGACCCGACTTATAGTGACCCCTCCTTGGGTTTCCGAGGTGGTATCACTACGGAAGTAGATTGCCCAACCTTACTTCCAAGGAGTGGCTGGTGGGTTTGAACCACCAGCCTTCTGGTTAGTGGTCAAATGGCACTACACCACCAGAGCTTCCTTTCTCCTCCTAGCTTTCCTCTTATTGTGCCCCATGATTCTCCAGAATACTGTGTGACCCCTCCCACTTTGATTTCTTTGCTTGTTTTTGTATAGCATTTTTTTCAATTTTCAAAGACCCTTCATATTCATTTTCATGTTTGCTATTTCTCAAAATTCTATAAGATTGGTATCATTACTGCCATTTTAAACATGAGGAAACACATTTCAAGAGATAAATTTCATTAGTGCAGAATCAGATGGGCACAGCCTTGTAAAGTCTTATGAACAAGTAGAGAAGGGGTAAGAACGAGGATGAGGGGGTCACTGTGGTGTTTAGTGGCATGTGGATGACAATAATAGAGAAGATCTATGGCAGAGGGAGGCAGAGTGGGCTCTATTCTCCATGGACTCTAACCAGCATTGGGGCACATGGATATCATCCATCAGTAGAAGCACTTTGGCTTCACAGGGAAAATGATACACCACAGCAGCAGAGCCGGTCATCTCAAGCAGTGCTCACAAGCACTGTTTCTGTGAAAGTCCCTTGTCAGGGCTCTTTACAGCCACTGAGAGAGGGTAGCCCCTGAGTCTTATTTTTAATGACCTTAAAGAAAAGGCAGAGGCAGGTTGAATAATTTGTCACAGGGTACAGAAATGAAACTGAGAGGAGGGTAGGGGTCCTGTTTAGGCAACATTCTTCTGTTGAACTTCATATTCATCCTTTAGTCTCATGGGCCTGGTTGGTCTGGGTACTCACCTCCAGTTGGCCTGAGTCCTCACCTCCAATTGAATTGGGTCTTTACCTCCAATTTCTCTGGATCCTTACCTCCAGTTGGCCTGGGTCCTCATTTCTAGTTGGTTTGGGTCCTCTGGTGCAGTGAATTGCATGATATGGCCCTTCTAGCCATGGTCTTTGTGACTCTCACCTGGTAACTAGGTGGGATTTTACAAATATGAGGTGCTTGTGGCCCACCAAAGAGATTTAATAGCTTGTTAATAGTGTAAATAAGGTACAGGCACCCTTGTGAGGGTGAACCATGCAAATAAGGTATATGGAAACCTAATGTGGGGATGGTCAGTTTTGGCATCTCGCTAGGCTTAAAATGAGCCACCCCAAAGGAGTAAAGGGGCAGATCTCACTACCTTCAAGAAAGGAGTAGAGTGCATCTTTTTGGACCTAAGATGCCTGCACTGAACCTCCTTGATCCAGGAGACAGAGAGCTGTGACACCAGAGATGACAAGAAGCAGTGGCAGAGAAATGGCAGCAAATGATATGGCTTTAGCAGAACCAAGATACCAGCACACATCAGGGTGGTGGCCTTCCTGGCCCACAAAGCGAGATAGCTGAGTGCCTTCAGACCAAGGCTTATTGGCCAAGTGGGGTGCTTGTAGGCATTTATTGACAGAGCCAAAAGAGCTTTGTAACACTGGCCGGAGCAGGGCAGAGGCCAAGCCCAGGGCCAAGGGTAAAAGAGAGACCTTCCTTTGGACACAGCAGAAGGGAGTCTGTCCTGATCAAAGAACTGTATCCTAAGCATTCCTGATCCTGAATTATAACCTGTTACTTCCCTAATAAACCCCATAATTGTGAGTATTGTCTATGAATTCTGTGTGGCCATTACAACAAATGATCAAACCCAGCAGAAAAATAGGAAGTGTGTGGGAAGGACCATTGGTGTCAGAACTGGTAAAAAGGTTGGAGGGTGGCAGCACGTCAGACATCTGCCTGACAGGACTCAGCTTTTGGCTGTTGATGTTGATGCTGATCTTCCTTGCCCTTTGTGAGGTTAGGGGAGGTCAGATGCCACCCCCATGCCCTTTTTACAGGTCCTCACTTCCAGTTGGCCTGGATCCTCACCTCTATTTGACTTGAGTCCTCACCTCCCCTTGGTCTGGATCCTCACCTCCATTTCAGGTCAGCCCAGTACCCCCAAAGCTATTCTTGCTCCCTCTGGCAGTGTATCAGAGAGGTCCCTTTAACAATGGTGATGCTATTTTGAGACCTCTCTTTTCCCCCACTTTGGATATTGCAGGACTGTGAATGTCTTAAATGAAACAGGAGCCCTTTGCCACATCCTAACTGGCTATGCAAGGGAGGCCTGACGCTTTACAAGTGCAGCTCCAAGGATGGAATTCTTGTCAGGGACAAAAACCTGACCCACAGTCTGACCCTTCAGGTCTTCTGTGGCCCAATTCCTTCCTGTAGGGAGCCAATGCAGATAGGCTTGGAGATCATTTCACTTGGACAAAAATTAAGATTCAGCTGTTTGCATAAAGTAGATAGATAGAGATAGAGGTGCAATTGAGTGGACTCGGACTTATGGGGACTTTATGCACAACAGAACAGTAGTACCCTGTCATCATCACACTTACCAGCATGCTCCAGTCCATTGTTGCAGTTATTGTGCCACTCCTTCTCATTGAGGGTCTCCCTCACCCTCACTGGCCTGAACATGATGTCTTTCTTACCAAACCATTGATTTCTCCTGATGAGGTGTCCAAAGCAAATAAATCAGACTGTGTTCTACTGTGATCCATGCATGAGGTTTTCACTGGCTAATATTTGGACCTAGGTTGCAAGGCCTTTCTTTCTAGTCTCTCTCAGTCTGGAAGCTTCCCTGGGACCTGCTCACCATGGGTGACCCTGCTGATATTTAAAATACCAGTGGCATAGCGTCTAGCATTACAGCAACATGCAAGCCCACAGTATGACAGACAGATGGTGACTGTATAATTATATACTTGAAAAGGAGTTCCTTCAGTGGCAGGCTATTGGAGTTATTGAACTTCTCTGATTGAAAAGACAATGTTCAAATTGGTAACTAAGTGCAGTCTGGCCAGGGGGCAAGAAGATGGATCGCTAATGATCAACTGGTGTTGGTTCACCTCTTCAACTTGCTGATGTATTCTACTGAGGGTGTCAAGTAATTCCTGAAAGAGCTGGAAGGAAACTTAGAAAACGGCTGAGAATAAATTACTTCATGTTTTCTGTTTTGCCTTATTTTTTATTGTATTCTTCTCTTATGTGCCTGGTTCTTGCCAAAACTGTTCTTTCCATGAATTTGGAATACCAAGCTGCCTAAGGAAAAACTAAGTTTGAGTTCAGCGGGGGAAGGTGATGGAAACGATTCCTTGTGGTACTGGCTGACTTACCTCATATACCACATTGGTCACAAACATCTTGCCTAAGCCCTGAGTTTGTCTATATTAAGTTTTATTTGAAGAGTGTTGCTATGCCATTTACTTGGCTGTGTTTTAACATGCTAGGGCCCAGGGTGTGAACACCTGCATTCCTTGATTTCTCATATGCCCCAGCATGCCTTGAGGTTGAAAAAAAATTAGATAGCTATTTATGACTTGGCAATGTTCATCTCAGACCTAGGGGACCCTCTGAATCCTCTGTCCACTTCTGTTACTTTTCTGGATTGTGTGCACAGTTTGAGATTGAACTTAAGCATTGTTAGTGCTTTTGAAATGTAGATTGGATTTCACTTGAAATTGAATGGAGAAAGTCTTTGCTCCAAATGATTCTCATGGGGACCCTGGGATTCTAATGGGGTTCCAGTTGGTTTAAATAAGTTCAGTGAATTTCCTGGGAGGTGAGGAGTAATCTCATTGGAGTGTTTTGGAGCAGAATGAGAATTCAGTGCTAAACTTCCATATTATTGTTCTTTATTTATGTGGTGGTAATAACCATCTCAAAAAGAAATCTTGGTTAAGTAAAACAGAGCCCTTTGCCATTTTTTGCAGCATAAATGACCTGGTTTCTCTTAAAAAAGGCAATGGCTTTAAGGAAAGAAAAAAAAAAAAAAAGGAGGGAGTCTTGTTATAGAATAAAAGAGACTCAGTAGACAGAACCACCATGAGCCCTGTTTGAATCATTGTTTGAACAAAATGAATATTAAAAAAAAGACACCAGTGAAGCAATTGAACTCAACATTAGCTAATATTAAGGAATTATTTTATATTTAAGGAGCTCTGATGCTAGTGGTTAAAACATTCAGCTGCTAACCAAAAGGTCAGCAGTTTAAACCAGTTTAAACCAGCTGCTCCATTAGAGAAAGGTGAGGCAGTTTGCTGTTGTAAAGATTTACAGACTTGGAAACCCTATGGGGACTTCTGTCTGATCCTATGTGGTCATTATGAGTCAGAATCACCTTGAAAGCAGTGGGTTGGGTTGGTGTTGGATTATACATTTTGTTAAATGTGATAATTACATGGTAATTATACTTTTAAAAATAACCTTGTGGTGGTTATATTTGTATGTCAACTTGGCTGGGCTTGGTTGAGTGGCTGGGAAGCTGGTAGTAGTTATTCCCCACGATGAAACTGGCAATCAACTCCATGGTGGAATCTATCACAAGCAGCTGAGTAGCTGCTTTGGGTATGTGGTCTGCTTCCCGTATATAAGCAGCAGCTTTGGGAATGGTCTCTAGCATATGGCATGCTTGGATCCTGCATGTAGCTGTGTCATTGTTTAGCAGCCTGCCATGCTCTGCCGACCTAGGGACTTACAATGGACTTGAATTAATGGCCTGCCATGTAGCTTGGTAACATTGGGACTGTGCCTTTTTACTTGTCAACCTTGGGCTTGGCAGCCTCAGCAGCCAGCAGCTGTCTGAGTGAAGAAAAGCCTCTAGCTTCAGTGGGCTGGGAGCTGGAGGCAGAGCTGAAGCCCTAGGCTGAGGGGCTTTCACCCAGACCCTAGAGCTTGGCACTTTGAACTTGGACTTCTAGCCCCCCAAACTGTAAGAGAATAAACTCCTGTTTGTTAAGGTCATCCCATTTGTGGTATGTTCTTGTCAGAGCGGCACTAGGTAACTAGAACAATCCTTATCAGCTGGAGATGCTTACTGAAGTTTTCACAGGTTAGATAATTCGATGTCCAATATTTCCTTAAAAATACTTGAGCACAAAACAGTTGGGGAAGTAGCAGATGGTAAAAAAAAAAAAAAGGCAAAACGCTGTAATTTTTAAAGTTTGGTGGTGATGGATGATAAGATCTTCACTATGCCAGTTTCTCTACTTTTATATGTGTTTGGAAATTTTTGTAGTAAAAAGATTTAAAAAAAAAAAAAAAGATTTATTTTCTGGGTTGGGATGGAAAACAGGAGCCAGCAAGTATCAAATTAGCTGATATGAAGAAGACCAGGATCTTGGGACCTCTTTTTTTTTTTTTTTTGCTGCTAATATTTTATTCTGGAAGTTTTTAAATACTTACTTAGTTTTTTACAAGATGGAAGTTATTTGGGGGTAGTGACTGTTTTATTCATCTTTCTAATGGCAACAGCCCTCAATGAATGTTCCCTTAATTTACTGCATATATATATTTTAGGTGCCTAGATATTAATGATTGTAATGTATTCATGATGACTTGATCCTTAGTGGAATATTCTTTGTTATCTTTAATATTATTCCATGTCCTGAATCTGCTTTGCCTGGTATCAATATAACCATACCAGCTTTCTTAAGTACTTAGTGTTTGCATGGTGTATCTTTTTCTATCCTTTCACTCTCAAATCTATTTGTGTTTTTGTATTTAAAGTCCATTTCTTGTAAACAGTATATACTGGGTCTAACAATCTCTGCTCTGTAATTTGTGCTTAGTCTATTCATATTTAATGGTTGGTTTTAAAGTTACCATCTTGCTGGGTTTGTCCTCTCTGTTATTTTCACCATTGTCCCTCCTTTCCTATATTCTTTTGGGTTAATAAATTATTTTTTTAATTATTCCATTTTATTTCCTCTATTGTATTATAAACTCTTTGTATAGTTTTGTTTTAGTGCCACTCTATAGATTCCAATATATTTCAACAGTTTTGTTTGATTTAATATTATTCCACTTCCTGTGTAATATTAGTACTTTACAACAGTAAAATTCCATTTACTCTTTTAACCATTCTTATGGTATATATATTTTACTTCTGCATATTTTATAAACCCATTGTGATAGTTGGAGCTGTGTGTCAACTTGGCTGGACCCCAGTTCTGTGTGGTTGTTCCCATGATGGGATCAGATGACTGTGTTCTGAGTGGCCAGTCTGCCCAAGGGGAGTTTCCCTAGGGGTGTGGCCTGCTTCCAAGATATCCAGGGACATCCTGGGAAAAAAGACATTCTTCTGTGGATTGGGACCCTGGCGTGTTGACTACAAACTTCCATGAGTGAGCAGCCCACGGCTCGGCCTGGAGATCTTGGATTCGTCTTTCATTGGAGTCAACAACCAGTGTACTGCCTGCCAGCCTTGAATTTCTTGGCCCCCTGTGCTTACGGAAGCCAAGGCTGCTGCCGGCCCATTTCCTCCAGAGACTTGGACTTGCCGGCTTCTATACATTTGTAAGCCATTTTCCTAAGATAAATTTCTCTTTCTCTCTCTCTATAAATGTATATATATACGCTTTGCTGGTTTTTGTGTTTCTCTAGAGAACCTAATCTAACACACCCATGTTATATTGTTTTTGCTTTAAACAGTTTTCTTTTAAAGATACTAAAGACAGAAAAAATAGCCTTTTATATTTAGCCATATTTTACATTTTTGGTATTTTTTCATTTCTTCATGAAGACTTGAGATTTTTTTCTTAAAAAAGCTGGTATTTCTTGTAGCCTAAAGAAGCTCCTTTAGCATTTTCTGTATCGTAGGTCTGCTGGCAGTGAAATCTCTCAGCTTTCATTCATATGCCTTTATTGCACTTTCATTTTTATGGATTCTTTTGCTGAAAATAGAATTCAGGTTGACAGTCCCCCCCCCCTTCTCAATACTTACATTCCACTTAATTTTCTTTTGACTTCCATAATTTCTGATGAGAAGTCAACTGTCATTTTCGTCACCATTTCTTATATGTAATCTGTCTTATTTTCTGGTGGCTTTTAAGATTTTCTCTTCATTTTTGGTTTTCATAGTTTAATTATGTTTATCACCTCTGTAATGTACATTTGTATTTGTATTTCTCCTTACATCTCTGGGTTGGTGTTTGTAAGCACATTTTGTATACTTCGGCCATTATGGTCCCCATCCCCCCTCCCCCGCCCCATGATTGTTGGGTTTATTAGGGAAGTAACAGGCTACAACTCAGGTTCAGGAACATGCTCAGAATACAATTCTTTGTTCAGGAGAGTCTCCCCTCTGCGGTGCTCTCAGGCATGCCTCTCTGGCTCTTGGCCTCTCGGCCTGGCCTCTGCCCTGCTTTGGCAAGTGTTACAAAGATCTTTCTGCTCTGCCAATAGGTACACCTACATGCACCCCACTCTGTCAGCAAGCCTCCTGCCCAAGAGCATTCAGCTTTCTTGCTCTGTGGGTCAGAAAGCCCACCACTCTCTCTCATGCCTCTTGGTTCCACCGCCACTGTCTCTCAGCTTGGTGTCTTTAAGGTGTCTCTGCCAGGGCCTCTCTGCCACACAGGTCCAGCGCAGGGATCTCGAGTCCAAGGACACACTCCACTCCACCTCAAGCTCTTCTTCTTTTTAAAATACATTTTATTGAAATTTATGTACAATGAAATACACAAAACTAAAGTGACATGGGTTAATGCTTTTTTTTTGGTAGTGTTCCCTCCCCTCCCCGCCCACCCCTAGTAACCAACAAAAAAAATTCCCTTCCATATATAAACTTCTCCTTGACTTTTTTACAATAAAGAACTAATACTATACTTTGTGATTCTGTGATTGACTTATTTCACTCAGCATAATGTCTTCCAAGTTCATCCATGTTATGTGAT
>NW_006921615.1:7165502-7187307 GCF_000298275.1 Orycteropus afer afer
ACATGGTGTCTGCAATGATGGGCTCAAGTATAACAGGGATCATGGAGCTAGTGTGGGATCGGGCAGTGTTTCGTTCTGCTGTGCATGAGGTTGCTGTGAGTTGGAAACAACTTGAGGGTGCCTAACAACAACAACATTATTCTTTAGTGTTGAATAGTATTCCATTGTGTGTATGTACCATAGTTTGGTTATCCATTCTTCTGTTCATGGGCACATAGGTTGTTTCCATCTTTTTGTATTGTAAATAATGCTGTGATGAACATGGGTGTGTATGTATCTGTTCTTGTCCTGGCTCTTACTTCTTTAGGGTATATAACTAGTAATGGGATTGCTGGGTCAAATGGTATTTCTAATTCCATTTTTATAAGGACTTGCCATACTGTTTTCCACAGTGGTTTTATCATTTTACAGTCCCACCAGCAGTGTATGTGAGTCCCAATATCTCTACATCCTCACCAGCATTTGTTATTTTCTGTCTTGTTGAACTTTGCCATTAGTGCTGGAGTGAGATGGTATCTCATTGTTGTTTTGATTTGCATCTCTGAAGGCTAATGATCATGAGCATTTCTTCATATGTTTGTTGGCTGCCTGAATACGCTTTGGTGAAGTGTCTATTCATGTCTTCTGCCCATTTTTTAATTGGATTGTTAATCTTTTTTGTTGTTGAGGTGTTGGTGCTTTCTATAAATTTTAGAGAGAAGTCCCTTGTCAGATATATAATTATTGACAAGTATGAATTTGTTGCTGTCATTTTGTTATGTACTTTCTCGTGGTGTTGCTGATTTCTTTGTTCCATATAATTTTCTGTGCTGAGCTAATTTTGTTTATGAATCATGTTATCACTTCCTTTGTTGCTCTTGTTTTAGTATTTGCTAAATATTTGTGCTGGTCCTTTTTTAAAATTTTGATGTGAAGATTTATCATTTTTCTTTAAGGCTACCATGTGATTTATAATTTTCTTCCCAATTTTAGAACAGTCCATTCTATCTTGCAGTTGTCTTGACTTTCCTACCATTTAGAAGTTCTGTAACTACACTATTTTTTCCCTCTTTTTGGTTTGTAATTGTCCTCATTTATCAATTGATGTCTCTGGTTCCCTGTTTAAAATCTTGTAGGCTTCTTTACTTTGGATACTTTCATAACTGGGTTAGTTTCTGGGTTATTCACAATGTGTGTTAATGGTTGGTTGTTGTTTGCTGTTGTTGGTTCTTTGTCCAAAGGACTCCCTTTTGCATCTCTTGTGAGCTTGATCTGGTTTTAACAAATTCCCTTAATTTCTGCTTATCTGGATGTCTCCTAATTTCACCATCATATTTGAGGGACAATTTGCTGGGTATATAATTCTTGGTTGGAAATTTTTTTTCTTTCAGGATTTTATATATACCATCCCATTGTCTTCTCGCCTGCATAGTTTCTGCCAAGATATCCAAGCTTAATCTTATTGGTTGTCCCTTGTAGGTAATTTTTCGTTTTTCCTGTGCTGCTTTCAGGATTCTTTGTTTGGTTTTGGTGAATTTGATGATGATACGTCTTGGTGATTTTCTTTTGGGGTCTATCCTGTTTGGGGTTCGTTGGAGTTCTTAAATGTATATATTCTCATTTTTCATCATACCAGGAAAATTCTCTTCCAATAAATCTTCGATAATTTTCTCTGTGGTTTTATCTGTCTCTTCCTGTTCTGGAATTCTGATTACATACAGGTTATTCCTTTTGATGGTATCCCACATGAGCCTCAGGCTTTCTTCATTTTGCTTTGGTCTTTTTTCTGATTGATTCCTTTCCAAAGAAGTATTGAGGTATTTGTCTTCAATCTCACTAATTCTGTCTTCCACTGATTCAGTTCTACTCCTTTGCCTATTCAATATGTTATCTATTCTGAAAATTTAGTATTAATCTTCTGGATTTCCATCTGTAGATTTTGTGTCATTTCTAATTTTTCATTTATTTTGTCATTTTGTTCTTCTATTGTCTTTTGAAATTATTCTAGGGTTTTCTGTGTTTTCCTCAATTTTTCATTGTTTTCCTTGATCTATCTCTCAATCTGTTGAAGGTACCTAAATATAATTCTTTTGAATTCCTTTTCAGGGAGTTCCAATGCTGCCTCTTCCTAAGGGATGTGTTTTGGGCCTATATCCTGGCCCCTTGTTTCTCTTGCTTTATCTTGCTTCTTTGTGTGCACTGTGATGGTCTGTTGTCTCTGGGCATTGTGATGTTTTTGTGTTTATATTTAATTGGTGATTGTATGTTGGAGTGACTTGCCCACAATTTTCATTTTCTTTGGATGTTATCTACATAAGCAGGGTACTATGCTCTTCTGTTTGCTAGTTTTCAGCACTTATACACTCACCACCTGTCTCCTTTCCTGTTGTCAGCCTCCCATATGTCCCTGCTGTCCTTGGCAAATGGAGCCTATTCTTAGGTCCCTGGAATCCTAATGAGAATGCTGTCACTTTAAAATCCAATATGGCCACTGCTTGTAAACATTCAAAATGGCTGCACCTTGGGTCACTTTAAATATAAAAAATGGCCACCACTTGTAGACATTCAAAATGGCTGCACTTTTCAGTCACTTGAAATATCCAAAATGGCCACCACTTGTGAACAATCAAAATGGCTGTGCCCTCCAGACAGCTGAAAGGCCATAGCTCAGGTTGTCTCCCTCCTTATTGTTTCCTTTCCTAGTCATAGTCCACCAGCTCAGTTGTCCCTGAAACTCCTGAAGACCAGGGCTGATCTCTAAGTCAATTCTCAGGTCCCAATACCACTTGGAAGTATTCAGGTTGTTGGTCCCATCAGAGTAGCTGACAAAACACTGCTCTGACTGTCTAGATACTCTGTTTTCATTCAGTTTCTTTGACCAATTAGTGCTCAATCCACTTCTGTATACTTCCCTTCAAAGCTCAGGGCTCCAGGATTATCCTCTGTATCTCTGTCAATTAGTTTATCTTTTCTTTGTTGAAGAAGGTATGCATAGCTTGTCTGCCTATTCTTCCATGTTACTGGAAGTTGGCCATGTTGGAGTGACTTGCCCACAATTTTCATTTTCTTTGGATGTTATCTACATAAGCAGGGTACTCTTCTATTTGCTAGTTGGCAGCATTTATATACTCACCACCCCTCTCCTTTTCCATTGTCAGCCTCCCCATATGTCTTTGCTGTCCTTGGCAAATGGAGCCTATTCTCTCCCTTATCTTTTCTGTTCCATTTTCTCTCCTCTCCTTCAAGAACTCTAGTTATATGAATATTAGTCTACTTTTTATTCTGTAGATGATAAACATTCTGCTTATTGTATTAAAATATTTTTTTGTCTCTGTGCTTCATGTTGAATAATTTTGGTTAACTCTTCTTTAAGGTCACTGATAGTTTCTCCTGCAGTGCCCAATCTTAAGTCCATTTCATGATTTTTTATTTCAGATACTGGTTTGTTTTTTTTTTTTGCCCCCCACTTGGCTCTTTTTTATGGTTTTCATTTTTCTGGTGAGATTTTCCATCTGTTCATGCATTCCATCTATTATTTTCTGGAAATCATTTCACATATCTATAATCCCCCCAAAAGCCCCAAACTCACGCCATGGAGACAGATCCAACTCATAATGACCCCTCCTTGGGTTTCGAAGGCGGTATCACCACAGAAGTAGATCGCCCAATCTTCCTTCCAAGGAGTAGCTGGTGGGTTTGAACCACCAGCCTTCTGGTTAGTAGTCAAATGCCTTAGGCTGTTTTAAAGTCCTTTTCTACTAATTCTGTTATTCATGTCTTCTCTATATCTGCTTCTTTTGACTTTTTTGTGTCATAATTTTCCATTTTTTCTTATCTAGCTACTTTTTAATTGCATATTGGACATTGTGAATGATATGGTGTAGCAACTCTAGATTTTGTTATTCACCTCTAAAAAAATGTAGTGTTTCATTCTGGTAAGCAGTGAAATATTGATGTATTATCTTCATCCAAGGGAGTCTTGATTTTAGGCTTTGTTTGGATGGAATTATTTCAATTTGTCCTTAGTCCTGCAGTTGATCCCTTATGTCTGGGGTGTGATCTTTATTCCTAAGGTGTGACCTTCCTAGAATTCCAATATAAAGTCCAAGACGTTTACCAGACTCTTCTAACTTGACAGTGATTGAACTCCAAATTCTGTGTCTCCAGATAGTTGGTGGATGAAATATTTTCTCAGTTATTTAGCCTTCCATATACTTTTGTCTGTTGATCTCCTTGGGCTCTTGTTCTGCACATTTAGAGAGTTAGCCAAGGATTTGATGGAAATTTTATATGTAGAATTTGTGGCTCTTTTTTATATCTATCTGCTCTCTTGAATTTTTCCTTTTAATTTTCAGATTCAATTTCCAGTCCTTTTTATAGCCAAACTTAGTGTGGTATGCCTATCACTTTCTGATTAAGCTCTGTTATTTCATGTGCTACTGCAAACTGGATGTGACAGTTTCCAGTAAGAAGGGTAAAAGCAGGTAAACGTGGAGCCTCCCTTAATATACTCCCTTTCTTTCAGAGACCATGTGTGCTCCATTGCTGCCTGCCTTTTTTTGTTTTCCAGTGCCTTCAAAGAGTTTGTTTTTTTTTTCAAATAGATATATCTTGTTCAGACTTTATACTTATTAGCAGCAGGAGGTTTAGCTCAATATGAGCAACTTTGTTAATAGCAGAATTGGAACTTCTGTTCCCTCAGTTTAAGTGAATCAAACTTTCAGTATGTAGGAAAGAAAGGCATGGTAGTATTTGAAATCTTCTATTGGTTCTGAATGGAAAAGGTCCACTCTCAAGATACACAGCTGTGACTCCCCACTGTACAGCTGTCTTAGTCATGTTTCTCTATGTTGCCCGTAGGACACTCTGAAGGACCTTGTCAGGTGTCTTACAGAAGCTAGTCATGCTATGTTATTCCTGTGACTGAGCAACCAGTGAATCTGTCAAGTAAAGGAAATCCTGTTGGTTGCCCTGATTTATGGTTTGTGAATCCATGTTGGCTTCTGGTGATTTCTCCCTTCTCTATATGTTCACAAGATTTTAAGAAAATGCTCTAAAATTTTGCCAGTGACATTTGTTATCAATCTCTAACTTCCAGAAAATGGGCTTTTTAAAAATTGGGATATTGGCTTCTCTCTAATCTTAAGGTTTTTCCTAAGTTCTCCTTTATTCCTTAAAGTTTTCTTACAATTGTTGTTGTTGTTAGGTGCTATCAAGTTGGTTTTGACTCATAGCAACTCCATGTACAACAGAGGGAAACACTGCCTGGTCCTGTACTATCTCCAGAATCCTTGCTATACTGGAGCTGATTGTTGCAGCCACAGTGGCAGTCCATCTCATTTTCTTGAGCCTCTACTTTACCAACCATGATATCCTTCTCCAGGGACTGGTCCTTCCTGATAACATGACCAAAGTATGAAAGACAAAGTCTGGCCATTCTCAGTTCTAAGGGGCATTCCAGCCGTACTTCTTCCAAGACAGATCGGTTCATTCTTCTGGCAGCCCATGGTATATTCAAAATGCATCAATTCTTCTGCACTCTTCCTCATTCAGCTCTCATGTAAATATGAGGCTATTGAAAATATTACGGCTTGGGTCAGGTGCACCTTTGTCTTTAAAGTGACATCTTTGCTCTTTAACATTTACAATAGTTCCTTAATAATATCTGAAAGTCTTTTCATTATCCATGAATGTATTAATCTGGCTATGAGGACTTGAACTTGTTTAAACTAGAATTTAAGGTGCTAACCTTTTCATTTGCTTAATGTCCTAGGTAAGAGTTCTCTCTTCTCCTTGCTTGCCTTCAACTTTTTAACATCATTTCCTTTGAGAGAGAAAGCTGAAGTGAAATTTTGATGTCCATACTGTTTTTTTTAATTTATAGGTTTGTTCTATTGTTTTCTGGTCATCTTTACAAATATATTTTCAATATATTACCACATAAGAGAATTTCTGCAGGCACTTTGGATCTTTTGGTTACCTTCTTCCCTCAACCAGCAGCAGAAGCAAATAATAATAATAAAAAAAAACAGAAGCAAATAATCAAAAAATTAATGTAGTCTTAGGCTGCCTTAATAGAAAAAATAGGATACACAGCAAGGAAACTAGGGCTTTTCAGTATGGGTAAATACAAAAGTGTAAGAGATATCATTTATATCATATTCTTTGAAAATGATGCTCCCTGAAGAATACTTCCAATTCCTTATGAATGCTGTATCTTAGAATTGGGCATCATGTCAGTTTTGCCCACCTTTTGCTGGACCTCACACTTGAGGCCACTGCTGCCTGCCATCCTTAGGTTCAGTTCAGCTACAATTCTTGGCTTACCTGAGAAATATATAATTGTGTTTAAATATATTGCTTTAGTATCTCCTCCAGTGGAGCTTAGGTTGTATCACTTTATTAGGCCCTGTATTTGATAATCACTACCCTGGTTGCACAAGGATTAAGTGTTGGGCTGCTAATTGTAAGGTTGGTGATTTGAATCTACCCAGTGGCTCTGTGGTAAGAAGACCTGATGATCTGCTACTGTAAAGATTACTGCCTGGAAAATCCTGTGAGGCGGTTCTACTCTGTCATATGGGGTTGCTGTGAGTTGAATGAGATTCAGTGGCACCTAACAAGAGGCCAGTTGCACACAACCCAGTGCATGGATCAGAGATCATCCTGTTATGCATAAATCATACCTGTCTTCACAGTCCACCTATGTTCTCCATCCCATACGATGGATCTATGCTCTTGTTTTGGTCTCTGCTCCTTACTATCTAACTGTCTCCATACTATCCAGGATCATAGCCCTTATTCAGGGCTGGGGCATGGTCCTGGACTGTAGTTGCATCACCAGAGGCCCAGCTTTCCTTCCATTCCTGCCCAATCTCTTCTTAGGGGCTGAGCCTACTTTATGGGCTTGGCTCTTAGATGGGTGATAGCTACTTGGTCTGCTGTCAGTCTCTAGGCACTTGGTACCCCACCAACTCATCTAGGATGTGTATTTGTGGAATCATGAAGGATACTATTTCTGCACTTCTTGGACACAGCACCTCAAATATTCCCACTGTACCTATAGATTCTGCCTCTGCAGCCATCAGGCCTCCTAAGACCTGCCCCCACCCTAGTGAGCTGGCCTCATAGGAGTTCCTGGCATTTCCTTTCCCTGCTCCTTGCCTCATACATAAGATATAACCTATAACAGCTCTGTTCAGATTATCTCACTGCTCAGCTCTGAGTACCACACTGAAACCAAAAACCAAACCCACTGTCATCAAGTCAGTTCCCACTCATAGCAACTCCCATTGGGTTTCCAAGGAAGTAGTTGCCTCATCTTCCTTCTGAGGAGCAGCTGGTGGGTTTGAACTGCCAACCTTCTGGTTATTAGTCAAATGGATACCACATTAGGATGAATTAAAGAATTACTGAGACATAGAATCAGACCATGAGAGGTCTAGGGATTCAGGGATTTCTGCCTTAGGATAGGGGAGCTCTGGTAGCATAGTGTCTAAGGCACTTGACTGCAAACCAGAAGGCTGGTGGTTCAAATCCACCAGCCACTCCTTGGAAGGAAGATGAGGCAATCTACTTCTGTAGTGATACTATCCAAGGAGGGGGTCGCTATGAGTCGGGTCTGACTCAACGGCACATAACAACACCACCACCACCTTAGGATAGAGAGCTTAGAGAAGATATGATGGCTGTGTCCAAATTCTACATCGGAAGAAGAAATGAGTTTAATTTTTTATGACTCTATGGGCAATCCTACTTCCGTAGTGATACTGCCTCGGAAACCCAAGGAGGGGTCACTATGAAGCAGGGCTGACTCGACAGCAAAACAACAACAACATAGGCAAGGATTACAATCAATTATGTTATATTTTGTCATAAAATATGGAGATGGGTTACTTTTAGGATAGGCAGTTGTTTTTGAAAAAAAAAAAAAAAAGGTGGGTTGGATGTTAGGAGTGGTCAGAGTACCTTGCCACTGGGTATTGAGGCACAGGCTGAATGGTCACTTGGCAGAGCAGATGAAGAGTTCTAGGGGGTGCTTTCCCTGGGTAAGAGGTTTTCTAAATGACCTCTAAAAATGTGATTCAACAGTTCTGGATTTTGAAATTATTCATGATTAATAGTATATCACAAAGGATTTTAAAGAGGGAAAAGAAGATCTTGATTACTTTTGACTAGGATTAATTAACTTGAACATAAAGAAGCAGAGGATGTGGTAGTTAAGTAAGGTTGTGTGTCAACTTGGTTGGGCCCTGGTTTTGAGCAGCTGGGCTGCTGGATAAAGCTATTCCCTTTGATGAGATTATAATTAACTCCATGGTGGAATCTGCTGAGAACAGCTAATTAGCTGCCTTTGGGGTGTGACCTGCTTCCAATAAGGAGTAGCTTTGAGAAAGGTCTCTAGCTTTTGGCACATCTAGAGCCTGTGTTTGGCTGAGTCTTTATCTCATTGGCCTGCCAAGTTGCCTGCTGATGTTAGGATTGTTCTTGTACTTGAACTAGTGGCTTGCCATGTTGTCCGCTAATCTTGGGGCTGTGCCATTTTACTTGTCGATCTTAGGTTAGTCAGCCTCAACAGCCAGCAACTGCAAAAATCAGAAAAAAACATCAGCTCTGCTGGGCATGGCTGAAACCCAAGATTGAGGGGCTTTCACCCAACCCTAGGGCCATCACTTTGAACTCTGACTTCTAGCCTCCCAAACTGTAAGAGAATAAAGCCCTGTTTGTTAAAGCCATCCACTTGTGGTGTTATGGAGAAATAAGAGAATATGAGAAGCTCCTTACAGGTAGGTTGTGTGTCTGACTCCTGTTGGTACCACTCACTACCCTAGTTCCATGCCTGGGACTGAGTACATACTCTATAACGATAGTCTGTTGTGCTTTAAAAGTCTAAATAATCCCACTCTGAGCATATGTGGACACAGCTTCCTCTGCCGTGTGTTTCTCTGTACATGTGATAAAGGTGCCTGTTATAGCAGCACCAGAGAGCCAAAAGAGAGTACAAACCAGTTTGAGGACTTTAACAGCTCTCTTATTGGTTGTATTTCTCAGCACCTCAGGGCATTCTTACCCTTCTCTCCCAAATACTCTTCCCATCTACCTGCTTTCTGATGAAGGCCCATTGATTTGGACCCAGAGTTTTCCCCCTTCTTGGGCTCTGGGCTTCATTCAGACCATTTCTGCCTTCCAAACCTGACTTCACTTCTGAACAGTACTGTTGGGGCCCTCTCCTATAGCACACAGTAGTGGCTTCTGGACTGTTTGAATCTGACCTCCAAATCTACTCTCAGTATTACCTGTGGGCCACTCACTACTGTTCTATCTAGGCCTGACTTTTCAGAGCTGCACTAGTTACTCTCACTTTAGTCTCCTCTATTTTTCTCCACTGTCCCCCACCCCAAGTTGACTACATATTTTGGAGAGCCTCCCACATATTCATATACATGCAGAGAACAGGAAAGAAAAATAGGAGTTACAGCCATGTACTGCACTTTGAAAGCCTGTGGCCCCACAATGGTATTCAGAGGAAGAAGTCAGGGATATTAGGTCTCTACAGAAAGCCAGTGGGTAAGGAGCAGGAAAATGGTTGTTAACCTCAGATCCTTTGTGGAGATTGCACCTGGATGTTCTGCTTAACCTATTCTCAGAATAATCAGATATTCTTAGGCTGAGTGAAACGTGACAGATTGGCTGCCATGGCAACATAGTCATAAATTCCATTTTGGCAACGGATGGATATTCATTTCAGAAGGCATTCTAGGATTCCTCCTTCAACCCACAGGCATAGAATTTCCTAAATCATAACTGAAGAATATAACAAACTCATTTCTGTTCTAAAAGTGGCTGCGGCCTACCAGTGTGTCTTAAACCACACTGTACAGCAAGGGGGTTTTAAGACAGAATTGGAAATAGGCAATGTCCAGCTCTTTACTGCCTTTATAGCTTTCTGAGAGACTAGGAAGTATCTTAAAATCTCAGAGGTTCATTTAGAAGGTTGCCTAGTTTATGATGATCCTCAGTGCTCAGAGCAGAAATTGAGGCCATGACAATATCATAGCATCTCAAATCAGTCTCTTCAGGGCACAAAATTGAGCTCATAAATGATTCTCACACCAAACCTGGTATTTCATCAACCCTCCAAAAGGAGGAAATTCCACTCTCCACAGGTTTCACTGCAAAAGGTAGCCATTCCATGGGGAGTGTGAATTGCTGAGCTCAGGCATCCTTATCAACATGTCCAGAGATACACAGGGCAGAGGAAGGTGGGTCCATACATGCTCAGAGTGGGATTATTTAGACTTGTAAAGCACAAGAGACTATCATTATAGAGTGTGTACTCAGTCCCAGGCATGGAACTAGGGTAATACCAAAACAAGTGTGGTACCAAACAGGAGTTAGAAACACACCACCCTACCTTTAAAGAGTTTCTTATCTAGGACAGAGGTGAAGATAGCACATACGTACCTGTGATGCATGGCATGATAGGATAAAAGCAAAAGGGAGGTTGCAAGAACCATCAGAGTCCAAAGGTGGGGATTACATGCACTTGATGGGTCTGGGAAAGGCTTTGTGAGAGTGGCATCAGAGACTGAGACTGGTCTTGGAGGAGAGGGCATGAGTCTAGTGGGCTGAGATGGAGCTTGGGGAGGACATGCCAGGTAGAAGGAACATCTGGAATAAAGACTCAGAAGCTATGTTTGGGATATGTTCAGAGAATAGGGAGGATAGCCCAGGTTTTCTGTATTTTAGTTGCTAGTGAGTGACATCAAAACCAGAAGGGTAAGTGAGGACCATTTCATGGCAGGCTGTGGTTGCCTTTGAAATTTTTTGAGCAGAAATGTGAAATCATGTAACTATATCACCATGTCTCCCCCAGGTAGGTAACATCACCCAGAGATTACTTTCCTTCCCTTCTGGAAGATTAAAGTTACAGATGGTGGGCCCATGGGAAGTCTGGAAGGCTATTCTGATCTACGTTTACTTGATCTCATTTCTGTCTTCTGAGGCTTTCAGAGCATCCAGATGGTCTCCTTCCCCCAAATGACTTTTAAAAATAAGTGATTTATTCTGCAAATCCATAAAGGGATTATCTTTCTTATCTCATTCACAAAGGAATGAGAGGATGTCATAGGTTTGTATATTGAACAGTTTGGCAAGTATCAGAACAAGGTTATGTTTTCCAGAGCTTAGAAGTCTCTGGACTCCCCTTCTGGTTGTAAATTGGCATTGTCTCTTTCAGTGCATTCCATACTATGAGATATGGCATCTTAGTGCTTTCTGACAGATTCAATCAGAGAGAGGAGATTAGAAACTAAAGTTCCTTAGGGTCAGACAACAGTGAACCAGACTCCTACTTTACACCACATCCTGGGATAATGTAAACATTCTGGGTTCCCACTGAAGTCAAAGAATGAAGGGAGGTGGAAGAGGAAGAGAATATCATGGCAGGAAGAGCTGGAAAAGGACGTGAGAAAGAGAAAGAGCATGGAGGAGAGAGATGGGACACGAGTGGGAGCAGGCTAATCTTACAGAATACAATACTATGACAACATCTAAAATAGCCCATCAAAGGAGCCCTGGTTAAGTGCAAGTGGTTAAGTGCTTGCTTGTTAACTCAGCGATTTGAACCCACCAGACACTCTGCAGGAGAAAGATGGGACTGCTGCTTCCAAAGAATTACAGCTTTGGAAACCCTCTAGGGCACTTCTGTTCTGCCCTGTAGGGTCTCTGTGAGTGGAATCAACTCAGCAGCAATGGTTTTGGGTTTGGTATGGTCTGTCAAAAGGAGCCTTGGTGGCACAATGGTTAAGGTCTTGGCTGCTAACCAAAAGATTGGCTGTTTGAACCCAGTGGCTCCATAGGATAAAAAGACTTGGCAATTTGCTCCCATAAAGATTATAGCCTAGGAAACCCTGTGGGGTTGTTCTGCTCTGTCCTCTAGTGTTGTTATGAGTCTGAATCGACTCAATGACACTTTACATGGACTGAAACATGGCCTGTCAGGTGTCAGACCCTTTGACAATCTTTGTTGTTGTTGAGAATATACACAACATAATATCCACCAATTCAACTGTTTCTACATAGATAGTTCAATGATACTGATTACAGGTGTACCTCATTTTATTGTGCTTCACTTACTGTACTTTGCAGATACTGCTTTTTTTTTTTTTTTTTTTTTACCAATTGAAGGTTTGTGGCGAACCTGCATTAAACAAGGCTGTTGGCACCATTCTTCAACAGCATGTGTTCACTGTTCTCTGTGTCACATTTTGGTAATTCTCAAAATATTTCATACTTTTTCATAATGCTATTTCACACGACTGCTAACCAGAAGGCTGGTGATTCAAACCCACCAGCCACTCCTCGGAAGGAAGATGGGGCAATCTACTTCCATAGTGATACTACCTCGGAAACCCAAAGAGGGGTCACTATGAGTCAGGTCCGACTCAACGGCACATAACAACAACAACAATTACACACTTAGTAGACTTCAGTATAGTGTAAATATAACTTTCATATGCACTAGAAAACCAAAAAATTTGTGTGACTCACTTTATTATGTTATTTGCTTTACTGCAGTAGTCTGGAACTGACCCCACAATATCTCTGAGATATGCCTGTACATTTTTCAACCATTGTACAACCATTCTCACCCTCCTTTTCTGAGTTGCTCTTCCTCCACTAACATAAACCCACTTCTCCCTAAGCTTCCTATCTAATATGTCAAGTTGCTGTTGTCACTTTGATCTCATATCAAAAGATATGAGCATAAATGCTCAGGGCAGATATTTTTTACTAGTTAAGCCAGACTGTTGTTTGATTTTAAGAAGGCTTCAGGAGGATTTTTTGGTTTAAGTTTTAAAGATTATCTCAGGGCAATAATTTCAGGGGTTCATCCAGCCCCTCCATGGCTCCAGAAAGTCTAGAGTCTATGAGAAGTTTAAAGCCTGTTCTGCATTTACCCCTTTTTGATCAGGATTCTGCTGTACAGTCTTTGATCAAAATGTCTAATAATTGTAGCTGGGCACCATCCAGTTCTTCTGGTCTCATAACAGAGATGGCAGTTGTTTATGGAGGCAATTAGCCTCACATTCCATAACATCCTCCTGTTTCTGACTCTGCTTCTTCTATTGCTCTGGGAAAACAGAGGCCAGTTGCTGTGCCTTGGATGGCCTCTTGCAAGCTTTTCAAACCCCAGGCACTGTGCAACACACTAGGAGGGAGAACAGAAACACTAAGCATGTTATCAGGCCAATTAAATGGGGTATCCCTTGAAACCATGACCCCAAACCTCCAAACTGAGGAACAAAATGCCATGAGATTTTTGGGTGTACATAATAAGCCTCAGCAGCTGCTCTTTTTTATTTTTTTTAATTGTTGTAAATATGTCTATTACACAACTTTTGTCAATTCAACTTTTTACAACTATACAGCTTTTTGACAAGAATTACAATAACCAGCTGTGCAGTCACACCCTTATTCAATGTGACTTTTCCATTACCATTAACTTCCCCTTTCACCCTCCCTCCCACCCATGGTGACTACTAATAAACGTTAGTCTCTATTCATTTGCCATTTCTTGTCTTTTTATATGAAAGCTCCGGTGGTGTAGTGGATAAAGCATTTGGCTGCTAGCCAGAAGGTCAGCGGTTCAAACCCACCAGCCACTTTGTGGAAGAAAGAGATTTACAGCCTCGGAAACCCAATGGGGGTTGCTGTGAGTCGGAACTGACTCCATGGCAGTGAGTTAGTGAGTTATCTTTTTATATAGTGAGATCATACAATATTTGTCCTTTTGTGATTGACTTATTTCACTCAGCATAATGTCTTCAAGCTCCATGCATACTGTAGTATGTATCAATACTTCATCTCTCTTGCTGGCTGAGTAGTATTCCATTGTATGTATGTACTACATTTTGTTTATCAATTCATCTACTCATGGGCATCTTTCAATTTTTTTTTTTTTTTTTAAGTTCTCAAAACCACCCTAAAGATTGGGCATGTTGTTGTTGTTGTTGTTATGTGCCGTCGAGTCAGACCCGACTCATGGCGACCCCTCCTTGGGTTTCTGAGGCAGTATCACTATGGAAGTAGATTGCCCCATCTTCCTTCCGATGAGTGGCCGGTGGGTTTGAACCACCAGCCTTCTGGTTAGCAGTCAAGTGCCTTAAGCACTACGCTACCAGAGCTCCCACGATTGGGCATAGATGGTGCCATTTGGTGGAGGAGTAAATAGGCTCTGTGAGGTTTGGTTAACTGCCAAGGTCATACAGCTGTCAAGGGGACCTCAGGTTCTTACCCTGGTCATGTGGTTCCAAAGCACCTCCCCTGCCTGCCTCTCCATGCTGCTTCCTCACCGACCCTAGAGAAACCTGGAGAAAGGAGATGGAGGAGATGCAGGGCTGTGCTAGGAGTGGACTTTGGGAGTTAGGGCAGGCAGCAGACCTTGACCCCTCTGAGCAGAGAGACCCAACCTGGGTTAGCAGGTAGGCTCAAGAGTCCCTCAAGTTGGGGGCAACTTGGGAGTTTGTGTTCTGAGAGCTAGTCATGCTGGAGGCTTTTCTTCAGAAACGCAATGCCTGTTTAAGAAAGCCTGGAGACATGGAAATCAATTTGTTATGGTAGAAGCCAAATGATAAGAGAAATGAGGGTGGGGTGGAAGCTATCAGGGAATGAAAAGGTAAAGCCTGGCTTTTTCACCGTCAGTGAAGTCTGTCTGTTGGAAGGGCTTCCTGAATCACTGCTGGAGCTCACTTGGAGCAAGTGAGGGCCAGCTGCTTGGGGGGAGGGGGGAGGAAGGAAGGGGGAGGGGTTGCAGAGACCCACTCTAGGGGCTGAGGCTTCCAGCAGACGTGCTCAGCCAGCCTTGGGGACAGAGTCCTGGCACAGAGGCGGCTCTAGCCACAGAGGATGTATAAAGTTTATGAGTCAAAAGGTCATCTTCTCAGAGCCGAGAGTGGAATTGGATGTTCATTAACTGAGTTTTTAGAGGCTGAGTCTGATGTCTTTCCTCACTTAAGTTGCCTTCTTAATTCACTTTAAATTGAATATCCAGACTGCTTGTAAGTGGGATTATGGAAGGAGATGAGAAGGCAGTCATCTGAAATGGTTGTTTTCAGTTTTATTTATTTATTTATTTTTGGTAACAAAAACCACTATGTCCCAGGCAGATATTGTCATATGCAGTTTGCTCATGTTTCTCCTGAGAATAGTTAGGAGGTGGTGGTTCTGCAAGGAGAATGCCCTTGTACATCTAGCCGAGGTCAGAGAGAGTGAGCTAAGAAAGGAGAAATGATGAGTCCCAGGATCAGCCCTCCTCCCCAGCCTCTAGTTTGCAAATTAAATCTCTTTTCTTTTAGGATCTTGAGTGTTCCCATAGGTAGTATATCATAGAAGTTAAGAGCATGAGGGTACAACCTTTCAAGATACATGATCTAATTTCAAATTCGAGCTCCATCATCTGCCATGGCATCTTGGGCAAGTTACTTTAGTGCTCAGAGCTTCATCTTTATAATCTATAACCAGAAGAAAACCAAACTCATTGCCGTCGAATTGGATCCAACTCATAGCAACCCCTCCTTCATTTCCAGGTTGGTATCACTACAGAAGTAGATTGCCCAACCTTCCTCCCGAGGACTGGCTGGTGGGTTTGAACCGCCAGCCTTCTGGTTAGCAGTCAAGTGCTTTAGGCACTATGCCACCAGAGCTATAGTATTGAGAAAAGAGTACAACTTACCTTATGGGTTCAGTGTTAGAATTTAATGAGAATGTGTCTAAAACCCTTAGCAAGGACCGTGTCTGGCGTATAGTAAATGCTCAATTAAAAAAAAAAAAAGTTTGCTGTCAAGTCAATTCTGACACATGGTGATCTCATGTGTGCAAAGTAGAACTGTTCCATAGGTTTTCAAGGCTATAACCTTTTAGAAGTGGATCACCAGGCTTCTCTTCTGAGGTATCTCTGGGTAGGTTCTAACTGCCAATCTTTCAGGTAGTAGTTGAGTGCTTATCCACTGAATCCTAAATGCTTGATAAATTGTAGTTATTGTTATTCTTTCTAACACTAGACTATAGTGAAGATAAAGTCCTAAGTCTAGAAATCTTTTTGCCCTGAATAAATAACTCCCTCATCATTCATGCTGTCCCACAGCTATGAACCTGCTGTGAACAGTCCCCATTTGATGTCCTAAGGAGGCTAGCTTTCTTTGTAATGCTTCCTTTTCATTTGATGGACTCTCCTGCTGGGAATGGATGGACTGGCTAGATGGAATTTGTGACTGTGGTTGGGAATCCTAAATTCCATTCATGACTGAGCTCTAAGTCATGGCAGTTGCTAGTCAAGTCCCCTCTCTTTTCTGAGCACTGTTTTCTTACCTAAAATGGCAACTGCAAAGTCTTTGTGATGCCTGCAGGGCAAGGACTTAGTCATGGCATGTCTTTTTGGGGCTGACCTGCCCATCTCTGCTGGAGGGTGCTCAAGCTCTGCATGCTCTGAGGTGAGGATGTGATCGTAATGAGTATCCACAGATGGAACTACATCACACTGAGGCACCAAGGTGTATGCAGGAAGAAGGCAATCCAAGAACCCAAACTCCATTCAAATATCCAAACCAAACTCACTGTCATAGAGTTGATTCTGACTCATAGGAAGCCTATAGGAGAGAGTAGACTGCCCCATGTGGTTTCCTAGGCTGAAATCTTTACAGAGCAGATCATCAGTCTTGTCTTCTGCAGAGTAGCTGGTGAGTTTGCGCTGCTGACCTTTTAGATTAGCAGCTGTACGCTTAACCACTGCATCACCAGGGCTCCTTCTTAGAATACTACTTATCTCTAATTAAACATGTAAAATGTATATGAATACATTAACACAAACAGAAAACCAAACCTATTGCCATTGAGTTGAATCTGACTCATGATGTTGTTTTTGTTGTCGTTATGTGCCGTCGAGTCGTAGAAACCCTAAAGGACAGAGTAGAATTATCCATGTGTAAATAAATGTAAGTCTTACAAGTAAAAGGACAGCTTCCTTTATACTCTGAACCACAGGCCCCTCCCCTGAGGTGACCCCTCCTCAGAGATGTTTCAGACCTCTGACTATCCCTTTCTATATATACATGTACCCTTAAAAATACAGTTCTGTGGTCTCTTTTTTGATAAATTGTATCATATTACATTGATGGTTCTGAAACTAGTTTTTTGTTTTTTCTACCCAATGTTATATGTTGGACATCTTTCCACTTTAATCTTTTTAATTGTGCATAGTGTTTCATATTGTGGATTGGTTGTAGTTTATTTAGCCATTTCTTTACTGATGGGCATTAAAGTTGTTCCTAGTTTTTAAGCCTGATAAAAGGATAAATAACATCCTTACCTTGTTTTATCCCTCTATTAACAACTGTGCATATTTTTCTAGACAGAAAATGAGAAGAGGGAAAATATAACTTTTGTATGTGGGAGCTCCGGTGGTGTAGTGCCTAAGACATTTGACTGCTAACCAGAAGGCTGGTGGTTCAAACCCACCATCCACTCCTCGGAAGGAAGATTGAGCAATCTACTTCCATAGAGGTACATAAATCCTACAAAATGAGTGAAGCATAAAATTTCAAGACTTTGTTTCCTGAATAGGAAAAAGACAAAGATAGAATCAAAGATAATAGGAAAAGATAATGCGCAAGGAGACTGATTAGATAAGCATATCTTAGAATCTATTTTTAAATATAACTTTGTACTAATTAAACATCTGTAGTTTTGATCCATTCATAGTATGGATGGCATTGCATAAGTTCCAAGCTATATTGTAAGATCTTTATAGAATCGTTCTGAATTTTAACAATTATGGCCAAGAAATTTTTGTAAAAGAAGAGAAACATCCTATCAGATCTTATAATATCTTATTAAACTAATAAATATCATGTGGTCTTAGCATACTAACCCATAACTAAACAGGATGAAATAAGCCCAATCAGACCTTAATATAAATAAAAATCCTAAGGAAAGTGGCTATACAAAGCAGTGGGAAGAGAGAAGTGTTTTATAAAATATGGCAGAATAATTGATTTGTTATTTGGAAGAAGTTTTATTTGTATATTCACTTTATATCATGCACCCACATAGGTTCTAGGTAAATTAAAGAAATAAACATGAAAAATTAAATCTTTAATAGTACAACCTTTTTAGGGAAGGTGTCTCTGAGAAGGTGATAGAGAAATCTGAAGGATAAGAATGAGTTAGCCAGGCAAAGTCATGGAACAACATTCCAGGAAGATGGAACAGCAAACTGTTGAGGAGGTATCCACGGAAAACTTAGGTTGTTTGTATAATGGAGCAATAGTGAAGGGATACAGGGTATGAACATCTGACTTTGTACAACCCATAGTTATGAATCAACCCCTGTAAATCCTATTATATTAAAAATTCAAGGTACATACAATGGTTCATAATAATAAATGGGTCTCTACTTTGCATCATCAAAATGTTATTATTATTATTAAAAACCAAAAAAACAAACTCACTACCATTGAGTCAGATCCAGCTCGTAGCGATCCCTCCTTGGGTTTCCGAGGCAGTATTACTACGGGAGTAGATTGTCCAGTCTTCCTTCCGAGGAGCGGCTGGTGGATTTGAACCACCAGCTTTCTGGTTAGCAGTCAAGTGCCTTAGGCACTATGCCACCTATTATGTTGAAGATGTTTTAGTATATCTGGAAGTGTTTCTTTAATGTTTTTATGCACAGAAAGGTACACTATATACTAAGACAAGCATCTGACTAACTGGCATTAGAAAGTAATCATACCTAACTCTTCTTACTTATGTACAAATTCAACTTAAAGACAGACTTAGGAATGAAATTCATTCATCATCCAGGGACTGTCTGTATTTAAAATATATTCTCACAGATTATGTCCATTTATCATTTGTCACAGGGTCTGGCCATAACTGTGTACCAGGTGGGATTTTATAATCTAATGTTTTTCATATGTAGATTTTTGACCTGACCATGTTGCTAAAACCTCCAAATTTGCAAGGACTTGCACCAGATCCCAAGCCTCAAATGATAACTCTTGCCCTTGAGAGTTGGCAGAAACATGTATCACTGTGCTTAGATTTGTCATTTATTGTTTAAAAATTACCTAATAATATTGTTACCTAATAAAATACAAGGAGCTCTGGTAGCATAGTGCCTAAAGCATTTGACTGCTCACCAGAAGGCTGGCAGTTCAAACCCACCAGCCACTCCTTGGAAGGAAGGTTGGGCAATCCTACTTCCGTAGTGATACTGCCTCGGAAACCCAAGGAGGGGTCGCTATGAGTCGGAGCCGACTCGACGGCAAACAACAACAACAATAAAATACAAACTGAAGATTGATTCTGGGATGTGAGGGTATCGACTGAGCCTGGCAATAAGGAATAATAACAACCATTTACAAAATAAGTCTATGCATAGTCTCACCAATATTATCAGTATCTCTACTTGATGAAAGAAAGAAAAGAGCTGCATAGCAGCAAGTGGCAGAGCTAGATTTAAACCTAGGCCTCTCTAAATCCCAACCCAATGCTGTTCTTTCTCCTCTAAAGAGAGACAGACTCAAGGGCCATCCCAGCTTCTGGCCCACCTGTCTTTGTTCTGTAGCAGAAAAGCCAGTATCTGAGTTTGATAAACTGTACCAAATAAATAGACTTTGAGCTGAGTTAGGTTGTGGATGTGTCCGTGTGGACTAGTCATCAGTCATTAGGAAGTAAACATGAACTTGCTCACAGCTCATAAATCTCCCTCACATTCCCTAGCAGGGCGGGTGGCAGGAGCCTTTTGGGGTTTCTAGCCAGTAGTGACAATGCCAGGAAAACACAGCAGCCATTGGGAGGAAAAGTAGCACCTGACCCTTAGTTGCCTTTTTCAGGAGAAAAACTAGAGACTGAACCCCAAATTCCTGATACCTATGACTGTAAGAGGACCCAAAGTGACATGAGTGTCAGAGATGGGTCAGGCTAGAGGCACTAGAGAGTGCAGAGCACACCCCAGCTGTGTCTCTGGGACTAGTCTCTGCTCTAGAAATCCCCTCCTTAGTGGGCCTGGTACCCTGGACATTTGGTCCATGAAGGAGCTTTAAAGCCTTTTCACCCTCATTGATATGCTCTAAGCTCAGGAGGGGCTGCCTTTAGATCTTCCTGGACAGAGCTCAGAGCTCTGACTTGGGTATTGGCCTTCCATTCCCTTGGATGGTAGCAGAGGCCCAAGACATGGTTTCAAGAACCAATCCATGGTGGCCTGAGAGCTCAGTTCACCTCACTCACCCACTAGCACACCCATGGCTGGGACAAGAATGAACACCCTACTCCCTAGTAGCATACCTATTAACTGCCATTTTATGGAATAAGGCAACAGTCCTCAGGGTCTTTCACACATGCCCTGAGGCTGACTACAGGCAGTTCCCAGGTTACCAATTAGCTTTGTTCCTAACTGAATTTAAGTGAAATTTGTAGGTAAGTTGGAACAGATACATATGGTTCTTATATAGCCTTATTTTAGTGCAAGAAAAGGGTTGAGGCCTTTTCAGTGATTTAAAAGCTGCACATGCAGCAAGTAAAGGTGATTGTGATGAAGCCAGTAGGGCTTAGCTCAAACATTTTAAAGTCAGGTCAAATTTATATACATTAAAGAACAAGTATGAGTTGTCTGTAAGTTAGACCTTTGTAAGACCAGGACTTAATGTACACACACAGTAGAAGGCCAACAATCAGATCTTTACAAAAAGATGTGCCTCTAGTAACCCAAGGAAATTACTGCCTTAGCAAATCTCTAGTGGGCCTGTTTCTCACCTGCCATGCTTGTGGGAGACAATCCCAGCCCTGGCTGCAACTGTGTAACTGAAGGTCTAAGATGCCCAAAGAGGTTTGATGAAACATTCAAAAGTTGTCTTTCAGAAGCTGAAACTGTTCAGAGAGGGCTGTGAGTGTTTAAGGTCACCAACTCTGCAGCAGTAGAACTGGGAGAGCTGTGACCTGCACTGAGGCCAGCACCCCTGCCATTGTGATGCTGATGGTCTGAAGTCCATTTCTGGGAACCTCAAAATGTAAAAAAAAAAGAAAAAAAAAATCCTCTTTCCTACTTCACCTGGGAGTTTGTTCTACTCTGCACCACGGCAGATGGTCAGCACTAAGTGGGAGCTGGAAGCAGCCTTAACCAAGGTTCTGGTGCTTCAATATTTCCTCCCCTTGGTAGGACTAGGAAAGTGTTGGGGGTCATGGCCTGGTGCTTTCTAATCTTCTCTGCATTGTGGACAATACCAAAACCAAACCAAACTCACTGTTGTCGAGTTGACTCCCACTCATAGGTAGAGACCCTGTTAGGTTTCCAAGGCTGTAAATCTTCACAGAAGCAGACTGCTCCATCTTTCTTCTGCAGAGCAGCTGGTAGGTTCGAATCACTGACCTTTTGGTTAGCAGCCAAATGCTTTAACCATGACACCACCAGAGTTCCTTATCATAGACAGTGGAAAATGGTATTTGCAAAGCTCTTTGAGGAAGATGCAGAAGCCTGCCCACAGCTAAGTTGACTGGCCAAGGGTATGATTGGGAACTGTGGCTACTTCCAGGGCCAGAGTGGATCAACATCTGCCCCCTCCTGTGTAATATGTTCTAGCTGCATGCTAGGAAGTTCTGCTATGGTCAAATGAGATTCTCACTAAGGCCAAATTATAGAGGTTGGTTTAATGCAGGATCAGCAGACAAAGCTAATATATTGATCAGTTTTACATAAAAAAATAAGACATACCAGCAAGATGGCGGACTAGGCAAAAAAACTGCACAGACCCCCTTCAACAAAGAAAAG
>NW_006921615.1:7193847-7195359 GCF_000298275.1 Orycteropus afer afer
GGGGAGCTGTTGCATTGTGGTAAACTGTGGTCAATGTCATGAGACAAAGTATGTGTAAACTGCTGTATGGAAAGTGAATTTGCTCTGTAAATCTTTACCCAAATCACAATTAAAAAAAAAAAAAAGAGACATAATAGACAGTATTTCTGAACTTTATTTGGCCAAAGCTCCCTTTCCATCCATGCAATCATCTCAAGGGATTAATGTTATAAAAAGGCCAATCTGGCAAACACTTAGTAGTGGATTTACCTAAAAACTTTAGCTCATGAATTCCCTTTTGCTCTGGTGGTGGGGAATTTAAGTCTGTCTTTGTTTTAATCATGGTTAATTCCGAACTTAAACACTGACCATTTAAGATCCTGTCTTCCTCCTCTCTGTCCCCAGCCATTGCTGCTCTTTGGCCCAGGTGTGGGGCTGACCTGGGTCCAGCAATGTTCCCACTCGATGGCAGTGACTTTTGATTCCCAAATTTACCTGGGATTCCAGTCACTCAGCATCTCCCCTCTAAAACTCATTTTCTCTTTCATTTCCATCATGTCCTGTAACTTTTGTGGTGTCCAGTACTTAAATGTACAAAATAATGCAAGGCACTGGGAGGGAGGAATATCATAATTCTTTCAAATGCACTAATTTCAGCAATCCTTAAAGATAGCTCCTGATCTTACCAAAACAAGTAGTCAAAACTCAGTTTATTCTTGGGATTCAGGACTTCATAGGGATCATGGCAAACACAGCACCACCTTTCAAAAGGTGGCTCCTGCTTCTCCATTTGTGGCCCATTTTCAATTCATTGGACTTGTTTCTATTTCAACCCAAATCTCTTCTTTCATTCATTTAATAAATATTTAGTGCATGCTATGTGCTGGAAATCCAAACTGGGCCACTATGAGTCAGACTTGACTCAATGGCAGTGACTTTGGATGTCCTGGATACAGAGAGGAAAAATGGAGCCCTTGTGCCCAACAGTCTTATGGTGTAGGAGAGAGTCAAAGTTGACAACAATAACAGCCCAAAGCAATAAACATAACAATGGAAGTGGGAACCAATGACATGGCTCTTCCTGAAGAAATCAAGGAAGGTTTCACAGAGGAGATGATTCCAGACTGAGACTTGAAGAATAACCACATAAAGTTAGCCAGTTAAATAAAAGTGTGAGACGCTGGTAGGTAGAGATGTTCTAAGTAGAAGGAACTACAAATATGAAGCACGGATACTTGGGAGGACACAGCATGGTTAGGGAGTAGCAATTTGATCAGTAAAGCTTGAGCTCAGGATGAATGTTAATGTTAATAAATGCTGTCATTTATTGTTAACTCTATGCTAGGTGCTATGTCAAATGCTTTACCTGTATTATCTTATTTAGCCTTCATAACAGTTCTAGGAGCTCTGGTAGCATAGTGGCTAACGCACTTGACTGCTAACCAGAAAGCTGGCGGTTCAAACCCACCAGCCACTCCTCGGAAGGAAGGTTGGGCATTCCTACTTCCGTAGTGATACTGCCTCGGAAACCCA
>NW_006921615.1:7195459-7200851 GCF_000298275.1 Orycteropus afer afer
GCCTCGGAAACCCAAGGAGGGGTCGCTATGAGTCGGGGCCGACTCGATGGCAAAAAACAACAACAACAACAGTTCTACAGAGTAGGCATTACTGTTTCAATTTTATAAATGAGGAGACTGGGCTAAGATAGCATCGTTGCCTTAAACACCCACTGTTGGATCAAGGGGAGCCAGGATTACATGGCAGATTTGACTGCCTCCAGAGCCCTTGTGCCCACCCACAATGCTGTGCTGCCTCCTCCTCTGGGCAGCTGGGTTTGTGCCACGTGAGGCTGAGGGAAGCCTTTAAGGTACTGTTCACAGTGTTGTCCAGTGGAAAGAGAACCTTGCTCCAGCTCTCTCCCCTCACCTCCTGCCTGACCCCACTCCCTGCTTTCCTCTTTTCCACTTGCATCACCCTCCTGCCACAGCCTATCTGGGTCATGAGCTTTCCCTTCTCTTAGCTCTGGGCATCAGAGGAGACAGCTCTTTTGACTTTGGGTGGAGTAAAAGAACCGAATGCCAAGGCAAATACAGTAATAGGAATCTCAGGTTGTTCATCCAGAGAGTCCTCAGAAGAACTGCCCTGTTGTCACTTCTGTGGTTTGGGTGTTTTCTCAGTAGCTCAGGGTGTGATCCTGGTTGTTGCTGGGGAGTCATTCAGGAAACTCTTCTGCATTGAGTTGGCTATACCACCCACCTGCTCACAGATCTCTCTTGAAAGGGTATAAAATAATGGCGGGAACACAACTACATTTCTTCTCTGAAGAGGCCAAAGAGACTGTTAGCTGACCATCAACCCTTGCCCCCAGATGATTAAATCTTGTTCTCTGCTTTGTAATGGGTCAGAAAACAGTGCAATGCAAACTTTTCAGATTAATTGACAAGTCTCAAACCCAGAGTGATGTTTGATGTTACTGAGCAGTGATCAACTGTGGGTTTTAGAACACTTACCTTTCCAATGTCATTGGGGAGCATCTTTGAACCACTTCATTTTGGTTCAACCTCCTGCTGAGAATTTGCATTTCCACCCCAGATATACTGAATTAGAATCTATGTTTTATCAAATCCCTAGGTGATTCTTATAGATTATCTGTACACATAACAATCACCTGGAGATCTTGTTAAAATGTAGATTCTTATTCAGTGTATCTGGGATGGGAGTGAGTGGGTTTGAAGCCCTGTTTTAGAGTTGGTTGGTCATTTTAGGAAGAGCTGTTAACTTCCATCTGGAGGTTTGAAACTGGCATCAGTCCCTTGAGATGGAGTCAGTAGAATGCTTGACAAGGGTCTTTGAGACCTGCAGCTATGGCCTGACAGCCTGAAGCAGTAATCACAAATCAGTGTTTTCAAAGTGGTAGGGAAGAGGGGTGGAGTTTTGAAACTGGTGAGAACAGTGTGTTGTAGGAGGGCCTTGGGTACTTTTTCCTTCACTATGTTCTTCCTTAGAAAGCTCTGGTGGTGCAGTGCTTAAAGCACTCAGCTGCTAACCAAAAGGCAGTTAGAATCCACCAGCCACTCTGTGGGAAAAAGATGAGGCAGTGTAAAGATTTACAGCCTTGGAAACCCTATTGGGCAGTTCTAGTCTCTCCTAAAGGGCCGCTATGAGTCAGAATCACTAAATGGCATTGGGTTTAGTTTGATTCTTTGCTCTTCCTTTTTTCTTTGGCTGTTACTGTCTTCGTCTAAACTCATCCAATTGTCAGTTGATGCCTTTGTGCTTCCCTTTGCCTTGAACCCTCCTGTAGATCAGGATTCAGGAATTTATTTTCTGTCAAGAGCCAGATGGTAAATATGTTGGTCTTTGCTTACCTTATGGTCTTTGCCACAGCTACTCAATTCTGCCATTGTAGTGCAAATCAGCCATAGATCATTCAAAAGCAAATAAGCATAGCTGTGTTCCAATAAAACTTTATTTGCAAAAACAGGAGGCAAAATTTGTCCCATGGACCATAGTTTGCTGACCTCTGCTCTAGATTTTACCTTTTTTTTTTTTTTTTTTCTTCCTTCTCACTTTTAAATCCCAAGAATAGGAACAAAATGTTTAAAAGGCAAGCTATTTCTCTGTGTTTGTGCTTTTGGACTCTCCCTCATTGTTTTACATTTCAGAAAGTATATTTTGTGTGGTCTTTATAGGTGGTTATATAAATTGAAAGGAGCCCTGGTGGTGCAGTGGTTAAGCACTCAACGGCTAACTGAAAGGTTGGCACTTTGAACCCAGCTTCCACTCTGTGGGAGAAAGATGTGGCAGTGTTCTTCGTGAAGATTATGCAGCCGTGGATGAGCAGTTCTACTCTGTCGATATGGTTCCTATGAGTTAGAATCCACTTACAGCAGTGGTTTTTGGTTTAATATAAATTGAAAGCAGCTGTGAAGGCAAGAATCCTCTGCGTGAAGATCTGGTTTATTTGTTGATAAGAAATAGCAATTTTTAACATATTATCTTTTTGGTTATCAAGCTCTGGTGGCATTACCAGAAGGTCAGGAGTTCAAACCCACCCACTGCTCCACAGGAGGATGATGAGACAATCTATTTCCATAAAGATTTATAGCTTTGGAAACCCAGTGAGAGTCACTATGAGCCAGAATCGACTGATGACAGTGTTTTTTTTTTTTTTTTTAGATACAGAATTAATTGGCATATTGCAGAATCAGGAAAACTTTTTGTGGCATATAGTGCCACGACAAATGCTTCTTGCTGGAATGAATGAACATAGGGAAGCAGACACTGTTTAGAAATGGCAGAGGTGATCCTATATGATAACATGGATATGTTTTCTTAGCCTTTCAAGATCCTGATTGTGAAACTTTCTCAAGTACCAGAGCTTCCTGGAGAAACCAAAGAACACATTGGAAGGCTTTAGGTAGAGGCACAGGTGAGGAACTCTCCATGGGTTTGTTCTGTCATTGAAGATAGGTATAAGAAAGACCACACTATGTGTACTCAGCGTCAGTGGTGCATAAACACCACTCTCAGCATCTCTTCCCTTCATCTGTGATGATCATAAGCATAAAGGAGAATTAACAACTAGGGATCCAGTGGCTGGACAGAAACATCTGATTCACCCTTCCCAGCTCCCATCAAAATACTTAGTAGAAGTGTACACACGAATGCCAGGAAACTTGTCATGATAGGATGTCATGGGGAAAAAATTAGAACCTAAAGTCTAATAACAGCATGACTCCAATGTTGTTTAAAATATTTGTCTATTTATCTATAACCACAGAAACAATACTAGTAGGAAATATATTAAAATGTCCACAGTGGCTATCGCTATGGCTAGAATTACAGATTATTTTTTTCTTTTTTTGTCCCATATTTTTTAAAAAGCTTCCCTGCAATAAGCATGTGTTGATTTTATAGTTGAAAAAGGCATTATCTTTAAAAGAAGATGAAGAACGGGTATCCTGTCTTGCCTTTTGTATTTGAAAACAAAAAAGCAAGCTCCCATGTCAACCTTCCTGTCCACCCTGCAGCAGATATGCACTGACTGGAAACTTTCAGAGAAAAATCTTGTCACAAGTAAACCATCTGCCTAAAGCATCTGGCAAGTGAGTGTTCTCTCTTAGCCAACCAGTGCTGGTGTGATGCCTGCCTGAGATGGGGCTGCAGAGTTGCCGGGCAGGGCTGCCCTATACGATCTGTTGCTTCTCTTTGGTTGTTCTTCAAAGCAAATGTGGCAGTACCTATTACAGCTTGGTTTGGCCTTTTTGCTTCCTCAGTTTACTGAAAAGTACCACAGAGCTAAATGAGCAAATAACAGGTCCTTTTTTTTTAAATTTTAATTGTGATTTGGGTGAAAGTTTACAGAGCAAATTCATTTTCCATACCACAATTCATACACATTTTGTCTCATGACATTGACTGCAGTTTCCCACAGTGTAACAGCACCCCTCCCACTTCCTTCCCATAACCACCTCTTCCCTGTTTTCTTCCCTCCCATGGACTCCTGCACCCCCAAACTGTCTCCCTGTATATACACAGCCCTTCTATTCTCCCATGATTGATCTCTTCAAGGGTTGTATCTACCTACTGTAAATGTTTAGCTCATATGTCTTTTGTTTGGCTGGAAGCCACAGGAGTGAGTTCAATTCCAGACCTGAAGGGCAGCTAGGGGCCATAGCCTCAGGGGTTCCACCACACTCTATTAGACCAACAAATCTTGTCCCTTTTTTTTTTTTTTTTAATGATTTTGAGTTTTGTTCCACATTGTTCTCCCACTCTATCCAGGATCTCCTACACAGATCCCTCTCTGAGTGTTGACAGTGGAAGCTGGGCACCATCCAATTCTTCTGGTCTCATAGTCCTATAGGCTGAGGATTGCATAGTGTACAAGTCCCTTGGACTAATTGTTTCCATGTGTCTTTGGTTTTCTTCATTCTTCTTTACTCTGGATGAGGAGAGACCCATCATTCCATCTAGATGCTGCTTGCAGGCTTTTAAGATCCCAGTGCCTTAGGCACTATGCTACCAGAGTTCCTCAGCTCTACTATATACCTGAGAATTCTTCCAGAACATAGAGATACACTTGTAGAAACACTGTCTGCCAACCCTATACATGGTCATGGGCACACTACCCCCTCCATAGACATACCTAATAGTTCAGCCTGTCCACCCATCTGCCCACCTATAGATCAATGTTTGCCATCACTGACAATGCAGTACTGTATGTGCAAAAGGATTCAACTTTGTTGTCTGTACCTCCCATGTACCTCTCTATGTCTTCCTCTTCCTCAAGGCCACCATGTTGATCACTCGCATTTGGTACATTGCCCTTTTTTTACCCAATCAATACTTGTCTCTACCTATCTAACAGAGTTCTCTCCTCTCCCCTCCTACCCCTGAAAACCAACAAAGAATATTTCCATATATAAACCTTCCCTTGACTTTTTACAATAACAGATTAATACAATATTTGTTCTTCTGCAATTGACTTATTTCACTCAGCATAATGTCCTCCAAGTTCATACATGTAACACAGTGTTTTGCAGATTCTACGTTATTCTTTAGGGTTGCATAGTATTCTATTGTTTGTACATATCATAGTTTGCTTATCCATTCCTCAGTTGATGGACACCTAGGTTGTTTCCATCTTTTTACTATTGTAAATAGTGTTGCAATGAACATGGGTGTGCATATATCTGTTCTTGTCCTGGCTCTCACTTTTTTAGGGTATATACCTAGTAATGGGATTGCTGGGTCAAATGGTATTTCTAATTCCACCTTTGTAAGGAATTGCCATACTGCTTTCCACAGTGGTTGTATCATTTGACAGTTCCACCAGCATTGTATGAGAGTCCCAGTCTCTCCACACCCTCGCCAGTATTTGTTATTTTCTGTCTTGTTGAACTTTGCTACTAGTGCTGGGGCAAGATGGTATCTCATTGTTGTTTTGATTTGCATCTCTCTAAT
>NW_006921615.1:7201624-7207807 GCF_000298275.1 Orycteropus afer afer
TGAGGTACAGATGTTGTTTCATTTTTCTGCAAATGGATATCCAGTTTTGCCAGCACCATTTGTCAAACAGAGAGTCTCTTCCTCATTTAATGGATTTAGGCCCTTTGTCAAAGATCAGCTGACTATAGGTTGATGGATCTGTTTCTGTGTTCTCAATTCTGTTCCATTGGTCTTTGTGTCTGTCATTGTTCCAATACCAGACAGTTTTGACTACTGTGGCTGTATAGTAGGTTTTGAGATCTGGCAGTGTGAGACCTCCTACTTTGTTCTTCTTTAATAGTGCTTTGCTTACCTACGGTCTCTTTCCTTTCCACATAAAGTTAGTGAATGGTTTTTCCATATCCTTAAAGAATATTGATGGGATCTGGATTAGGATTGCATTGAATGTATATTTGGATGTTGATGTTGTATCCTGCCAGTATGCTGAATTTCTCAATTAGTTCCAGTAGATTTTTTACTGAGTCTACTGGATTTTCTAGGTCTAGGATCATATCATCCACAAATAGGGATAGTTTTACTTCTTCCTTAGTAATGTGGATGCCTTTCATTTCTCTTTCTTGCCTTATTGCCCTTGCTAGGACTTCCAATACAATGTTTAATAGAAGTAGTGATAGAGGGCATCCTTGTCTGGTTCCTGTTAGCAAGGGGAATGGTTTCAGTCTCTCTCCATTGAGGATAATGTTGGCTGTTGGTTTTGCATATGTGCCCTTTATTATGTTGAGAAATGTCCCTTCTATTCACATTTTGCTGAAAGTTTTTTTATCAGGAATGGTGTACTTTTTTTTTTTTTTTAAAGAAGTTTTGTAGAGATTGATTTTATTTTTATTTGGATAACATTCCAGAAACACAGAATTTCTTGTAGAAACACATAAATTTGCATATACAACTCTCCTCTAGACATTCTCACTTAAAAAGAAAAATGGAGTGTTCTTTTGTAGTTATGGGCAGGATTCATGAGGCCTCCTTTAGATACTGTTCATTGTGCCTTCATTATTTTATAGTGTTAGCCTCAATTCACATGGCCTCGGACTAAGTAAGAAGTTGTTAGCTGCCATTGAGTCGACCCCCAATTCATGGTGATCCCATGTATTACAGAGTAGAACTGCTCTGTAGGATTTTCTTGGCTATAATCTTTATGGTAATGGTTTGCCTGGCTTTTCTTCTGTGGAGCGCCTGTTGTTGTTAGGTGCTATTGAGTTGTCACCTACTCATAGTGACCCTGTGCACACCACCCAGCCCCGTGCCAGCTCCTCAATCCCTGCTGTACCTTAGCCCACTGCCACAGCCACTGTGTCAGTCCATCTCATTGAAGGCCTTCCCCTCTTTCATCAACCCTCCACCTTACCAAGCATGACATACCATGAGGAGAGAATGGTCTCTCCTCACAACATGACCAAAGTAGGTGAGACGAAGTCTGGCCATTCTCGCTTCCAAGGAGCATTCCAGCTGCACTTTCTCAAGGGCGAATTTGTTAGTTTTTTGAGCAGTCCATGGTACTTTCAGCATTCTTCACCAGCACCACATCTCAAAAGCATCAGTGCTTCTTCAGTCTTCTTTATTCACTGTCCAGGTCTCACATGCATATGAGGCGATTAAAATATCATGGCTTGTATACCTTAGTCCTCAACAAGGAGACATCTTTGCTTTTCAGCACTTGAAAGCGGTTCTTTGCAGGCAACTTGCCCAGTGCTATATGTCTTCTAATGTCCTGACTGCTGCTTCAATTGGTGTGGATTGTAGAACTGTGAACAAAGAATTCAGTGTGAATTCTTTGACAACCTCAAGCTTTTCTCCATTTATCGTGATGCTGATTATCGGTCCAGTTGTAAGGATTTTTGTTTTCTTTATATTGAGATGTAATCTATACTGCAGACTGTATTCTTCAATTCTTCAGTAAGTACTTCAAGTCATCCTCACTTTCAGCAGGCAAAGTTGTGTTATCAGCATATTGCTGGATGTTAAAGAGCCTTCCTCCAATCCTAATGCCATGTTCTTCTTCATATAGTCCAGCTTCTCAGATTATTTGCTTAGCTCTGGTAGCGTAGTGCCTAAGGCACTTGACTGCTAAGCAGAAGGCTGGCGGTTCAAACCCACCAGCCACTCCTCGGAAGGAAGATGAGGCAATCTACTTCTGTAGTGATACTGCCTCGGAAACCCAAGGAGGGGTCGCTATGAGTTGGGTCCGACTCGACAGCATATAACAACAACAGCAACAACAACAACATAGATCGAGTAAGTACGGTGAAAGGATACAATCCTGACACACTCCCTTCTTGATTTTAAATCATTGTTCTGTTTGAATGACAGCCTCCTGGTCAATGTACAGGTTCCTCATGAGTACAATCAAGTGTTCTGGAATTCCCATTCTTCTCAATGTCATCCACAATTTGTCATGATCCACACAATCAAACGCCTTTGCATAGCAATAAAACACAAGTAAACATCTTTCTGGTATTTTTTGCTTTGAGCCAAGATCCATCTGACATCAGCAGTGAAATCCCTTGTTCTGCGTCCTTTTCTGAATCCAGCCTGCACCTCTGGAAGTTCTCAGTCAATATACTATTGCAACTGTTTTTGAATTATCATCAGTAAGATTTTACTTGCATGCAATATGAATGATATTGTTCAATAATTTCCACATTCTGTGGGATCACCTTTCTTTGGAATGAGCACAAATATGGATCTCTTCCAATCAGTTGGCCAGGTAGCTGTCTTCCAAATCTCTTGGTATAACTGAGTGAATACCTCCAGTGGGGCATTCATCCGTTTGTTGAAACATCTCAATGTGTATTCTGTCAATTCCTGGAGGCTTGTTCTTCTCCAGTTCCTTCAGTGCAGCTTCAACTTCTGCCTTCAATACCACTGGTTCTTGATCATATGCCACCTTTTGAAATGGATGAACATCAACCAGTTCTTTTTGGTACAGTGACTCTGTGTATTCCTTCCATCTTCTTTTGATGCTTCCTGCACCATTCAATATTTTGCCCATAGAATCTTTTAATATTGCAACTCAAGGCTTAAATTTTTCCCTCAGTTCTTTCAGCTTGAGAAATGCCGAGCGTGTTCTTCCCTTTTGGTTTTCTAACTCCAGGTCTTTTCACATTTCATTATAGTAATTGACTTTGTCTGCTCAAGTTGCTCTTTAAAATCTTCTGTTTAGCTCTTTTATCTTGTCATTTCTTCCATTTGTTTTAGCTACTGTCCATTCAAGGGCAAGTTTCAGAGTCTCTTCTGTCATCCATTTTGGTCTTTTCTCATCTTTTTAGTGACCTCTGGCTTTTTTCATGGATGATGTTCTTGATGTTATCTCACAGTTCTTCTGGTTTTCAGTCATTGGTGTTCAATGCATCAAATCTATTCTTTAGATGGTCTCAAAATTCATGGGGGTTGTGTTCAAGATCATATTTTGGCTCTCATGGATTTGTTTAAATTGTCTTTAACTTCAAGTTGAACTTGCATATGAGCAGTTGATAGTCTGTTCCACAATCAGCATCTGGCCTGGTTTTGGCTAAAGATGTTGAGCTTTTCCATTGCCTCTTGCCACAGATGTAGTCAGTTTGATGCCTGTGTGTTCCATCTGGCAAAGTCCATGTGTACAGCCACTTTTATGTTGTTGAAAAAAGGTATTTGCAATGAATAAGTCGTGGGTCTTGCAAAATTCTACCATGCGAGTTCCAGCATTATTTCTGTCACCAAGGTCAAATTTTCCAACTATTGGTGATTCTTCTTTGTTTCCAACTTTTGCATTCCAGTCACAATTGATAATTAACACATCCTGATTGCATGTTCGGTCAATTTCTGACTGCAGAAGTTGATAAAAATCTTCAATTTTCTCATCTTTGGCTTTGGTGGTTGGTGCATAAATTTGAATAATAGTTGTATTAACTGGTCTTCCTTGTAAGCGTATGGATATTAGCCTATCACTGACAGGATTGTACTTGAGGACAGATCTTGAAACATTCTTTGTGATGATGAATGCCACACCATTCCTCTTCAAATTGTCATTCCCTGCATAATCATATGTTTGTCTGATTCAAAATGGCCAAAACCAGTCCATTTCAGCTCACTAATGCCTAGGATATCAATCTTTATGCATTCTCTTTCATTTTTGACACCTTCCAATTTTCTTAGATTCATACTTCGTACATTCTATGTTCCGATTATTAATGGATGTTTGCAGCTGTTTCTCCTGTCAGCAAACGGAGGTCTTGGACATTTCAGTAAGGCTGGTTTTACCATTTAGGCATACAATAAAAAATTTGTGCCAAGTGTCCCAAAAATATCTGTCACTTAATAATGAAATTTGGCCTCCTGGAGATGCCATTGTTACCATGGGAAACCACATGTGTAACACTGCCCTCTTCTGGCCACAATGAGACACCTTGCCCTCCACCCCTCACCCCCACCCCCCAAAAAAGAAGAGAAGGTAGGCAAGAAAAAGTTCTTAGAGCACTCATATTATTTATATTATGTCTGAATAGATATTGTGTATAATTTACTGAGGGTTTAGCATGGTCAAGTACCAGTTAAGTACTTTCTATCTGCTCTTCCATTAAGCCATGGTCTTTCTATAAATTAAGACAGACTTCAACCAAGAACAGGATGAAAGAGTACAAAGAAAGTCTAGTAAGACAAGATTATTAGAGTTTTCAAAATTGTTCAAATTTTGAAGAAACAGAATCCAATAGCATGCTGGAATATAATGCCAAAGAGAAGTTCAAGTCATATTTTATGATATTCTTCAAACACTGCATTTTTAGGTAGCACATAAATGCATAGTGGGATGAAACAAGAATTGCATTCTTAGTGGGACCTTAATGGTCACTTGTTACTATAGCATCTAAGATATCAACACTCTTCATAGGCATCCCTCTTACCATGGGGCCAGCTGTGCCCTATTCTATGGAGGCTAGAACAGATGATAAATTCATCTCCAGCAAGACTAACACAGCCTGGCCAAGAGGAAGAATTTCTTGATTATCTGAAGAAACCAAGACAGTACAAAGGAACACCTTTAAGTGTGTTTGTGTGTTGGGGAGTAGGGGGATTGAGGAGGAAATGCAGGGGAATTATTAAGTTGGGGGTGATAAATTCTAAAGCAAGCTGTAGTACTGGAGTACATTAGTGACTATACTATTCCCTGATCCTCACAGCCTCTCTCTGAGTAGGGTTTGAGTAAGGGCAAAAGATATAGATGGACTCTTAGTAACTTGTCCAGTACCACCAGCAGTAAAGCCACGTCCCTAGGGCTCTTTACCAAGCAGAAGATTTCTGTCTGTGCAGCAAAGTGGGCTATTGCCTCCAAGAAGGAAGAGTCTAGGGTTTAATGTGTGGTGGGTATGTCTGAGTCTATAGGGAACCTGGGTGACACAAACAGTTCACAATAGGCTGCTACACTAAAGGTTGGTAGTTTGAACCCTCCCAGGCACCCCACAACACCTAACAACAACAACAAGGATACAAAGACCAGTATGAAGTGGTCCTCAAGGAGTTTGTAATCTAACAACAGGGTTGAGAAGTATGTACCCTTGTGCTGCATGGTATTTGGCGTGTGCTTTAGGAATAAGGTGTTAGGGAGACACAGAAATAGGAAATGTTATGTACAGTTGGGAACAGTGGGGGAAGCATTATGAAAGTGAACACATAGAATTTTTATTATATTATATTGCCAGGCAGAGCTCAGCCCTCTGAGGTTGTGAGATGGGAAGGTACAAGGTAATTTGGGGGAACAACCAGGAGCCAGTTTGCTTTGGGCATAAGGTTGTGAACAGGATGAGATAAGACTGGAGATGTAGGTTGGGTCCAAATCACAAAGAGTTTTAACTTTTTCCTGTAATAATGACTGACATTGAGTGAGTATTTATTATGTGCCAGGCAGTGTCAGATTACCCAAGAAGCAAAGTAAACATGAGTTTACTTATGCTTACGTACTAATCTGTAGTGAATAATTTCACCACATCAAATGCTCTGCATCTAGGTCTGGCTGGCAACCATCTGTCTAACAACCCCACAGCACTTTCCTACAGAATCAAAGCCTCCTTTCAAATTTATAATCCCTGACAAGACAGAGTACCTTGTAAGCAAGGTAAACATAGGCTTACTTATGCTTACTTACTAATCTGTAGTGAACCATTTCACATGGTTCTAACATCCCTAGAGTAGGGAAGGGAGCTCTGGTAGCAT
>NW_006921615.1:7208952-7210397 GCF_000298275.1 Orycteropus afer afer
ATTGTTGTTGTTGTTGTTGTTATATGCCGTCGAGTCAGCCCCGACTCATAGCGACCCCTCCTTGGGTTTCCGAGGCAGTATCACTACGGAAGTAGGATTGTCCAACCTTCCTTCCGAGAATGTAACTATTAACACGTGCAAAGAAGACGACTAGTTCCCATCAAGGTCAGCATTCACAATACAGTGATTAGAACTTCAATGTATCCTTTTAGGGGACAAAATTCAATCCATAACAGGTACCATGATTATTTCATTGTACACAAGAGGAAACAGAGTGTGGCAGGCACAGTTCTTTGAGAAGTAGATTCTAAAATGGAGGTTAATGTGCAAGAGGTTTTATAAAGTGAGCTCCTGGGAGCCACACCTAGGAAGGTAAGGGAATAAAAAGGAAGGAAGCAAGATGATTGGACAGAGGAAGAAGTTGGATCATGATGCAGTCTTAACAAAGGCCTCAGCCTACCTCCTGGGGTGCTCTGAACTTGGGATGGCCCTTCAGAGTTGTTCCCACTTGGGATAAGGGACACTGGCTTTTATACCATCTGTCAATCAGTCATTGTATATCAGGAAGGGGGTGTGGCCTGGGATGAGATGGCTTGCGTAAGCCAGGGACAATTCCTGGAGAGGGACTCAGGTAAGGGCTGTCAGCTGGCAGTACTTTAAACAGCTGGGGGAACAAATCCTTCAGTCCTGAAGGAGGATCTGGGTGATGCAGCCCAGAGGCTGATACTTGAGCATAAGGAGCTTGCATGAGGTGACACTGCTAGTCAGTGGAAGAGCAGGATTTGAACCCAAAGCAGTTGGCCTCAAAGAGGGCTTTTAACTATTTCACTCTATTGCAGTATACATAAGGAGCTCTGGTGGCATAGTACCTAAGGCATTTGACTGCTAAACAGAAAGTTGGCAGTTCAAACCCACCAGCCACTCTGCGGAAGGAAGACTGGCAATCTACTTCTGTAAATATCTACTGCCTTGAAAACCCAAAGGGGGTCTCTATGAGTTGAAATCAACTTGATGGCAGTGAGTTTGGTTTTTTGTTTTGCAGTATACATGGTGGGGATCTGATGAATATTTCTTAGCAGAGAGAAGTTGAGACTCAAACCTTAGTTTGGAAGCATAACTTGACGGTAGCATATAGAATGAGTGGGAGATTGGAGGTGAGGTGGCCTCTTTTTATGGGAGGGGTAATATTAGCATGAAGTAAAAAATTCAAAAAGTACAAAGGTGAAAATAAATCTTCTCACTCCTGCCCCCTACTTCTGCTTCTTAGACATGAGTCTTATCAGTTTCTTATACATCCTTCCAGGCATGGTGTATACTTATGTAAGCATGTTGTTGTTGTTATGTGCCGTCGAGTCGGACCCTACTCATAGGGACCCCTCCTTGGGTTTCCAAGGCAGTATCACTATGGAAGTAGATTGCCCAACCTTCCTTCCGAGGAGTGGCTG
>NW_006921615.1:7211157-7217969 GCF_000298275.1 Orycteropus afer afer
TTTTTTTTTTTTTTTCCCCCAAAATGATTTTGAGTTTTATTCTACATTGTTCTCCCACTCTATCCAGGATCTCCTACACAGATTCCCCTCCAAGTGGTTGACAGTGGTAGCCGGGAATCATCTAGTTCTGCTGGTCTCATAGTCCTATGGGCTGAGGACTGCATGCTGTACTAGTCCCTTGGACTAATTGTTTCCATGTGTCATTGGTTTTCTTCATTCTTCTTTGTTCTGGACGAGGAGAGACCCATTGTTGCATCTACAAGGCTGCTTGCAAGCTTTTAAGATCCCAGTCACTACTCGCCAAAGTAGGATGTGGAACAATGTTTTTTGTGTAGTATGTTATGCCAGTTGAACTTGATGACCCCTGCAGCCATGGTCCTGAGCCCACAGGTCCAACTACTCACTCCCTCTGGGTAGCTGACTGTGGCGAAGAAGTGACTACAACCTTGTCCCTTGTCACCTCTACTATATACCTGGGAATTCTTACAGAACATATAAATACACTTGTAGAAACATTGTCTGCCAACCCTATACATGGTCATGGGCACACTTCCCCCTGCATAGACATACGTAATAGTTCAGCCTGTCCACCCATCTGTCCATCCGTATATCAATGTTTGCCTTCACTGACAATGCAGTACTGTATGTGCAAAGGGTTCATCTTTGTTGTCTATACCTCCCATGAGGAGCTCGCTTGTTTTTTGTGCACAGCCACCACCTGCCTATCAGTGGAGGCTTGTGTATTGCTATAATGCTGAAAAGATTTTATCAAAGCTTCCAGACAAAAACCAGCCAATGAAAACCCTATGGATCACAAGGGTCTGATCCACATCCCCTTATTGGGATGGCACAGGACCAGGCAGCATTCTGTACCATTGTGCATGGGGTTGCCATGGGTTGGAAGCTGACTTCACAACAGCTAACAAGAACAAAACAAACCTATAAACCAAAACCAACCCACTGCCATCAAGTCGATTCCAACTCATAGCAAACCTATACGATAGTTTATTTAACCTTTAGTATAGTATAGTATACCTTTAGTATAGTATAGTATAGTTTAAACCTATACAATAGTCCTCTCTTGATGAGTATTTTAAGATTATTTTCAATCTCCTTATATAACAAATAATGCTGTAATACATGTAACATTTTACACATGTGAGAGTATTTCTATAAAAGACCCAGAATTACTAGATCAAAGGATACATGCAGTTCTATTTTGATAAACCCAAATCACTCTTTATAGAGTTTTACATTCTACCCACAATATATAAGAACATCCATATTCTGACTTTGATTTTGCCAATCTAATATATGAAAAAATGTATTTGATTCTGGATTTAATTATGTCTCTCTTATAAGTTGAACATCTTTCCACATGGTTAAAATAAATTTTTATTTCCTTTTCTGCAACCTACCGATATTCTTTGTGTGTTTTCTGTTTGAGGTCTTGGTTTTTTACTATTGATTTGTAGTAGCTCTTTCCTACAATATGTATGACAAATACATAGAATATCTTTTTTTAAAACAAAATCATCCAAGGAACTAAGTATATAAAGCAAGAAAGCCTGTGCCCCAAGTCTCCAGTCAGGGGGAGGTTTCTCAGAGAGACCTCTATACTCCACGCATGAAAGTACCAACTGCCATCTCTGACTCATGGCAGCCCCATGTGTGTCAGAGAACTGTGGTCCACATGATTTGCAATGGTTGTTTCACAAATAGATCACCAGGCCTTTCTTCTGAGGTACCTCTGGGTTAACTCAAACCTCCAACTTTTTGGTTAGCCGCAAAGAGCAGTAACTGTTTACACTACCCAAAGACTCCACACAGGGTAAGAACTCAAGAAGGGGTCCTAAGGCTTGAACTCAGGCATTGGCAGTGAGTGGAAAGAAGAGAGAAGGAGTGTGGAGGTAAACTGAGATGTGTATTCTCTTCCTGGGTGGAGGCTGTCAGTGCCCTCAGCATCTATGTTTCTGGGTTTGAGGCACTTAGGGAAGGTTCCTGCAAGGGGTCTTTTGAAGCTCACTTTCCTCTCCCTCCATGCTGTTTCCCCAGCTTATGTGTTCCTCGGTGCAGAAGGCCCTATTTGAGGAAGAGGACCATGTAAAGAAACTACAACAGAAGGTAGCCACCCTCGAGAAGCGAAACAAGCAGCTCCGGGAGAGAGTGAAAAAGGTCAAGCGGTCTTTGCGGCAGGCTCGGAAGAATAGCCGCCACCTGGAGCTGGTGAACCAAAAACTCAGCGAGAAGCTGGGGGCACCAGCTGGCCCGATCCCGCACATCAACGCACTGAAGCAGGAACATGCCCGCAGCAGCTATCTCAGGGGGTAGGGCGCAGGCCACATGGACTGGAGCAGGTTGCTGGGCAGCCTCACCAAGCAGCGCTTAGGGGCGTTTCCCTGTCAACAGGGAACTGAAAATTATGGCAGTTTTTTGTGTGTATATATTTCAGATCTTATAGAAGATATTTTTACTGTGCACAGTAGAGTCTAATTCATTAAAACAGGAAGTCTTGCTTTTACCTTGGTTGCTAGCCTTGCTGTCCTTGGCATCAGACCCCTCTGGCTGCCTGGCCTGGCCCTAGACATGGTGCTCTAAGGTGTGGAGGCAGCAGGTTTCTGGGAGTTCTCTGTGCTTGCCTTGGGGTCTTTTCTCAGCTTCTGGTCACAACCTGGAACTGAGGTCTTGGGGAAAGTGCAATGACTGGGGAAAGAACACTAGAATCTCTAGATGTGCAAGAGATCCAGGGGCTTATTCTTTATTTCAAGTGGCTCAGTGGTGGTGTAGTGCCTAAGGCATTTGACTGCTAACTAGAAGGCTGGCAGTTCAAACCTACCAGCCACTCCTCAGAAGGAAGGTTGGGCAATTTATTTCCATAGTGATACTGCCTTGGAAACCCAAGGAGGGGTCGCTATGAGTCGGATCTGACTCGATGGCAGTGTGTTTGGTTTTTGTTTTTATCAGTGCATTCTAAGCTTTAAGCTTCAGTACAATCTTGACAGGTGATCTGAAGCAAGTGATAGAACCTTCTGGAGCCACCTATTCCACATCACTGGAAGGGGGATGGTGGCATTGCAAAGCACCAGAGGATGGCTATGAATAAATATGTATAAGGCCTCCCTACACCTGCCAACATTTCCCTCACAGCTGAGGCACATTAAGGCTTAATGAGCTCATCACAAGTAAGGGAATTGAGTTGGGAGTAGGGCGGCAGGTAATTAAACAAGATGAATTATACCTGATTTCTAATACCAGCTACCCAGAGTTGAAGAGGATACCCGTGGGTCAGTTGAGTCGAGAGGGGAATTGCCTTTATGAGCCTATCATGTTTCATCAGAACATGTTCTTAAGTCAAGGAAGCCTGAGCAGTATCTCAGCTCCTGCTAAATTCTAACGTATTTGTTTGCTCAGTAATTGCTTCTAACTTCTCTGAATTCCAAGTGAACTGACCCAACACACTGTGAACTTCCATTCTACAAAGCCCTCTTCTTACACATTGGGATCAGGTGACCTTGTCTCATTCCCATCTAGACTCCCCAGAATCTTGTTCCTGACAGTCTAATCTCTTCTTTTAACACTTTCCATCCGCCAAGATTATCTCTACCCTGACGACAAAATTTGCACATCCATCATGTGTCCTTACATCAGTTCCTATACATAATCACCCTCCTTGAGAAGAAAACTTTCAAAACATTTTTAAAATACGAATCAGTTGCCTTGGAGTTGATTCTGACTCATTGCGACCCCATGTGTGCAGAGTACTCCATGGCTGTGACCTTTCAGAAGCAGATTGCCAGGTCTTTCTTCCGAGGTGCCTCTGGGTGGATTAGAACTGCCAACATTTCACTAAGCAGCCACATGCTTAATTGTTTGTGCTACTTTAAAACAATACTGCAAGTAAAAATAGAGTATTCATTATACCTGTCACTGGTGGCCTTGAATTAGGCACATGCAATCAAGGCCCAGTTGTCTTACACAGCTGTGTGTTTCTCTCTTGGTCATCATATGATGATGGCCTCCCCAACCAAGGGCCATTCCACTGATAGAAACTGCTGCCCCTCTACTCAGCATCTGGCACTCATAGATGAACCTAGGCACTGCTGGATCTGCTTATACTGTCCTCTCCTTCAGAAATGACACTTGCTTTCAGATATCCAGTCTTGGAAAACCTTGTTCTTCATGTTCTGGTAATCAGTCTAGGCAGATGGTGCTTGTGTTTACTTGAAATTGATAGCAGGCTACTGCCCAAAGGAATATAGCCAAGCCCCTTGGGGAGAAGTGTCTTCCATGTATTGGATGGAAGGGGACTCTTGCTCAAGGGTACTTGCATTTCCAAGCTTCGGTCACTGCTTTGTTAGATGTATTCTTCATGGTATGGTACAGTAGAAGATGCATCCTCTCATTTATTGTTCCTGGTGACATTTCATTATAGCAGTGTTGCACCCACCCAAGGGAATGATAAGCCTGAGGGTGATTTACAGCAAGTGCTTGAGGGATTTTGGAAGCGGGGTCCTCACAGATGCATTATGTTCTGCTTTTTCAATAAATATGAGCAGTAATTTCAACCACAGCAACCAGGCAATGTGTGTTTCTTTTGGGTGAGGAGGTTACAGGATTTCCAGCTTTTGCCTGGGGAAGTGATTTCAGCTCCTTTTGGGGAAAAGCCTGAGGCATATAGGAGATGAGAGTTTAAGCTCTCCTGCCATCCCTGTCTGGATGTGGCCTAACCCTGACTCTCCCCAGGTTTCCATCTCTCAACACACCTGCAGAAAAGCAATGTGATCCTGACCTGTTGGTCACAAGAGAAAGCAATATCATTAATCAGTGTCTTCAAAAGTACAGTGAGGTCTTTTGCCAAAGATAACTCCCCAAACATCCCCCACCCCCAAAATTAACCAAACCCATTGCTGTTGAGTCAATTCCAATTCATAGCAACCCAGTAGGACAGAGTAGAACTGCCCCATAGGGTTTCCAAGGCTGTAATCTTTGTGGAAGTACACTACCACACCTTTCTCCCATGGAACTGCTGGTGGGTTTGAACCACCACTATCTGCTGTGTTGTCATCTCATCTCAGCCTTTGCCATCTGTTAACTGACTACAAGAATTACTCATAGCTTGACCAAGTTTCACCAACCTATCCTAGCTATCCTGGCATTATCCATGAGATGCTAGCTTAGTTTTACTTCCTGGTACAAGAGGGTCAAGTGATTTTTCCAAAGTCATGTAGTAAGTGAGAGGCAGGTAGAATCTGGAACTTCTATACTACAGTCCCCAGGAGTCACAAACTGGCAGCACATGGACCACATCTCACATGTGGATGAGGTTTCCATGGCCTCCACAGCATGTGTGAATGTGAATGCCATTGGCAGGACTCCAAGCCATTTTCTCTACTGACCTCTGTTGTTTCACCCCAGATTGAATTTACGGTTCCTGCTTGCCAGCAGAAGTTAACAGGAACGCTCTCTTTTGAGGTGCAAGGCCCACTCTTCCTTTAAGGAGTTGTTGTTGTTGTTGTTATTTGCCATTAAGGAGAGAGAATACAAACTCAAGTCACAATAATGTGGGATCAAATAGTTGGCTCCACAACCTATGATGGTTTCACAGTTAAATAAACAAACAAGCAGGCAAACATCTAGAAGGTATTTGACAATATAGGAATACTATCTCATGTAATATTCCTAACAATTTTATAAAATAGTTATCCTGATTCTTGGAGAGTAATCTGGAGTTTAGAGAGATTAACTAAATTTTCCAAGGTACACAACTTAGTACAGATGATCAAACAAGGATTCAACTCCATCTTTTCTTTATACTTTCTCATCTGTACAATAGGATAATAATCGTTCTTACCTCAAAGACTGTTCTAAGGACTGATTGTGATTATACTTGTAAATGCTTAGCACAGTGCCTGGCATTCTGAAAGCGCTTAGTAGCTATTACCTATAATAATAATTTTTATTACTAATAGGCCTAATATGTGTGAGAAATAAGGGAGTATTTGTGGGTTCCCAATATAGTTATTATTATTTTTTATTTTTTATTGTGATTTGGGTGAAAATTTACAGAGCAATTTCACTTTCCATATAGCAGTTCACATACACTTTGTCTCATGACTTTGATCACAATTTACCACAATGCAACAGCTCCCCTCCCACTTCCTCCCCATAGTTACCTCTTCCCTGTGTCCATCCCCTCCATGCACTCCTGCCTCCTGAGCTGTCTCCCTGTGCTTAAGCAGCCCTTCTTTCTCCCATTATTATTCTCTCCAAGGAGTGTATCTGCCTCAGGTAAATGTTCAACTCATATGCCTGTCTTTTGTTTGGCTGGAAACCACAGGTGTGTGTTCAATTCCAGACCTGAAGGGCAGCTAGGGGCCATAGTCTCAGTGGTTCCACCAGATTCTATCAGACCAGCAAACCTGGTCCCCCCACCCCTATTGTTTTCTCCAAATGATTTTGAGTTTTGTTCCACATTGTTCTCCCTCCCTATCAAGGATCTCCTACATAGATCCCTTTCCAAGTAGATGACAGTGGTAGCTGGGAACCATCTAGTTCTTCTGGTCTCATAGTCATATAGGCTGTAGATCGGATGGTGTACCAGTCACTAGGACTAATTGTTTCCATGATTTTTTTGTTTTTCTTCATTCTTCTTTCCTCTGGATGAGGAGAGACCCATCATTGCATCTAGATGGCAGCTTACTAGCTTTTAAGATCCCAGTCGTTACTTGCCAAAGTAGGAGGTGAAACAATGTTTGGAATAGTATGTTATGCCAATTGAGCTTGATGTCCCCTGTGACTATGGTCCCAAGCCC
>NW_006921615.1:7226699-7228338 GCF_000298275.1 Orycteropus afer afer
CACTTCTATATCCTTCCCTTCAAGGCTCAGGGGTCCAAGATTATCTTCTGTGTCTGTGTTAATTGGTTTCCCTTTTCTTTGTTGAAGAAGGTCTGTGCAGTCTTTTTGCCTAGTCCGCCATCTTACTGGAATTCTCCTCAATTCCAATATAGTTTTTGTGTCAACATTAAACTCTAGCTTCTTTTCCAATCACTATATAACTTTCCTAGGTCTTCCTGAGCCATCTCCTTTTCTTTCCATTTGTTCTTACATTTACCAAGAAAATATAATCCATCAGATAAGTATTTTCTCAACTCCCCTACCTCCCACTCACGTCTAGTTTTGCCTGTCCTTCTCTCCTCCCTCCTACCTCAACTTCCTAAGGCCAAATCTTTTCCCTGTCTGCCTGAGTTCATAATACTCCACTTGAAAATTGGATTCCATCAGTGTTCTCCTCTTTTATCCTGTATTTTCCTCTCTGGGGACCCCTCCAACCATGTTCAGATCTACCCTTCCTGAAAGAAGGCAAAAACATACAAACCACCACTACAATAGCAGTCATCCTTGGTTCCTGATTCTCTCCAAAGTTATATTATAAATGGAATTATGTGTTATATTATAAATAGAATATGCATTTGCTATAGGTTTGCCATGAGTCAGAATCAGCTTGATGGCAGTGGGTTTGGTTTTTTAATTGGTTTTGGATCCTTTTAAATCTACAACAGAAATTCTTAAGGAGTCACCTCTATGTGCTGACTTCCATTTTCAAACCTCTTCTTGCCTCCTTGGTCCCTTGGAATCTGGTATCTGCCTACATTGCTGCTCTCAAAAGGATGAGACTGCCAAATCCATGTTGTGCCAGATATTAGCAAACTTTAAATTTGCAGCATTTAACACTATTCACCATTATAAATTTCTCTCTGGGCACTGCTTTTGCTGCATCCCATAGGTTTTGGTATGTTGTAGTTTTCCCCTCATTTATCTCAAATCTCCACTGTTTCACCATCATACTTAATGGTGAAAGACTGGATACTTTCTACCTAATATCAAGATTAAGGCAAGGATGTCCTCTCTTCCCCCTTTTACTACACTGTCCTGGAAGTTATATCCAGGGAAATTTGGCACAAAAAACAAATAAAAGGCAACTAGACGTGAAAAGTAGTAGTAAAACTCTCTCTGTTCATAGATGATGACATTTTATATGGAGAAAACCCTTAAAAAAAAAAAAAAAGCCATTACAGATAATGAGTTCAGTAAAGTTACTAGATACAAAATCAATACACAAAAGTCAATTGTGCTTCTATATATTAGCAGTGAACCATAAAAAAATGAAATTAAAACATAATCCATTTATAATAACACAAAAATAATAAAGTACTTAGAAATAAATGTAACCAAGGAGTATAAAACATGTACATTTACAACAACAGAAATTGTTGAAAGAAATTAAAGAAGACCTAGAGGAGCTCTGGTAGTATAGTGCCTAAAGCATTTGACTGCTAACCAGAAGGCTGGCTAGGGAGCTCTGGTAGCATAGTGTCTAAGGCACTTGACTGCTAATCAGAAGGCTGGCGGTTCAAACCCACAAGCCACTCCTCAGAAGGGAGATGGGGCAATCTACTTCTGTAGTGATACTGCCTCAGAAACCCAAGGAGGGGTC
>NW_006921615.1:7228898-7241279 GCF_000298275.1 Orycteropus afer afer
GTGGCATAGTGCCTAAAGCACTTGACTGCTAACCAGAAGCCTGGTGGTTCAAACCCACAAGCCACTCCTTAGAAGGAAGGTTGGGCAATCTACTTTCGTAGTGATACCGCCTTGGAAACCCAAGGAGGGGTCACTATGAGTTGGATCCAACTCGACAGCATAGTACTGAGTTGATCTTGTTAGGTACTGTTGAGTCAGTTCTGACTCATAGCAATCCTAGGCACAAACAGAATGAAACATTTCCTGATCCAGTGCCATCCTCGAAATCGTTGCTGTGTTTAAGCCTGTTGGTTGCAGTCACTGTGTCAATACATCTTATCTAGAGCCTTCTTCTCTTTTGCTACCTTCTACTTTACTGAGCATGATCCTTCTCCAGGGACCTGGCCTTCCTAATAACATGTCCAAAGTACGAGAGGTGAAGTCTTGTCATCCTGGCTCCTGTGGAGCCTTCTGGCAAAGATAGCAAGACAGATTTGTTCATTCTTCTGGCAGTCCATGGTATATTCAATATTCTTCACCAGCACCATAATTCAAAGGCATCAATTCTTCTTTGGTGTTCCTTTCTCATTGTCCAGCTTTCACATGAACATGAGGCATCTGAAAATACCACAGCTTGGGTCAGAAGCATCTTAGATTTCAGAGGGACATCTTTGCATTTCAACACTTTAAAAAGGTCATTTGCAACAGATTTGCCCAGTGCAATACATCATTTGATTCCTTGACTGCTGCTTCCATGGGCATTCATTGTGGCTCCAAGTAAAATGAAATCCTTGACAACTTCAATCTTTTTTTCCATTTATTGTGATGTTACTTAGTGGTCCAGTTGTGAGTATGTTCATCTTCTTTATGTTGAGGTGTGATCCTTACTGAAGTCTGTAGTCTTTAATCTTCATTGGTAAGTGCTTCAAGTCCTCTTCACTTCCAGCAAGCAAAGTTTGTGTCATTTGCATATCTAAGGTTGTTAATGAGTCTTTCTCCAATCCTGATACTACATTCTTCTTTATATAGTCCTGCTTTTTGGATTATTTGTTCAGCATGCACATTAAATAAGTATGGTGAAAGGATACAACCCTAACACATGCCTTTCCTGATTTTAAATCATGTAGTATCCCCTTTTTCTGTTCGAACACCTGCTTCTTGGTCTATGTACAGGTTCTGCATGAGCACCATTAAGTGTTCTGGAATTCCCACTCTGTAAAATGTTACCCATAATTTGCTATGATCCACACAGTCAAATGCCTTTACATGAAATACAAGTAAACATCTTTCTGGTATTCTCTGCTTTCAGCCAAGATTAACTCAAAATGGATCAAAGACTTAACATAAGAGCTAAAAATATAAAACTCTTAGAAAGAAACGTAAATGTAAATATTCATGACCTTGATTTAGGCTACTGTTTCTTAAATATGACATCAAAAGCACAAGTGACAAGATAAAAAACAAGATAAATTGAAATTGAAAATTGAAAGATAAATAGAAAAATAGATAATAGAAAAAAATAAAAATTTTTGTTCATCAAAGGACGCTATAAAGAAAATGAGAATAGGAGAAAATATTTGCAAATCATATGTTTGGTAAGGGCTAATATCAAGAATACATATTTAAGAACTCTTACAATTCAACAATAAAAGACAAACAACCCAATTGAAAAATGAGCAATGGATTTGAATATTTTTCCAAAGAATATAGACAAATGACTAATAAGACAGGAAAAGATGCTTGACATTTTTAATCATTAGAGTTCATGGACTCTAGAGAACTGAGAAACCACTTCACACTTACTGTTGTTGTTATGTACCATCGAGTCAGACCCAACTCATAGTGACCCCTCCTTGGGTTTCTGAGGCAGTATCACTACAGAAGTAGATTGCCCTGTCTTCCTTCTGAGGAGTGGCTGGTGGGTTTGAACTGCCAGCCTTCTGGTTAGCTGTCAAGTGCCTTAGGCACTATGCTACCAGAGCTCCCTCACACTTACTAGGATGGACATAATTGTAAAAATGGAAAGTAACATATTTTTGAAGATGTGGAAAACTGGAACCCTGATACATTGCTGGTGAGAATATAAAATGGTATAGTTTCTGTGGAAAACAGTTTGGCAATTCCTCAAAAAGTTAAACAGAATTACCATAAGACCCACAAATTCCATTCCTATATCTGTACCCAAAAGAAAACAGGAGTTCAAACAAAAATGTGTACACAAATGTTCATAGCAGTACTATTCACAATAGTAAAAATGTGAAAACAATCCAAGTGCCCATCAACTTATGAATGTACAAACAATATGTGGTACATCCAGTCAACAGAATATTATTCATCCATAAAAGGGACTGAAGTCCAGGTAGTCCCTGACTTATAACATATTCGGGTTACAATGAACCTCATTTACTACCAAATTTTTTTTTTTTTTCTTACATCTTATCATTGGTAGTACTACATACAAAGTTACAATGCATGATATATAATTTGCTGATATCATTATATCTTTAAGTTCATATGTATTGTTTTCAATCCCTAAAGACAAATAAAGATTAGATTTCTAAAGATACTGATAATAAAGGCAATAAAAATGAAAACTGAAAACAAAAAATGAGGTATTTGATTCATGTCAGAACTGATTTACCACAGTCATTGGAATGGACCCCAGTCATGAGCTGGGAACTACCTGTGCTGATACGTGCCACAACAAGGATGAGTTTTGAAAACATTGTGCTAAGAGACAGAAGCCAGACATAACAAGCCACATATTGTGTAATTCCATTTATGTGAAATGTTCAAAATAGGCAAGTCTAGAGAGACAGGAAAGTAGATTAGTAGTTGACAGGGGCTGGGGGAAGCGATAATATAGAGTAATTGCTAATGAATGGGGCTTTTTTTTTTTTTTGGAATGATGAAAATGTTTTGGAATTAGTAGAGATGTTTGCATAGTGTGAACATACTAAAAATCCCTGCATGGTTAAAATGGAGAATTTTATGTTATACAAATTTTTCCCAATTTTTTAAAATTCACCATTTTAAGTCCTCCTACATTCACTCTATTATACTCCCTCATCATAACAACAGTGGATGCAATTCACCCAGAACCCAGTGTCTTTGTTTCTATGATTCTCTCTGCCTTTCACCTTGGCCTCACTTTATCCCCTGAGAAAATCCTCTTCAAGTTTCAAAATCTTGCTCAAAGGTTATGATGATTATCATTCTTTGTAATGACTGCTGTCATCCTTTACTATTTTGTAATTTGGCAGTGGATAACTATTGAGAAGCCTTGGCTTATGCAATCTATGCCCAAGTGGAAAAATTTACTAAGTATCATTTAAGCCTTGCTTTGTGAAGCCTGCCCTAACCTCCTAATTGGAATCCATTACCCTTTTTTCTGTGGTCCAATGGCATCTGGGACACACTCTCATTCTAGAATGGGCCACATTTTTGTTGTTGCTGTTTAGCTCTATGTGTCTGTCCCCTTTATTAATTTGTGAGTCTCCTGAGAGCAGGACCTGTAGCTAATTCATCTGAGTCCTCAGTGGCTAACTCAGGGCAACACTAAGTAAATACTTGTCAAGGAAAGATGAAGGAATGAAGAAGGCAGTATCATATACACACCCTCACAGAATTGTAAGAACTGGAGACATGGAGGGAGTGAGGCAAAGGATGACTCTTCATCACCCAGGCTTCCTCCACTTCCTCCATATCCTAGCCTAGCATCTTTCCTCAGCCCTTGCCAACAACACAAGCAGGAGTGATTACTCCACGGGTGCAGGGCTCCTTTCAGCTGCTGGCCTCAAGAAAAAGTCTACCTTCACAACAGGTTCTTCTGTTGCCAATGTACTAAAGAAGCTGAACTGCCATTATCCAAAGCTTTTTTTTTTTTTTTTTTTCTGTTTATAAAGGTTCAGCCTTTTCCTTGGCTTTCTAACACCCCTGGATCACGTTGTTGTTGTTATTGTTAGGTGCCATTGAGCCACCGCCAACTCATAACCACCCTATACACAACAGAATGAAACAATGTCCAGTCCTGTGCCGGCCTCACTATCCTTGGCATATACCTGAGCCCATCGTTGTAGCCACTGTGTCAATCCATCTTGTTGAGGGCTTCCTCTTTTTCGCTGACCCTTCACTTTACCAAGCATAATACCCTTCTCCAGGGAATGGTCCCTTCTGACAACATGACCAAAGTAGGTGAGATGAAGTCAGGCCATTTTCACTTCCTCCTGGATCATAGGCACATACATAAAATATAAAGTATTTTATAAAATGTAAAATATCCTTGAATAGTGCCATCAACTCTCCACCTTATACAACCAACACACAAGAAGAGAATTTGGAAGAGTTATCTCCTGGTAAAGACTATTTCGCCAGGGTAGGGTTTTTTATTTATTTATTTTTTTTTTTTTAAATTTTCTCCCCACTCCTTCTGTTGCTACCCCTTTGGTGTCTATGAACTTGGTAGCCCAGCACTGGAGGTGGAACACAGTGAAGTGATAAAACTCCAATTAATTTGCTGCTTCCTTCAGGTTTTGCAAAAGCCTCAGTAAGGAGGCTGAAAATAGGAACTAAAATGAAACTTTATCTATTGTTGTTGTTGTTTTTTCTCCAATTAATCCTGCTCCCCATGAAAGGATCTTGGGTTGGCTGCATTGTTCAGTCCCCCTGAGATGAATCTCCAGTTGCCAGATGGCTGGGCAGGAACTGGATAGTCTGGCATTCCATTTCTTCCTGTCCAATAAAATGAGAAAATTTCAACCAGACACAAAATGTTCTTTTCTATTACTAAAAATCTTTCTTAATTTTGTAACTGGGCACTCTGAGAGTGGACATCAATATTACTGAACTTTTGAATGCTAGAAGCAGGGATAAAACTACCATTCTAAAAGTGCCGGAAAATCTTACACTGTGATATCTAAACGGTTGTTGTTATGTGGCATTGAGTTGGACCTGACTCATAACGACCTCTCCTTGGGTTTCCAAGGTGGTATCACTACAGAAATAGATTGTCCAACCTTCCTTCCAAGGAGTGGCTGGTGGGTTTGAACCACCAATCTTCTGCTTAGCATTCAAGTGCCTTAGGCACTACGCTACCAGAGCTCCTGATATCTAAACTAGTGGTTCTGAACCCTGGCTGCATGTGAGGAACACCTGAGGAGATTTAAACACCAACAACAAAGCCAGCCTGTCCCCTCCTCACCTGAAACGGTTTCCAGCATCAGCATTAAAAGCAAGACATATCAAACACCTTCCAGATGATGATACTATGCAGCCAGAGTTGAGAATCACTGCTCTGAGAATAAAAGAGGTTATTTTTCTATGGGGTAAACACTTTATTCTGGGAGGAATTATTTTGGGAAACCCCTTAGGTAAGAAGATACAACTTAAGATATTTGAAGAAGCACTGAATGTTGGTAAAGTGATCCAAATGCAAATACTTTAGACTGATGTATTAGTTACCTATTGCTTCATAGCAAAGTATCATAAACTTAGTGAGTTAAAACACACATTGTTCTTGTCTCACAGTTTCCATGGTACAGGAGTCTAGATATGGATATAACTTAGCTGAGTTCTTTGCTTCATCATCTGTTTCAAGGCTGCAATCAAATTGTTGGCCTGAGCTGGGTCTTATCTGAAGACTCAGTTGGGGAAGGATCTGTTTCCAAGCTTGCATGGTTATTGGCAGGTCTAGTACCTTGCAGGCTGTTGGACTTAAGTCTCAGTAGTTTCTCTATAATAGTTTCTCCATCAGTAAATTTAAAATCTATATATCCATCTCTCTCTCTACCATCTCTCTATCTATATTTGCTTTCCAATTATGACCCCTGAAAATAGATGAAAGGAATTTATTTTCTACAGTTGTTCAAGTACATGGATCTCTTCCAATGTGCTGCTTTACCCAAATCCCACATTGTTGTTTGCAGGCAGTGTTTAAGACTGGTTTTCCTTAAAAGTTCGATTTGGTTTGGATTCCTCAAGGCAATTTCTTTGCTTGGAGTTAATAACTCAGACCCAAGTGTTTAGTCTGGAAGAGAGAAGCTGTTGCAAATCTTTAGGTTGCCCAATCCAAAGCTAAGTGGAAAGTTTCTCTAAGCATCAACTGGAGGGAAGGGCCCTTTCATGACTCTCATTCAGGTAATCCCTGTCAATATCCCAGAGACATAAACCTTTCATATACACCCTGTCTTCTAGCTGACTGTGCACCATGGAGGACTTCAGAGGGGAAAGCAATGCATCACAGTTTGAGATAAATGCTTTTTTTTAATTTCCATTTTTTTTTTTTTAAATTGTGGTTATTTTGATTTTCACTCCATGACGATGAGTAGAATGCTGGTCCTGCCATCACTGTAGAATTTTATCTGACCCATCATTTATCCTAGCAAGTAGTGTGAGCTGGGCCTCCAGCGCCCTTCCTTATCTCCATACCACGACTGGTGGCCCATCAGTAGCATGCAGGGAACACTGATGGGGGCAGAGACACTGCATGTGAGGGAAGGGATACAACTGGCTTTCAGCTCAAGAGGAATGGAGGTTTCTCCCACACATACTACCACCACATAAAATCTATTTCAGTAATGGTTACACGTCTGTTTTCAACCCATGCTATTTGTCACTTCTTCCTTTTATTTTTGCAATCAGACTTTCAAGAATTGGATTCTTGTCCTTTATTATTTGGGGGTGATGGTGATAAAAAGGAACATTACAACCCAGAAATCAGACCACATAAAAAGTAACTACACAGCTTTTCAGAAAGAATCATCTCTGAGGAATAGAACTTGCAAACTCATTTTTACCGTTTTAGTGTTGAATACCAAGTTCTGTCAAGCCGTTGGGTTGTACACATAGTTTCTCATTTTCAAAAAAATCAAGTACCAGTGAGCTTTAGAAACTGGGGAGTCACCAGTTCTCTTTCAGGGAAACCCAAGCTGCAGGGTTAGCCTCCCCTTTTCATGCTTTCCCTTCCCTGTGATTGATACGTACAGATGTTCCCAGCACTTTATCACACTAACAGTTTAGTGAAGAAGAGACAGCTTCTTCATCTCACTAAAAAGAGGTATAAACAATATTTCAAAAGAGAAATAAATTCTAACATTTCCCTGCATACATCATGGTTTCTCTAAACCCATGAACTCTGACTTCCTGTCGAGTGATGGAAATCTTGCCAGGTTTTCCCTTTGCCTTTATTGCCTCCCCACTGGCTAATTCACATGCATAAATTCTTCAGCAAAGAATGAGCTCCCCTAGTTCAGGTTAACAAATGTCATCATTTTAACTTCTTGGAATTTTTCTGCCACTTCATTGTCCACTTTATTAACTAGGCCCACTGTGTTACTTTTGCCTTTCAATTGATTGCAGGATAAAGCTGGCTGAGAAACTAGAGAGCTGAGTAGTATTTTCAGCTTCTTCCTTAGGAGAAGAGTTGGTTCTTAGCTCCTTATTCCAGTCTCTTTCATAGAAGTTGGATGCATGCTGCATTCCCAGAACTCTCCAGTGTGTTGGGTTGGAAAATAAAAATAGCCTGCTCCCCTGCAGGGGATAGATCCTGATTAGAAATCTTGAAATACTTTCTCCATTTCATTTTCCATGGAAGAGACTATATTTTAAACTAGGCAGTTGGCAAAAAGCCACATGGTTTTTTAGTTTGCTGGTCATGACGTCTCATGAGAACAACTCAAAATGCTTACAAGAACCTTTCATTTCAGGAGCTGAGCAAAAAGTTGGAGTGCATCCATCCATCTCTGGCCTATGATCCTACTAACAAGGGTACATATGCCATAGTGCTCAGTGATTAATGCAGGTGGTGCCCAGGGTCCACAAGTCTTGGAAATTTGCCATGTTGTATGCCTCTACACTCCCTAATTGTGCCATCTTTAGAAAACCATTTCTCATTTTGGACTGAGAGCTGATGTGGAACAATGTTGCGCCAGCCCACACTTGGAGCTTCAATTAATCCATTCTGAACCATGATCTCAGAGGCAGCTCATTAACTTCTTCAACAACTATTTATTGAACACCTACTTTGTGCCAAGCACTGCGCTAATTCTGGCTGAGAACGATGACTAAGGTACGCATGTTCCTTTCCATCATGGATTCAAAATCCAATACAGGAGAAAAACAGTAGCATAAAGTTATGACTATAAATGAGTGCTGTGAATTAAATCAACTGTGTGTTCTGGATGAGGAACAACAAACTGCCTCCTTTGTCATGAAACCAGAACTGGATAATGCTGAGCTACCATTACTGATTATTTTGATCAAATATTCTACAGAAGAATCTAATGAACCAGAATCTATATTTTTCAGTATATCTGGGTTGGAAATGGAAATTCTCAGCAGGGGGTCAAACTAGAATGAACTGGTTTGTATCCCTAGCCTAGAGTACTAGAAATGTCCAAGCTTTGGAGTCAGACAGTCCTGGATTGAAATCTGAATAATGAAAGCTGACTATAGCATTGCTTCAGGGGCCTACAAGGTTTTTTATGAGGACCTCCCTGTGTGGACTGATCACCTGTGTTCCATTTGCTGACTCCAAACCCATCCAGGACAGTTCTTATATCTTCTCATACTCTTCATTGATCCCAGCACCATTCCCATTTCTACAAGTCTGTTCAACTTGATTTGGATAGATTGGGAGTTCCTCAATCAGTAGGAACTGTAGTGGTTGTGGACACCAAAGGAAGAGACCTATTGTAGATGGGATGGTCAGAGAAGGTCTTTATGAAGGTGATTTTTAAGTGAGACCAGAAAAATGAGAGAGTTAGAGGGAGCCTGAAAATATACAGGATCCCTCTCCCAATCAATTGGCCTAATCTTTAAACTTAAACCTTGAACCACAACTATCCCCTGAAGTCTTCTTTGAACAACAACAACAAAAAAGTCTATCTTGATAACTGTGTCTGCCTTTAACATTGTGTTATGTGAGATCAAATTGACAACAGCAACTCAAAGGTTAGATGAGAAGCTTAGGCGGCAGTGAGTTTAAGTCAATGATGGTAGAACCATTTGGAAAATGATGGCAAGAACATTGAAGAATATAACCAATGCCATTGAGTTGTATGTGTACAAATTGTTGAGATAGTGTATGACTATGTATATTTTCACCAAAAAAATAAAATTCACTTTGCCGTATACTTAAATATATATACATATACATGATCCCTTAAACTGAGAAAACAAACCCAAACCCACTGTCATCGAGTTGATTCCAACTCATAGTGATCCCCATCGGGTTTCCAAGGCAGTAAATCTTCACAAAGTAGATTGCCTTATCTTTATTCTATGGAGTGGCTGGTGGGTTTGAACCACCAACTTTCTGGTTAGGAGTCAAATGCCTTAGGCACTGCACCACCAGAGCCCCTTATGTGATCTCTTAGGATAGGGAAATAGTGGAATGTGGTAATTGACTATCGGTGTATGTTGAGAACCACCTCTGAGCGTGCCTTCTTTTCCTGCCCCCTTATTCTGCTGTCCGTTGTCCCACAAGCATGCAGAGAAAATAACTTGTACCTCAGAGGGAGACAGCAGAAACTGGTAATTTCTGTAATTGCAAGGAAAGATAATAACCATACATCGCTATGGACATTTCCTTATGAAGATAGCCTTGACTTTTCTCCCTAAACTCCAGACTCTTATCTCCATATGGTTGTCTAATAGGCATCTCAAACTTAGTAAGTCTAAAACAGAATTCTTGAATTCCTGCCTGAGACTCCTTACCTCAGCAAATGGCACCAGCATCTACCCAGATGCACAAGGCAAAAACCCTCCAAATCATTTGTGGTATGTTTCTTTTTTCCATCCCCTTCATGCAATGTAAGAAGCTGTGGTGGCACAGTGGCTAAGGCATCTGGCTGCTAACCAGGAGCTCAGTGGTTCAAACTCACCAATTACTTTGTGGGAGGAAGGTGAGTCAATCTACTTCCGTAAAGATTTACAGCCTTGGAAACCCAATGAGGGTTGCTATGAGTTGAAATCAACTCAATGGCAGTGGGTGTGGTGGTTTCTTTCTTTCTTTTTTAGGTTTTTAAGTGGTATAGTGGTTAAGGCATTTGGCTGCTAACCAAAGGGTCAATGGTTTGCACCCAACAGCTGCTCCATGGAAGAAGGATGAGGTGATCTGCTTCTGTAAAGATTTATAGTCTTGGAAACCTAATGGGGGTTGCTATGAGTTGTAATCAACTTGATGGCAGTGAGTTTGGTTTTTTGGTTTTTCATGCAATATATCTGCAAGGCCTACTGGCTCTAACACCAAAATATATCCAGAATGCACCTACTTCTCTCCTTCTCCAGGGTCACCACTGTGGTCCAAGACACCAGCACCTGTACTACTACAATAGCCTCCTATAGGTCTCCTGGTTCCTCTATTATTCTCCTCTACAACTAATTTTCCACAGCATAGCCAGAGTGAATGTCTTGAAGTTAAATTTGACCTTATTAATCCCCTTTGCAAACCTTCCAGTGGCTTCTCATGGCCTTTAGAATCCCTGATAAGCCATTGATCCATGTTCCCTTCAGACCCATCTCTGACCACTCTCTTCTTGCTCTCAACTGTCATCTTTGCTGATTTTATTCTCCAGCCATGCTGGCCTTTTTGTTGCTTGACTACTGGATTAGTTTCCTATGGCTGCTGTAGTAGAGTACTGTAAACTAGGTGGCTTAAAAACAACAGAAATTTATTCTTTCACAGTTCTGGAGTCTAGAAGTCCAAATTCAGTGTGTCATCAGGGCCATGTTCCCTCTGAAGTCTCTTGGGGAAGGATCATTCCTAGTCTTCCAGCTTCTGTTAGCCCCAGCTATACCTTGGTTTGTGGCAATACAACTCCAATCTCTGCTTTCATCTTCATATGGCTGTCATCTGGTCTTTCTGTGTCTGTCTGTCTGTCTCTTCTCCTTCTAAGAACACAGGTCATATTGGACTAGGGCTAACTCTACTCCATCCAAACGTTAGGCTTCTTATCTGTAAAATGATGACAATATAGTATTTTCTTCTTCAGTATACATTAGAATGTTGTTGTTACGTGCCATCAAGTCAGATCTGACTCATAGCGACACCTCCTTGGGTTTCTGAGGCAGTATCACTATAGAAGTAGATTGCCCCATCTTCCTTCCGAGGAGTGGCTGATAGGTTTGAACTGCCAGCCTTCTGGTTAGCAGTCAAGTGCCTTAGGTACTACACTACCAGAGCTCCTATACATTAGAGTAGCTAATGTTTATACAGTGCTTGGAGTGGTGCCAGAACTGTTACCTTTTTTTTTTTTTTTAATCATAAAGTCAGACAACTAGTAAATTTCAGAACTCAGACTTGTCCCCAGGGACCCTGGAGACCTGCTTATTCCATTTTCCCAGTCTTCCTCCTTGGTTTTTCTTCAAAGCCATCAGAATGATATTAATAATGAGATTTGGAAAAGGTGTGATCTTTTCCTTGAAGAAGTGGTAATTTTCCTAGTAGCCCAGCACTGTGTTTATCGCATCTCATTTTCAGGAGAGAGTTAGCCGTAGAGCAAGGGCTTCAAACCAGTTCATTCCAGTTCGACACTCTGCTAAGAATTTTCATTTCCAACCTAGAATCAACTGAACCAGAATCTACATCTTTCAGTATATCTGGCTTGGAAATGAAAAGTCTCAGCAGGGGGTGAAACTAGAATGAACTGGTTTGAATCCCTGGCCTAGAGTACTAGAAATGTCCAAGCTTTGGAGTCAGACACACTGGATTAGAATCTGAATAATGAAAGCTGCCTATAGCATTGCTTCAGGGGCCCACAAGGTTTTTATACAAGGACCTCCCTGTGTGGCCTGATCACCTGTGTTCCATTTGCTGACTCCAAACCCATCCAGGACAGTTCTTACACCTCCTTCATACCCCTTCATTGATGTCATACCATTCCCATTTCTACAAGACTATTCAACTTGATTTGGATAGATTAGAAGTTCCTATATCAGAAATCTTTGCCCAAGAGCCAATGAAGAAATGTCTTTTATTGATGTAATTATCTTTGAAAGCAGAGGCAGTGCAGCAGTAAGGGAAAGAGCTGCGGTTGTTGTCATTAGCTGCCAGCTAGACAGACCAGACCGACTCCATGCAAATGGAGTTGTACCATCGTGATCCACAGGGTTTTTGTTGCCTGGTTTTCGTAAGTAGATCCCCAGAACTTTTTTCTAGTCCACCTTAGTCTGGAAGCTCTGCTGAAATCTGTTCAGCATCACAACATGCAAGCCTCCACTGACAGACATGTATTGGCTGGGCTTGAGTTGCATTGGCCAGGAAGAGTATCCTCTTAAAAACCCATTTTCCCTTCTCAGGAGATGTAGTTCCTCAGTAGAACTAAGATTTACCCCCAAAGTCTCACTTCCTATGCAGGAGACCCAGAACCACAATCCCCCTTCCCCTTGCTGGCCCATATATAT
>NW_006921615.1:7241539-7350833 GCF_000298275.1 Orycteropus afer afer
TATATATTTTAAACCATTGGCATGGAGTCTAGATTTAAATTATTTAATCCACCAAAAATACAATGTCTCAAGAATAGCCAACTACAAGGCATTCAGAGAACAAAATGGTGCACTTTACAAAAAGAACGAAAACTTTCCAGATACCAGAGCACTCTTAAGAAACTTTTAGTTCTTTTCAACCTAGAATTAAATTAAATGTTTAAAATCTTAATTGAGGGCAGCTGGCCTTATTTGATACTGCCAAGTAGTTTTTTCCTTAAAAGGGTACTATGAGGTGGAGAAAATGAAGGCTAGATTAAAGCATCTTGGTTATGAATCCTGTGTTAATAAGGAGAAGATGGTCTGTGTTCCACTGGAGAGTTGCCCTCTGATGCAGACAGATGCTATATGAATACAGAACTATGCCCAATGGCTTCTGACCCTGTATGGAGAGAGCTTCCCTTATGCAAGGCCCTGGGATGTTATTTATTCAGTGGCAGGATCTTGGCTAAGTGTTTTTTATATGCATGGTGTCTTATTGAATCTTCAGGGCTAAAGAATTTTACAAATATAAAATGGATCCCTATTTCACAGATGAGGAAAATAAAGGTCATAAAGGCTAACCTGCCCAATCACATAGCTAGTAAATGATGGAGCAGCATTTGCAAACCCTGAGCTATTTGACTCCAAAGGATTCTCTTAACCACCAATAAGAAAACCTAAACCCACTGCTTTTGAGTTGATTCTGACTCATAGTGACCCCCATTGGGTTTCTGAGGCAGTAAATCTTTTCAGAAGTAGATTGCTCCATCTTCCTTCTATGGAGTAGTTGGTGGGTTTGAACTGCCAACCTTCTGGTTGGTAGTCAAATGCCTTAGGGACTGTGCCACCAGAGCTCCTTGGGAATACCAATAAGAGCCACAATGTCATGAGCCCTCACTAGGTGGTCAGGCACAGTGAGATGCATTCTAAGTGGACAGAGATTCTCATATGTTGGAAGGTTGTAGAGATGAGGCACATTGGGAGAAGGGCAGAAACTAGATTTTATCATTGAAGGGTCCCCTGGGAAGACTTCACTTCTTAACTGCTTTACTCTTGAATTGTGAGAAAAGTCATTCTCATTTTCATGATGAAATTTCATTAATTATCCAGTAAAGGGCACTGTAGAGTTGTAGGAAACATGGAGAAATCCATACAGAACACACAAAGGGAATGAAAAAAATATACTAATTTTGAACATTTCATATGTGAGAAACAGATACCTGTCACATGGAGAGAAACAAGCTAAATATTTCTAGCAGTGAAGATGTATCAGGATTCTTTGGTGGCAAGCAATAGAAGACCTAACTCAAACTCAGGAAGAAAACTACTGGAATTAATGGATTCAACATAGTGGCAGGGTACAAGTTCAACAGAGAAAGATCAATTGGATTTCTTTACACTATCAACAAGATCTCTGAAAAGAAAATAATGAAAACAATGTCATTTACAGTATCACCAAAAAGGCAAAGTACATAGGAATAAATCTAACCAGAGACATAAAAGACCTATACAAAGAAAACTATAAAACATTAATACAAGAAACATAAATGGAAGAATATACCATGCTTATGGATAGAAAGACTGTAAAAATGTCTACCCAAAGAAATCTACAGATAAAATACAATCCTGATCCAGATTCCATCACTGTTCTTTAAAGAGATGGAAAAATTAATCACCAACTCTATATGGAAAGGAAAGAGACCCCAATAAGCAAAGCACTACAAAGAAGAACAAGGTAGAAGGTCTCACACTCCCCAATCTCAAAACCTGATATATAGCCATAGTAGTTAAAGCAGCCTGGTACTGGTACAATGAGAGACACATAGACCAATGGAACAGAATTGAGAACCCAGAAGTTAAACCATCCATTTATGGACAGCTGATCTTCAACAAAGGGCTGAAATCCATTAAATGGGGAAGAGAATCTTTTTAACAAATGGTGATGGAAAAACTGGATATCCATTTGCAGAAAAATGAAACAGGACCAGTATTTCTCACCATATACAAAAACTAACTCAAAATAGATCAAAGACCTAAATGTAAAACTTAAAACCAGAAAGATCATCAAAGAAAAAAGAGGGGCAAACTTATGGCCCCTAATACATGGCATAAATACACTATCAAACATAACTAAACATGCACAAACAGAAGAAGACAAACTAGATGACTGGAACTTCCTAAAAATTAAACCTTTGTGCACATCAAAAGACTTCACCAAAACAGTAAAATGAAAACCTATAGACTGGGAAAAAACTTTTGGCAACATCATATTGGAAAAGGGTCTAATCTCAAAAATCTATAGAAAACATCAACACCTCAACAACAAAAAAAGATAAGCAATCCAATTGAAAAATAGGCAGAGGACATGTATAGACACCTCACCAAAGTAGACATTCAGGGAGCTAACATACATATGAAGAAATGCTCACAATTATCAGCCATTCCAAAAACCAAACTCACTGCCGTCGAGTCGATCCCAACTCATAGCGACCTCTCCTTGGATTTCCAAGGCAGTATCACTATGGAAGTAGATCGCCCGATCTTCCTTCCAAGGAGTTTGAACCGCCAGCCTTCTGGTTAGCTGTCAAAATTAGCCATTAGAGAGATGCAAATCAAAACAATATCATCTCACCCCAGCATTAATAGCAAAGTTCAAAAACACAGAAAACAAGAAATGGGGTGAGGGTATGGAGAGACTGGAACCCTCATACACTGCTTTTGGGACAGTAAAATGGCACAACCACTGTAGAAAGTGGTATGGTGCTTCCTTAATAAGCTGGGAATAGAAATATCATATGATCCAGCAATGCAACTACTAGGTATATATCCTAGAGAAGTATGAGTTGTGACACAAATAGATACATACCCATCACCACTGCATGCAGCATAATCTATAGTAGCAAAAAGATGGAAACAATCTAAGTGCCCATCAACAGATGAATGGATTAACAAACTATGGTACATACACACTTTGGAATACTATGCAACAATAAAGAATGATGATGAATTTGCATAATATCTCATAACATGGATGAACTTAGAGCACATTATGCTGAGTGAGATTAGTCAATCACAAAAGGATAAATATTCATGAAATAACTACTGTGAAAAGTCAATAAAAGGTTTACACACAGAACAAATCATTCTTTGAAGCTTACCAAAGGTGGGAGGGGAAAGGAGGGTAAATCATTAACTAAAGGGTAGACATGTATTAACTTGGGTAAAGGGAAAGGCAGTATACAATAAGAGGAGGTCAGCACAAAATGACCAAGGTAGAAGGCAATACTGGGAGGAGCACCAGAGTTAAAGGCAACAAAGGTCAGTACTATTACATACACAATGCTGCAATCACAGTAATAATCATCATCTACAAGTGGATACATAGACACTCAAGCCAAACATGGGTAGGAAGGCAAATGAGACTACACTCATGAATATATATAGCTTTGACATGATATTTCTACATATGTTTTTATATGTGCTGCAAATATGTCCATGAATATAGTAGAGTATACAGGGGGGAAAGTTATAAAAACTTCTTAGCCATAACCAAACACCTTGAACGAATGAGTCACTGGGCATGGGGGTTTCAGGACCATGGTCTCAGGGGACATTAAGGTTAATTGGCATAACAGTCCATAAAGACAATGTTCCACATCCTATTTTGGTGAGTAGCAACTAGGGTCTTAAAGGCTTGTGGGCAGCCATCTAAGATGAAGCTATTGGTGTCTCCCTGTCCAGAGCAAAGAGTGAAGAAAATCAAAGATGCAAGGAAACAATTAGTCTAAAGGAGTAATGGACCACATGAACCCTAGCCTCCATGATCCAGAGACCAGAAGAACTAGATGGTGCCTGACTACCACTATTGACTTCTCTGAAAGGGATCAGAACAGGAGGTCCTGGATAGAGTGGGAGAAAAATGTGGAACAAAACTCAAAATCATAAAATAGACCAGGCTTACTGCTTTTGTAGAGACTAGTGGAAGCCCCAATACTATGACCCTTAGACACCCTTGAAGCCTCTAAGCACCACCCTGAACTTATCCCTATGGCTCAACAATCAGCCAAAGGATACACAAGCTTATAAGGTGAACAATAACACCAGGGAAGTACACACTTATTAGAACCATCAACCATGAGAGGTCAGAGGGCAGTATTTGGCCAGGGACAAAGCTCAGAAGGCAGGAAGGGATAGGAAAGAAGGACAAATGGAAATGGTAAAGACAAGGAAGAAGCAGGAAGAAAGCTGTTACATTGTGAGGATTGCAACAAATGTCACAAAACAAAATGTGTATTAATCGTTGAATGAAAACCAATCTGCTCTGTAAACTTTCATTCAAATCACAATTTAAAAAAAAAAAGAAAAAGAAATCCAACTCAGGCTATATCCAGTAAAAACAGAAATTTAGTTCTAATTAATTTTTGAATTAGTAGTTCATTTACATGACCCCAAGTTCCAAAGGTAGCAAAGGATATATAGTGAAAAGTCTCCTCACTTAAATCCCTGTGCAACCCTGATTTCCTTTACTCAACCAACTGCATTTTTACATTTTTCTTTTCCTTGGGTATCCTTTCAAACACACACACTAACATGAGTAGGCCACTCACTACATACTATTCTTCACTTTTCTTTTCTTTTTTTAAACCTAAAAATATGTTTTAAAGATTACTTGCTGCATTTCAGAACATGAAGAACTTCCTCATTTTTAGTGGGGATAATTTATTGTGCATGGAATGGAAAAGTCCAGGATTACTTCTTTCAGGAGCAGCTTGATTTGAAAATATGTCATCAGGACTGATCTCTCATCTCCTAACTCTGCTCTCTGTGTTTGCCTGTGGGGTATATGTAGGTATTATACATAAGAGCTCTGGTGGTGTAGTGCCTAAGGCAGTTGACTGCTAACCAGAAGGCTGGCAGTTAAAACCCACCAGCTGCTCCTCAGAAGGAAGGTTGGGCAATCTGCTTCCATAGTGATACCACCTCGGAAACCCAAGGAGGGGTCGCTATGCATTGGATCCAACTTGACGGCAGTGAGTTTGGTTTGATTTTATACATAGAATCAAGGGCAATGGTAGTGCGGTGGTAGAATTCTCACCTTCCATGTGGGAGACCAGGGTTCATTGGATTCCTGGTCCTCCTTATGTGCAGTCACCATCCATCTTCTCAATGGAAGCTTGTATGTTGCTGTGATGCTGAATAGGTTTCAATGGTGCTTCCAGACTAAGACCAATGAGGAAGAAAGGTTTGGTGATCTACTTGTGATAATTAGCCATCAAAAACCCTGTGGATCATAAAAGTCTGATTCCACTGTACACAGGGTTGCCATGAGCCAACTAAAGGGTAGCTAACAACAACTTACATAGAATCCCAAAAGAATTCCAGGAGCAAATATGTTGGACTAAACAAAGTTGATCAGATTTCTTTCCTGTGGGACTACTTGGAGTCTTTAATATTCAAAATTTCCTTAAGAATGTTTAAAAGGTGACTATAGTGTATAGTTTGACCGCAAACATTTGACCACAAAAAGTTTCTCTTTTGCAAAGCATCTTTAAGATTAGTGCTCCACAGGCAAAATTTTATAATAACAGATGGCTGTAAGAACATAGGCTCTGGTGTCGGACAGGCTCAGATCCCAGCTTCACCACTTCCTAACTACACATTTTTTTGGCAAACTTTTTGGGTCTCAGATTCCTCATCTGTAAAATGGGGATAATGAGAGTATCATATCAAAAGATAGTTGTGAGGATTTCATGTAATAATACAAGAAAAGCTGTTAGAATAGCATCTGGTACATAGAAAACACTCAGTAAACAGCAGTTATTACCAATAGTTCCTTATGTTACTGCAACTTGCAATAGCCTATTTCCATAACTTGTATAAACATTGGGAACTTCTATAAACATTGGGCTCTTGGTAGCACAGTGCCTAAGATATTTGACTGCTAACCAGAAACCTGGCAGTTCAAACTCACCAGCCACTCCTTGGAGGGAAGATTGGGCAATCTATTTCCATAGTGATACCACCTTGGAAACCCAAGGAGGGGTCGCTGTGAGTCAGGTCCAACTCTAGGGCAGTGAGGTTTTTTTTTTTTTTTTTGGTTTTCTATAAACATTATCAAGTTTGATCTTCACATAAACCAAATGAAGTGTAATAACCATTACTGCCCACATTTTACAGATAAAGAAATGTTCTACCTCTCTTGAAATTACAATGAATGAATGATAATGAACTTAAGTGTCTTAAAATTTGTTTGAATTTTACGTATTTTGCATTTCTTATCTGGGACCTAGGTTTTTCCATCCTGTCCAGTTCCATCTTAGGAGGAGGAATGAATTGTAATAGGAACACACACACATACACCAACTGCTTGTTTTAAGAGTCAGGAGACCGAGACTCAAGTTTTAGTTCTGGTTAGCAGTCAAATAAATGCTTTAGGCACTATGCTACCAGAGTGGCTTCAGGTTGGCAGCTTGAAATTGTCCATGGTAGGTGTACATACACCACAGAAATCAGCAAATGGTGCTAATCATGACTTAGCCTCCCTCCTACGGACAGCTGGTTTACCAATACACCCTGGTTCCCAACAAATTATTCATAAAAATCCATGGCTACTTCTTAGTTATCCTTGTCTCCTAGGGGAGCCCTTATTGCCAAGTTAGGAAAACAAGAATTTTGCCTTTTTCTAAATCTCTTTCTCCCAAATAGAGTTAATTCAAGTAAAAATCCAAAAGAACCCCAAGACTATGACCCTTAGAGACCTTTCAAGCCTGGAACTGAACTCACTCTCATGGTTCAACTTTCAGCCAAACAATAGACAGGACCGTGGGGTGAACAATAACCCCAGGGAAGTGCGTACTTCTTAGAACAATCAACCATGCAAGATTGAATGGGCAGCATTTGCCCAGGGATAAAACTCAGAAAGAAGAAAGGGACAGTGAAGAAAGACCAATGGAGGTGGGAAACCCAGGGAGGAAGTGAAAAGAGTGTTGTTACATTGTGGGGATCACAATCAACATCATGAATAAAGATGTGTAGGAACTGTTGAATGGAAAATCAATTTGTTCTGTAAAGTGTCACCCAAATCACAATAAAAAGTTAAAAAATATCCAAAAGGAAAGATCAGGAAAACAAAAAGCGAAGAGCAACCAAGTTCTTACTAGGTCCCTGATCTAATTCCGAATCAACTCTAATTTCCCTAAGTCTTCCTTCTAGGATCACTTCTCTATAAACTAAACAAGACTTTAGTGTAGAGTCAACTAGTTTTTTGCCTTAGATTCACCAGAGCGTCACTGGCCACAAGTTCCATTGGATCAGTTTTTGTGTTTCCCGCTAATTACAACATTTAGACTGAGATTCGTGGCTCTCTTCTACCACAAAGCTCATCTGATGCTTCATTCCTCTGGGTAAATAGATTTCCAGCCAGGACTGCCAACAGTAAAGAGCACAGGCCAAGTTCAGCACAGATTACAGGGTTGGGGTTCCTCTCCGTGTTCTCAGCTCCAAATTGGCCATGAAGCTATCTCTACTCCCCAAAGCCCAACAGGCTCTCAGCCATTTCTGCCATGTGCTTAGCCTTGTTGTCCCAGCCACCTTTCGTGTTGTCAGTCCTGTGCCCATCTTGCACCTGGCTGCCCTGTTTGTGCTAGCCTTCTGGGTGGCCTCACAGCTTTTCTCTGGCCCTGCTCCCCTCACATTGCTCCAGTGGGAAGAGCCTAGCTTCCCCAATTTCATTGCTGGAACCAGTGGCAGATTTTGGGAGAAAGGGTTGGTATAAAGAAGTGTGAAATACTGTCCCAGAATTTCAGTCAAGGGCCAAGTCTGTAAAAGAAAAAGTGTACTAGTAACCTTCATATTAAAGAGAGTCATCTACAGCTGTGAATTGAATTGCCTCCTCCCAAAATTATGTGTTGAAGTCCTGGCACCTTTAGCTGTGGATGTGATCTTGTTTGGAAATAGAGTTGTATTTTATGTTAATGGAGGTCATACCAGAGTAGACCTAAACCTAATTCCTTCAGAGTTATAAAAAGAGCAGAAGAGACACAGAGACCCACAGAGGAGGAGGACAGACAACAAGGAATGCCAAGCAAGTCCCAGGGCTACCAGAAGGACAGATCTCCCCCGAGAGCCATGCATGAATTTGGACTTCTGCTCTCCTGAACTCTGAGAAAATAAATGTCTGTTTTTTAAAGCAAGGCTTTGAACTGGTTTATTGTTTCGATCCCTCTGCTGAGAATTTGTCTTTCCATCCCAGATATACTGAATCAGAATCTACAATTTAACAAGATCCCCAAGTGTTTTTTATTTGTACATAAGAATCACCTAGGGATCTTGTTAAAATGTAGATTTTTATTTAGTATATCTGGACCAGAAAGACAAATTCTCAGCAGGGGTTCAAACTGGAATGAACCAGTGTGAATCCCTGTTTTAAAGCCACCCACTGGAGGTATTTGTTGATGCAGCAGCATTAGGTAACTAGGATAATAGCTAAGCACCAAGAATTGGGAAGAGGCATTTTCTTCAGGGTTAACTGGGAGGTGTTCTTCCTTGAGAAATTCAGAGGCAGATTAGCAAGCTTGTTGCTTGAACTGACAAGCAGATGGAAAACAGAAATGCTGGTTTATCTTCCTGGCATCCAATCTTTACAAGTTGGTCTCTACTAAGCCAAGGCACCCTTCTCTCTTGCAGACAGGCTGTCACCATGAACACGTGGTAAACACAACTACCATTTCTTCCCTTTTCATTTCTCTTTTCACAGTGAGGTGAGGGGGTGAAGTGGTATTTTAGGGCTTCAAGCATTGGAGGCTTTCCTTGACAACTCTCTAGAGAAGGTGGGGAAACTTAATTATAGCCTTTTGTTTTCAAATGTGGGTCTTAGCTGAAATTTTGAGAGAGCAGGAAAGCCTCACTCATCATCCTGTTATACACAGGGACCTCCAGCCAATGATGGGCTAAATTATGGGGTAAGAAATGGCACCTCCTCAACTTCTGTCTCTGGATCCTACTGGCCTTCCACTGCCCTAGCACCTGCCTTCCATACTGAGTGTCCTTCTGCCCGTTTTTTTTTTTTTTTTTTTTTTCCCACTCATCTCTCTCTCAAAACGTCCCTGCTCCATGTCCTATTCTAGTGTTCTGTATGAGACCTGGCCCTAAGGTATCACTGGAGTTTAGTTCTCTAAGAAAAGGTATTTGCATTTTAACAGAATTTTGCTCCAAAATTTAATAGAAAGAGTAGCCCCAAAGTCTGGGATTTTAGACATAGTAACAGGTTAAGGGGCAGATATATTTGTAGACAAGTAAACATTTCAATGCCTTCCCAAGAACATCACATAGGCAGTAACTACAGAGAGGGCCAAGCCCATCTCTCATTTACAGAGATCACCAGCAAATACAAAGCACCATCTCTCCCACCTCCTTCCATCCTGTGGCCGCTGTCTCCTGAGAAGTCTCATTGTAGAAAACTGATTGTTGAATAAGGCTCTCTCCTCCCCTTGGAGGAATTTCCCAATGATGATAATAATATGTTTATGTAAGCTATGAGGCACCTAGAACTTACAAAAGAAAACAGAATCCCAGGATGAGACCTCTGAGGTAAAACATATTTGAATCGGGTGGAAGGGTTCTCCTGCCTCCTCTGAAATCAGTGGCTGCTTATATGAGGTTTTGGGTGATGAGAAGAGGCCAAACATATAGAGAACAATGTGGATGGAGCTTAAGTAGAGTATATTAGTTTCCTAGGGCTGTTGTAATAAATGACTACAAAGTGGGTGACTTCAAAGGAGTTCTGGTGATGCAGTGACTAAGACATTCAGCTGCTAATCAAAACGTTGGCAATTTGGACCCACCAGCTGCTCTGCAGGAGAAAGATGAGGCAATCTGCTTCTGTAAAGTTTTACGGGCTTGGAAACCCTACTCTGTCCTATAGGGTCACTTTGAGTTGGAATTGACTTGATGGCAGTGGGTTTCTGTTTTTTGGGGGGTGGCTTAAAACAACAGAAATGTATTCTTTCACAGTCTAGAGGCTGGAAATCCAAAATCAAGGTGTTATTTTTAGCAGGGCAATGCTCTCTCTGAAGGCTGTAGAGGAGGAATCTTTCATTGCATCTTTCAGCTTCTGGTAGCCCAGGTGTTCTTTGGCTTCTGGCAGCACAACTCCAATCACTGCCTCCTTTATCACATGGTTGTTTTTCTTCTATGTCTGTCTGCTTGTGTCTCTTCTCTTCTTTTTATAGGGACACAAGTCCTAGTAGAATAAGGCTCACTATACTCCATCATGACCTCATATTAACTTAGCTAATTGCATCTGCAGAGACCCTGTTTTCCATGCAAAGTCACATTCACAGATACGGGGGTTTAGGACTTCAATATATTGGGGAACACAATTCAATCCATAACATAGAGTGACTATATAACATCCAAATTGGAACATATCTGAGACATATAATTATGCTGAGACAATAGTTATAAACTGAAATTCTCCAAGGCACATCAAGGCAGAAGGTAATCCTACATCCTACATTTTGCAACCATAATGATGCTGTTGGCAGCTTGAGGTCATAAGGACCTGAATGCAACATGGGTCATTGTTCTCCTCATGCTACTTTAGTAACTCCAGGGCCTGCTACAACTAGAATTGTGTTGGTAACTCAGAATATCATGTAAAGATAAAATTCACCCACTTGGAAGTTGTATGTAGCAAGATTAAATTGCTAAAATATTTCTAGATAATACTTACACTCTGTTTTTGTATTTCTATCCTCACAGAGCACATTTTGAGTAGGACTGAAGGCTACATATGCAGTAAATTTGAGGGTCCTGAAAATGGGTTCCACGGATGGTGCAAATAGTTAACATACTTGGCTGCTAAATGAAGCATTAAGTGTTCAAAGTCCACACTGAGATGCCTCAGAAGAAAGGCCTGGCAATCTACTTCCAAAAGATCACAGCCATAAGAATTCTGCTCTGATGCATGTAGGGTCACCATGAGTTGAAGTAGACTCCAAGGCAACTGGTTTTACTATGGAACCAAGAAACCAAACTTACTGTCATCAAGTTGGTTCTGACTCATAGCAATCCCTCCTTGGGTTTCTGAGGTGGTATCTCTACAGAAGTAGATTGCCCAGTCTTCCTTCTGAGGAGTGGCTGGTTGGTTTAAATTTCCAGCTTTCTGGTTAGCAGTCAAATGCCTTGGAAGGAAGTCTGAGTAATCTACTTCCATAGAGATACCACCTCAGAAACCCAAGGAGGGGGTGCTATGAGTCAGAACCAACTCGACAGCAGTGTATTATTATGGAAAGGATAGTCAAAATCTCTTCTTAGTAGAGATTATAACTAGGAGAAGAGTCACAGGAGGAGAACTGAGCCCTGGGCTCCTGGGAGGGAAGTGACTATAAAGGAAATATGTCACCTACAGGAGTTCTGGTAGCATAGTGGCTAAGGCACTTGACTGCTAACCAGAAGGCTGGCAGTTCAAACCCACCAGCCACTCCTCGGAAGGAAGATGGGGCAATCTACTTCCGTAGTGATACTGCCTCGGAAACCCAAGGAGGGGTTTCTGTGAGTCAGGTGTGACTCGGCGGTACATAACAACAACAACAACAACAGAACAACATTGTTGTTGAGGGCCACTGAGTCAATTCCAACTCATGGGGACCCTTTGTGACAGAATAGCACTGCCCCATGGGAATTTCTTGGCTGTAATCTTTATGGAATCAGATTTCCAGTTCTTTGTCCCACAGAGCCCTGGTAAGTTTGAACTGCCAACCTTTTGGTTAGTAGCCAAGTGCTTAACCATTGTGCCACCAAGGCTCCTTTCAGAATGGTAGAAGAGTAAAGAACAAAATCACAGAAACCAAACAGTGAGACAATTTTTAGTGGTCAGCCTAGTTAAATGAAGCCTAGTTAAATAATGAAGGTGGCATGAAAGTAACAAGTGGAAAAATCCAAAATGTCAAGGAGAGATAAGCTCTATGCTGGGAGCACTGATGTTAAATAGAAGCAGGATCTGTGAAGGTCCCCATCTTCTCAATGTGCTCATGATGACCCAAAAGATGACTGCACTTATCTATAATTAATAACTGTATAAAATTATTCATTTAAAGATTAGCATCTCCTCCTGCATAATTTTTTCTTAAATGTAATTTTATTCAACTTAGATCTGTAGTTTGAACATCTCTAAGTCCTCTGGAGGAATTCCTTGATGGAAACAAAATACATATGCCCCTCTCTCATGTAACTAAAAATCCCAGGACTGATGCCCATTTTCCTAATGACTCTCAGGTCAGCATTATGTTCTGTTAGCTGCTCTTACCTTCTGCTTCACTTTGTATGCCCCTGGGCAGCTCAGTGATGCTCTTGCCAATAGTTTCTGTTCTCTGTGGCCCACATCCACCCCACACTGTTGACTTGCACTGTCAACCCAGTACCCTCTCTGCTGTCACATGAGAAGCACAGATGTGAGCAGGATGGGATTCTCTGCCTCCTTTACCTAGTCCCTATTTCCCATGTTCCTCCATCCATCTCACTCCTGTCCATGGGTGGGAGGTTGTGGAACTTTCAGCAGAATAATGCACAATGTATTATGCTGCTTGAAGGAATCCATGTTGGTAGGTGAGAGGTTGAGGGTGCTTGTAAGTGAAGGGTGTGAGGAACCACAGTCACAGCTCTTCTAGGATGGAGCTAGACGTGCATGGCTCAGAGTTAGACACAAGAACAGAGGCAGACTAGAGCTAGGATCAGGTCAGTAGGGTAGAAGGATTGTAATGGAAGAAGAGAGAAACCAAAGAAGAAGTCATTTTCCTGAGGCCCTGGACACAGGGCATATTGGGCAGTCACTTAAAAGTGATAGCATCAAAAGGCCTGGCTCTGTCCTCAACTCCCCATGACCAGTCTTTTATCCTCGTGATAGGAATTCAACTGCTCCATTACAGCAACCGGCTCAAGCTGCAACCAGATTCTCTGTCCTGCTGTCATTTATTTTGTAAGATGAGGCACACCTGAAGCAACAAGACAAGCACCAAGCAAGATGATTTAGAAATGGGACACACTCCGGAGTGTTTCCAGTTCCCTCAGTAAATCAGCCCCCAGTTCTCCATCTGTTCTCTTTCCCTTTCTGTTGGCAATACTGGAGCATTAGATATGGCCCTGGGGAAGTAAGAGGCTGCTCAAAAGAGAGAGCAGAGAGGAAGCTGTGACAGATGTAGCAACTGAAACAGGAATCAGATTCACTGTTGTGCTTTGTATTCCCAAGTGGCTTAATTATCTCCCAAGGTTCTGGTTACTATCTCATAGCCTAAATGTGTATAAACAATTATACAAGTTTCCTAGGGCTGGGCAGTATAGGTCTGAGTTGCCAGAGTTGGGATGTAGTTGCTGATGGGGAACAGTGACCCTTGTCTTTCTGATCTGCTAGTATGTGTAGCTGGGTTTACAAAATGCTTCATCTACAATCTACACCAATGATTCTTAATCTTGGCAGCACCTTGGAATCACCAGTGGAGTTTCAAAATGTCCTAATGCCGGGATCTCATCTCTGGAGTTTTCATTGGCCTGTAGTACAAGCTGGGTAGTGGGAATTTTAAAAACTCCCTGGGTGATCCCAATGTTGAGAACCAGTCTTCTACACCTTCTCTTGTAAGTGGGCCAGCTCCATTCTGGAGTTTATTTTTCCCCCAAGCTGCTTCATTTCCTAACTATGTTAGGAACTAAAGTCACAAAACACAATGGGATGGAATCTGCCTGAAGAGGATTCTTGGGTTCTCCATGCTTTCTACTTTATAAGGTAAATGCTAGACTTTGGAGTCTCTGAAAGAACTTGCCTTAGCTACTTCTGAAAGTCATGATATCCCAAAAGGGTAGCAGAAACTGAGAAAGAGTAGAAAGCAGATTTGGGAAGGGTATCAGAAGACTTATAGGAAAAAGCAAAGCCAAAAATACAGGAAAGATGAAGTCACAGGTCACTTTCCTGGTGACCTTTGGATGTTGTCATCAGGCAGCCTGGCTAAGGATCCTTGGAAAAGATTGCAGTTGATCCAAAGAGACCTTCTCTCCTTTTCCATTTTATTACAAGTTTTAGCTGCTGTAATTTACTAGCATCAGATCTCATCTATGTCCAAGAGGAGGAAGGAGAATCGGAATTAGCACAAAGCTGATTGATATGAGGTGGAGGTCAGATATACTCTACTCCAACTGTTTCACTATGTCTGACACCAAGCATCCTCTCCACAGCACTCTTTTCTCCTGTGCTGGGTTTGATAATCTATTGGAATGGCCACACAGAACTCACAATTATGTGTTTTATTAGGGAAGTAACAGGGTACAACTCAGGATCAGGATCAACTTGGAAGTGATAGATATAACTCACGAGACAGGATTGTTGTTGTTGTTATGTGACGTCAAGTTGGCCCGACTCATAGCAACCCCTCCTTGGGTTTCCCAGTACAGCTCTTCAATCAGAAAAGCTTCCAACCAAGACAGTTCTCAGCTTCCTCTTGGTTATGCCAACAAGCCGATCCTTTTCTCAGCCATGTCAGCCAACGGGTCTTTCTCTGGGCCTCTGCCCTCCTTGGGCAAGGGTTATGGCTCTTAAACTCTGCTGACAAATGCCTGGAGGCACCCCACGCTGCCAGCAAGTCCCCAGCGGAAGGAACTCAGCTCCCGCTCTGTGGGGCAGCAATCCCACTGCAGTCTCCTTGCTTCAGCTTCCTGGTTCCTGCTGCTCCTAGTGCTGCCACTGGCCTCTGTTGTGCTTGGTGCTGCTTCTCTCTGGTTTTCACCATCTTCAGTGTTACAGCTCTCTCTCTCCTGTGCCTAGGAGGTTCTCAGTGCAGAAACACTGGGTCTAAATGACATGCTATGTACCAGGCTTTTCTTGATGGTAATGAGGTCTCCCCTCAAACTCTGTGGAATTGGTCCTTACACTCAATTTCAAAGCATGTCCCTTCTGGCCAGATGACAAACTGTTCAATCCCCTCCGAAGACCACAATTACTCAATTTGCATAGTGATCTACCAATTCCCACAAAGTCGCTTATTCCTATTGGGTGGTTTGACACATACTATTTACTTAGTGCATTAACCAATAATCCCTTTACAAGATTGTGGCTAGCCAGTCATCTTGGTGGAATTATAAACCCAAGGCTAGAAAGGCCATATATAAAAGAAACCCATTGCAATGAGCTGCCCAGGTAGAAGTTTCTGGGTTGAGTATTTAGATGGAAGCTATTTCCCCATCACTCTTGTTTCCTCTTCTCATTGGTTGTGGTGCTCCAGGGCTCTTCCTGACCATGCAAGTGGAAAGAGCATTACTGGGAAAGTGGAGCAACAGAATGGAAAGAACTGGGATCCTCAGAAGAATTCATGGAAAAGAGCTGCCCCGGCCTCCTGAATTCTACTAGATTGGATTTTTACATGAGAGAGAAATAAATATCTTATTTAAGCCACTGTTGTTTTAACTTCTGGGAGTGAGGTGGGAGGAAGCAACCAAGCCGTATCTTAACAAATACAGAATCAGAAAAAGTAACCCAAGACAAAAGCCCCCATTGTCCTTGAGTCAGATCCGACTCATAGCGACCCCTCCTTGGGTTTCTGAGTCAGTATCACTATGGAAGTAGATTGCCTAACCTTCCTTCCAAGGAGTGGCTGGTCAGTTTGAACTGCCAGCCTTCTGGTTAGCAGTCAAATGCCTTAGGAACTATGCCACCAGAGCTCCCCCAAGACAAAAGACATTGGCAAATATTAATAATTCTAACAGTGAGACTATTATCTTGTCCTTGTTTCTGCAGGATTTAGATTTCTCTAGACCCACTGAAAGCAGAGTTTGACTAACAGAGGTCTGGGGTCAGCAATAAGATAGTTCCATCCTGGGCTGACCTGAGTAGAATTATCAGACAAATCTAAAATAGCAAACAAACATTCTGGCAGCACAGACTACATTTTGTTCAGAGCTTGGCTTAACAGAGAGACTCTGGAAAAAATGGGAATTGTGTCTAGCTCTTAAGTATCTTTTTTCTCCTTTTTCCCTTCGTTCCAGAAAGTTTGGACAGGTTTATGCTCTGTATCTTGAATCACTGCGTGGAGGAGATCAAAACTGACCATAGTTCTCTGTGCTCTTTACCATACCAGTTACTGTTGATTCAACTTCAACTCATGGTGACCCCACCTGTGTCAAAGTAGAATTGTGCTCCATAGAGTTTTCTAATAGCTGATTTTTTCGGGGGAAATATATTACCAGGCCTTTCTTTGAAGTTGTCTGTGTATGGACTTAAACCATCTCCAACCTTTGGCTTAGCAGACAAGCATGTTACCGTTTGCAACACCCAGGGACTCCCTGTAATCTTTGTGTCCTAAAATTTGGTAGTTAAAGTTAATCATGTGTATGTGTGTGTGCGTGTGGTGTTGTTGTTGTTGTTATTAGGTGTCATCAAGTTGGCTTTGACTTAGTGATCCTATGCACAACAGAATGAAACATTGCGCATTCATGTACCATCTTCACAATCCTTGCTGTACTTGAATCCATTGTTGCAGCCACTGTGTCAATCCATCTCACTAAGGATCTTCCCCTTTTCCACTGACCCTCTATTCTACCAAGCATGATATCCTTCTCCAGGGAATGGTCCCTTTTGACAACATGACTGTGTTAGACCGGGTTCTCTAGAGAAACAAAACCAGTAAAACTTATATAGAGAGAGAAAGGGAAATTTATCTTAGGAAAATGGCTCACACACTTACAGAAGCTGGCAAGTCCAAAGTTCTTGGATCAAACATCAAACTGGAGGCTTTTCCCGATTCATGCAACTGCAGGAGCTGAGGAGCTCAAGGTTGGCAGGCAGTATCCTGGCTGTTGACTCCAAAGAATGACAAATCCAAGATCTCCAGGCCGAATGGTGGATTGTTTGCCCACGGACAGTTGTAGGCAGCACAACAGAATCCAGATCCACAGAAGAGAGTCTCTTCTCCCAGGATGTCCACATATATACTGGAAGCAGGCCCCACCCCTAGGGAAACTCCCCTTCAATGGGCTGGCTGCTCAAAACATATACATCTGATCCCATCAAAGGAACAACCCACATCACAATTGCTCAAACCGCAGAGAATCGTGGTCCAGCCAAGTTGACATACAACTCCAACTATCACAATGACCAAAGTAGGTAAGATGAAATCAGGCCATTCTCACTTCCAAGGAACATTCTGGCTGCTCTTCTTCCAGGACAGATTTGTTATTTCTTCTGGAAGTCCATGGTACTTTCAATATTCTTTGTTAATCCCACAATCGAAAGGCATCAACTCTTCTTTGGTCTTCTTTATTCATTGTCCAGCTTTCATATGCATACGAGGCAATTGAAAAAACCATGGCTTGGGTTAAGCACACCTTAGTCTTCAAAGAGACATCTTTGCTCTTCAGCACTTTAAAGAGGTCTTTTTTTTTTTTTTTTAACCAACAGGAGATTTTATTAAAGAGGTGAAAGGGCGCCTGCGCCGAGGAAGGACAGAAGAAGAAGAAGAGGAGGAAGAAGAAGAGGAAAAAGAGAAGAAAAAAGAAAGAGGAGGAAGAGAAAAGAAGAGAGAGGAAGAAAACAGAGGAAGAAGAGCAAGGAAGGAGAGAGAGGAAGAAGAGCGAAGAAGAAGAGCGAGGAAGAAGAGAGCTAGCAGGGGAGAGGGTGGTCTTATATAGATCTGGGGATAGGAGGTTGTATGTCAGAGCTGGGGGAAGAGGTCTAAACCTATCAGAAGCTATGTTGCCTTTTAAAATTCGCACCTTGCAGGAAGCTCAGTTTTGACTTCCTTTAACTGATTTATGACCTTGGGTGGGGCAGCAGGGAATGAAGAAGAACCCAGAAGAGCCACGCAAGATGGCGTGGCATATCTAAAGAGGTCTTTTGCAGCACATTCGCCCAGTGCAATATGGTGTCTGATTTCTTGACTGCTGTTTCCATGAGTGTTGATTGTGGATCCAAGTAGAATGAAATTCTTTTTAAATACATTTTTAAAAAATTTTTTAAGTTGCAATTTGGGTGAAAGTTTACAGAGCAAATTCACTTTCCATACAGCAGTTCACATACAGTATGTCTAATGACATTTACTGCAATTTCCCACAATCCAACAGCTCTCCTTCCACTTCCTCCCCATAGTTACTTCTTCCCTGTGTCCTTCCCTTCCATGCACTCCTGCCCCAGAGCTGTCTCCTTGTGTATACATAGCCCTTCTAGTCTCCCATGATTGATCTCTCCAGGAATGTATCTACCTAATGTAAATGTTCAGCTCATATATCTGTCTTTTGTTTGGCTGGAAGCCACAGGAGTGGGCTCAATTCCAGACCTGAAGGACAGCTGGGGGCCATAGTCTCAGGGGTTTCTCCAGGCTCATCAGACCAGCAAACTTGGTCCCTTTGTAAAATGAAATTCTTGTCAATCTTTTCCCCATTTATTGTGAATGTTGCTTTCTGGTCTAGTTGTATTTTTGTTTTCTTTATGTTGAGATATAATCCATACTGAAAACTGTAGTCTTTGTTCTTCATCAGTAAGTTCTTCAAGTCATCTTCACTTTCAGCAAGGTTTATCATCTGCATATCTCAGGTTATTAATGAGTCTTCCTCCAATCCTGATGTCATGTTCTTCTTCATATAGTCCAGCTTCTCAGATTATTTGCTCAGCATAGAAAATGAGTAAGTATGATGAAAGGGTATAATCCTGACATACACCTTTCCTGATTTTAAACCATACAGTATCCCAATGTTCTGTTGAAATGACTGTCTCTTGGTCTAGGTTCCACGTGAGCATAATTATCCTGGAATTCCCATTCTTTGCAATTTTATCCATAATTTGTTATGGTCCACACAGTCAAATGTCCTTGCATAGCTCATAAAATACAAGTAAACATCTTTTTAGTAGTCTCTGCTTTCAGCCAGGATCCATCTGACATTAGATCTTTGAAATCTTCTATTTAGCTTTTCTCTTTTCACTTTAGCTACTCTACATTCAAAAGCAAACTTCCTATTCTGACATTCATTTTGATCTTTCATTTCTGTGATGGTGAAGGTTGTGTGTCAACTTGGCTTGGCCATGATTCTTCACTTTTACCTCTCTAGAGAACCCAACCTAAGAATCATTCCTGTCTTTTTAATAACTGTTTGCTTTCTTCAGGCAGTGTTGCTTTCTTCATGTGTGATGTCCTTGATGTTATCCCACGACTCACCTGGTCTTCAGTCACTGATGTGTCAAATCTGCTCCTGAGATGGTCTATAAATCCAAGTAGGATATAATCTAGGCCATACTTTGGCTCTGTGTACTTGTTTTAATTTTCTTCAACTCCAATTTGCATATAAGCAATTGATGGTCTGTTCCACAGTTGGCCCCTGGCTTTGTTATGACCAATGATACAGAGCTTCTCCATTGTCTCTTTCCACAGATATGCTCTATTTGATTCCTGTGTATTTCATCTGGCAAGGTCCACATGTATAGTCACCATTTACATTGATTAAAAAAAAAAGGTATTTCCAATGAATACGTCATTGGTCTTGCACAGTTCTATCATGCAATCTTCAGTGTTGTTTCTATCACCAAGGCCATATTTTCCAACTACTGATCCTTCTTCTTTTTGTCTAGCTTTCACATTCTAGTTATCAGTAATTATCAATGCATCTTGATTGCATGTGTGGTCAATTTCAAACTGTAGAAGTTGGTAAAAATAATTAATTCCTTCATCTTTGGCATTAGTAGTTGATGTAAAATTTTGAATAATAGTCATATTAACTGGTCTTGCTCATAGGGGAATGGTTATTATCTAATCATTGTCAGCATTATAATTCAGAATAGATCTTGAAATGCACTGGTCTGCAGTAAATAAATATTTGTTGGGGGAATTAATGAATCACTGAATTAATGAGTCAATGAATGAAAGGCTTAGCTGGTCTTAGCAGGTTAGCCACTTCTTGCTCCTAATGCAGATGAATACATGTGATCCACATAATGCTCCTCACTTTTGGGTACTTCTTCCTGGATCTCATATGTTTTGGCACTTGCTGGCTCAGCTCCAGTTGTTAGTTTTCCTTTTATTTGAGCTCTGAGCTCCCTCTGACCATCAATTATCAGTTGTTGAGTCAATTCCAATTCACAATGACCTCACATATGTCAAAGTAGAGCTGTGGTCCATAGAGTTTTCAATGGCAGATTTTTGAGAAGTAGATTACCAGACCTTTCTTCATCAATGCCTCTGGGTGGATTTGAATCTTCAACCTTTCTGTTAGTAGCTGAGTGTGTTAACTTTTTTTTTTTTTTTAAACCACCCAAGGACTCTAGCCATCCATTAGCTAGTCAGATTTACAGCCCTCTCAGGAACAGCATGGACACTTGCTCTGCTTCACTGGTTAGAGTGGGCAGGTGGGAGGGCTCTTGACATAAAGTCCTCATTACACATGGCATCACTCATACCATTACATCTCAATCTTTCCTGCTTATACAGGCCATGAGAAGCAGAGGTCCTAGAAAGTAGGGCTTTACATTTTGCCTTGAGGCCCAACTGGAATAAAGTTCAAAATTACTCAATCTTATTCCCTTTGCTTATCTTTCCTCTGTGTCTAGGCAGAGGGGCCTTTACACTTTAAAAAATATTGGCTCAGAGGGAACATTCCCCATCTAGAATTTAAGAGTAGCAGTGGATTCTGGGAAATGGCTGGGACCATTTGTGGGTGGGTGATGATCACCTCCTCCCTGGGTGCCTTGATGGTGATTTTGAGACTCTGCTCCCCAGAGAATGAGTTACAAGACTAGAACGCTATGAATTGGAAAGACTTCAAAAGAAATCACCAAAACATAATCACAATCAGAATTTCTAAAACCAAAGACAAAGAAAGAATTCTGAAAATAGCTCAGGAAAAAAATGAAAAGTCACCTACAAAGGAGACCCAGTATGACTCTTGGCAGAAACCATGCAGGCAGGAAGGCAATGGGATGACATATGTAAAACCCCAAAAGAAAATAAATGCCAATCAAGAATTATATATCCAGCAAAATTGTCCCTCAAATATGATGCAGAAATTAGGATATTCTCAGATAAACAGAAATGAAGGGAATTTGTAAAAATCCAGACTAACCATGTAAGAAATGCCAAAGGCAGCCAACAAACACATGAGGAAATGCTCACGATCATTAGCCATTAGAGAGGTGCAAATCAAAACAACAATGAGATATCATCTCACCCCAGCAATAACAGTAAAGTTCAACAAAACAGAAAATAACAAATGCCGACAAGTTTGCAGAGAGATTGGAACTCTTATACACTGTTGGTGGGACTGCAAAATGATATAACCATTGTGGAAAATGGTGTGGCATTTCCTTAAAGAACTGAAAATAGAAATACCATTTGATCCAGCAATTCCATTACTGGGAATATATCCTAAAGAGATGAGAGGCAGGACACAAACAGACATATGTATACCCATGTTCATCGCAGCACAATTCACTATAGCAAAGAGATGGATACAACCTAAATGTCTATCAACAGATGAATGGATAACCACATTATGGTACATTTATGCAATGGAATACTATGCAACATCAAAGAATAATGAAGAATACACAAATCTTCTCACAATGTGGATGAATTTGGAGGATATTATGCTGAGTGAAATAAGTCAGTTGCAGAAGGACAAATATTACATGAGCCCATTATTGAAAAAGTCAAGGAAAAGTTTACTTAGGGAAGGAAATTATGTTGTTGGTTACTGAGGATGGGAGGGAAGGGGAGGGTAAATTTCAGACTAGTTAGGGGTCACATGTTGATTTGGGTAAGGGGAGGGATGGTATGGAAGAGTCTCTGACCAGCATGATGACATTGGGGAAAGGAAGGACACTGAAATGTGGACGTAAGACATAGACAACAGAGGCAGATACTAGTATATGCACAATACTGCATTACTACTAACACCAAACAACAGGCTATGGATAAATGCATAGACAGGTGAGAAGATCAGGTGAGGGTAGGTAAACAGGAATACACCCTAGACCAGGGATGGATTTGGCTGAAGATAATCTTACATATGCACTTGTGCTACAAAATTAGCCACATACATTACAGAAGCAAGAGAAGAGAGAGTTGGAGTAACTTCTCAGAGACAACCAAACACCTTGAGAGAGAGAATCACTGGTCCTGCTGACTCTGGATGGTAGTATTGTGGGTTGTCATGCTCAATTGGCACAACATAGTACATAAAAATCTTGTTCCATGACCTACTTTGGTGAGTAAGACTGGGGTCTTAAAAGCTTTTGAATGGCCGTTTAATGTTCAGCTCTTGGTCTCCTCTCATCTGAAGCAAAGAAGAGTGAAGGAAATCAAAGGCACCTGGAAACAATTAGTCTAAGGATAAGATGGATCACAAGGACCTCAGCCTTTATGACCCTGAGACCAGAAGAACTAGATGGTGCCTGGCTACCAATGTCAATCATTCAGAAAGGAATCAAAACTAGATATCTCAGATAGAGTGGGAGGAAAAATGTGGAACAAAATTCAAAAAAACAAAAATGACCAGAATTACTGTTCAGATAGAGTCTGGTGAAACCTCCAAGACTGCGGCCTCAGATTACACTTTGGGCCTAGAAATGGACTTACTCCCATGAATTGGCTCTCAGCCCAACAGTAGAAAGACCTACATGCACATCACCTACCCCAAGGTGACGCACCCACCTACTCTAGGAAGAGGAACTCCTTAGAGCAATCAGCCATGAGACACCAGAGGGGCAGCATTAACATAGAGGGATGCATAGTTAAGAAGGGCACAGGGAGGGGGTAGTTGTAGGGACAGAAGGGGAGGAGAGTTTGTTATGCTTGGGAATCATAATTGGGGCATGAAATCAAATGTACATGAAGTGTTGAATGTAAAATAAATTTGCTTTGTAAATTTTCATCCAAAGCACATTAAAATTAAAAAAAAAAAAAAGCCACAGGGAGTCCTTAGGACAGGGAACCAACAACAGCAGACAACAATTGGAGATTAAGACACACATGATAACATCACCTGAAAATCAATCCAGATATAGAAGTATCGAAAGTAAAATAAACCTACAAGACTGAAAATAGGGAACCAGAAATGTCAATTTGTAAACAGTTATAATTACAAAGGCAAGAACAGAACAGAATTTCCAAATGGAGAGGAAGTCAAGATGATATAAAGATAAAACAGACTGGTTTAAACTTGGGAAAATAATAAATTACAGCATAACCTCAAAGAAAATTAATAAACCTTCTCACCAAAATAAAAAAGAAGAAAATCATAAAGTCTAGTGAACACTAAAACAACAGCAACAAAGGAAATTATAAGAAAATCCATAAGCAAAATGAACTCAGCACAGAAAAATATATTGAACAAAGAAACCATCAACACAACACACACACACACACAACACAGCAAAATGGTTGCTGTAAATTAATACGTATTGATAATTAACCTGAATGCAAATGGATAAACACATCAGTCAGGAGACAGAGAGTAGCAGAACACGTAAGAAATCATGACCCATGATTATGGTATCCATAAGAGACACATCATAGACACAAAGACAAAAATAAACTAAAAATCAAACAGTAGAAAAACATATACCAGGCAAATAGCAACCGAAAAGAGCAGTAGTGGTAATAAATTCTGATAAAATAGACTTTCAGGTAAAAACTAGCAAAAGAGACAAGGAAGGATATTATATAATGATTAAAGGGTCACTCGACCAATGGGACATAACTATAATAAATATCTATGCACCCAGTGAAAGAGCCCCAAAATACACAAATCAAATTTTATCAGAATTGAAAAGAGAAATAGACAACTCCACAATAACAGGAGGGGACTTTAATACACAACTCTTAATGAAGGATAGAACAACTAGAAAGAAACTTAGCAAAGAGACAGAAGATCTAAACAACACAATTAACCAGCTAGACGTCATAGATGTATACAGAATACTCCACCCAACAATAACACAATATACATTCTTTTCCAGTACAAATGGAACTTTCTCCAGAATAGACCATACATTAGGCAACAAAGCAAGCCTCAATAAATTTAAAAATATTGAAATACTACAAAGCATTTTCTCAGATCATAATGCTATCAAATTAGAAATCAAAAGCAGAAGATGAAGGGAAAAAAAATCAAATACATGGAAAGTGAATAACACCTACTTAAAAACTACTGGATAATAGAAGAAAAAAAAAAAAGAAATAAGAGTTCTTTGAATGAAATGAGAATGAAAATACAATATACTAAAATCTTTGGGATACATCAAAAATAGTGCTCAGAGGACAATTTGTAGCAATAAATGGACACATCAAAAAAGAACAAAAATCAACACCTAAACCCAACATCTCCGACAATTCGAAAAATAGCAAAAAAAGTGAAAACATGAAGCACTTACTGATGAAGACCAATGACTATAGCCCTTAGTATGGATTACACCTCAACATAAAGAAAACAAAAATCTTCACAACTAGACCAATAAGCAACATCATGATAAATGGAGAAAAACACTGAAATAGTCAAGGATTTCATTTTATTTGGATCCGTAGTCAACTCCCATGGAAGTAGCAGTCAAGAAATTAAATGATATATTACGTTGGGTGAATCTGCTGCAAAAGACCTTTTTAAAGTGTTGAAGAGCAAATTTGAAGCATAGTGTTGGTGAAATATATTGAATATACCACGGACTGCCAGAAGAACGAACAAATCTGTGTTGGAAGAGGTACAGAGGAATGTTTCTTAAAAGCGAGAGTGGCCAAACTTCATCTCTCGTATTTTGGTCATGTTGTCTAAAGGGATCAATCCCTGAAGAAGGAGATCATGCTGGGTATAATAGAGGGTCAGGGAAAAGGGGAAGACACTTAACGAAATGTATTGACACAGTGGCTGCAACAATGGGCTCAAGCATACCACTAATTATGAGGATCATGCAGGATCAGGTAGTGTTTTGTTCTGTTGTACGCAGGGTCACTATGAATCAAAACTGACTCAACAGCATCTAACAACAACAACCCAACGCGTCCATCAATTATAAAAAAAGCAGAGAAGGCCTACAGTTACCAGAAGAAAGGAAATAATAAAGAATTGAGCAGAAATAAATGAAACAGAAAAACAATAGAAAGAATCAACAAGACTAGAAGTTGATTCTTTGAAAGGATTAATAAAGTTGAAAAACCACTGGCGAATTTAATAAAGAAAAAGAAAGAGAAGATGAAAATAATTTGAATAAGATGAAATTGGTGATGTCACAATAGAACCTTTGAAATAAAAAAGATATAATAATAGAATACCATGAAGAACTGTACTCCAAAAAATTTGAAAACCTAGAAGAAATGGATAAATTTCTGGAAACACACTACCTACCCAAAGTAGCACAATCTGAGGTAGAAAATTTGAAAAGACCCACCACAAAAGAAAAAAATGGAACAAGCCATAAAAAAAGCTCCCAACAACAACAACAAGTCCAGACAGCTTCACTGGCGAATTCCACCAACATTCAGAGAAGAGCTGACACAAATTTTACTCAAACTATTTATTTCAAACATAGAAAAGGATGGAATACTCCTGAATTTATTCTATGAAGCAAGCATAACCCTAATACCAAAACCAAGCAAAGATATCATTAAAAAAAGAAAAATTATAGACCAGTATCCATCATGAACATTGATGCAAAAACTCTGAACAAGATACTAGCCAACAGAATCCAACAACATATATATATATATATATATATATATATAAATAATAATACATCATGACCAAGTGGGATTCATACTGGGTATTCAAGGATGGTTCAACATTAAAAAAACAAACAACATAATTCACCACATAAATAAAACAAAGGAAAAGAACAGCATCATCATATCAATTGATGCAGAAAAGGCATCTGACAAAATCTAACACCGATTCTTGATAAAAATGCTCAGAAAAATAGGAACAGAAGGAAAATTCTACAACACAATTAAGGGCATATACATAAAACCAATGGCAAACATTATTCTCAATGAAGAGAAACTGAAAACATTCCCTTTGTGAAAGGGAGCCAGACAAGGATTCCCTTTATCACCACTCCTATTCAATATTGTATTGGAAGTCCCAGCAACTAAGGCAAGAAAGGGAAACAAAAGGCACCCAAATTGTCAAAGAAGAAGTAAAACTATCTTTATTTGCAGATGATATGATTCTATACATAGAAAATCCTAGAGACTCAACAAAAAAAAACCTCCTAGAACTAATAGAAGGATTCAGCAAAGTGGCAGGGTAAAAGACCAACATATAAAAATTAGTTGGGTTCCTCTACACTAAAAAGGAGAACTCTGAAAAGGAAATCAGGACAATAACATTACAATAGCTACTCTAAAAAGAAACCAGTTAGAAATAAATCTAACCAGAAATACAGAAGACCAATACAAAGAAAACTACAAAAAAATTAATACGAGAGATCTATATAAATGAAGAATATATTATGCTCATGGGTAGGAAAACTTAACATTATAAAAATGACAATATTACACAAAGCAATCTATAGACATAATGCAATCCCAATTCAGATTCCATCATCATTCTTTAGAGAGATGGGAAAACTAATCACCAACTTTATATGAAAAGGAAAGATACCTCAGATAAGCAAAGCACCACTAAAGAAGAAAAATAGTAGGAGACCTCACACTCCCTAATCTCAAAATCTGTTATATAGCCACAGTTGTCAAAAAAGCGTGGTATTGGTACAGTGACAGACATAGAGACCAATGGAACAGAATTGAGAACCCAGAAGTAAAACCATCCACCTGGGGACAGCTGATCTTTGACAAAGGGCTGAAACCCATTAAATGAGGAAGAGGTAGTCTCCTTAACAAATGGTGGTGGGAAAACTGGATATCCATTTGCAGAAAAATGAAATAAAATCCATATCCCACACCATATACAAAAACTAAGTGAAGATGGATCAAAGACTTATATGTAAAACATAAAACCATATAGATCATTGAAGAAAAAATAGAGGCAAAATTAGGAGCCCTAATACATGGCATAAATTCTCTATTAAATATAACTAAAAATGTACAAACAGAAGAAGACAAAGTTGTCTACTTGGCTCTCCTAAAAATGAAACATTTATGCACATCAAAAGACTTCACCAAAAGAGGAAAATGAACCTACAGACAGGAAAAAGTTTTTGGCAATGATATGTTGGACAAGGGACTAATCTCTAAAATTTACAGAAAACTTCAACACCTTGCCAACAAAAAGACAAACAATCCAATTAAACACAGGCTGAGGAAATGAGCAGACTTCACCAAATAAGACATTCAGGTGGCTAACAAACACATGAAGAAATGCTCACAATCATTAGCCATTAGAGAGATGCAAATCAAAACAATAATAACATCTCACTCCAGCATTAATAGCAAAATTCAAAAAAACAGAAAACAACAAACGCTGGTGAGAGTGTGGAAATACTGGAACCCTCATACACTGCTGGTGGGACTGTAAAATGGTGCAACCACTGTGGAAAGTGGTATGGTGCTTCTTTAAAAAGCTGGAAATAGAAATACCATGTGATCTGACAATCCAACTACTAGCTTTATATCCTAGAGAAATAAGAGGCATGACACAAACAGATATATGCACACCCATGTTTATCACAGCATTATTCACAATAGCAAAAAAATGGAAACAACCTAAGTGCCTGTCATTGGATGAATGGATAAACTATGGTACATACGCACAATGGTATAGTACACAATATTAAAGACTAATGATGAATCTGTGAAATACCTCATAATATGGATGAACCTACAGGACATTATGCTGAGTGAAATTAGTCAATCATGAAAGGACAAATATTGTATGAGACCACTACTGTAAAAAGTCAATAAAAGGTATATACACAGAAAGAACCATTCTTTGAAGGTTACTGGGGGTGGAGAGGAAGGGAGGGTAAATCACTAACCAGAGGGTAGGCACGTATTAACTTGGGTGAAGGGAAAGGCAATATATAAAATAAGGGGGAGTTCAACACAAAATGATCAAGGCAGTGAAAATCACAGGGAGGAGCCCAAGAGTTAAAGGCAACAAAGGTGAATACTATTACATACATAATCCTGCAATTAACAGTAGTAATAATAATCTACTATTGCATAAATACAGATACTCAGTCTGAACAGGGGTGGGAAGGTGAGTGGGACTACATCCAAGAATATATATAGGTTTGGCAGAGGATCTCTCTAGGATATCCAAGTATTTACATGTGCTGCAAATATGTCCGTGAATATAGTTGAAAATACAGACATGGATGAAGTTATAAAAATGTCTTAGTCATAACCAGACACTTTGAGGGAATGAATTGCTGGGCATAGGGTCTCAGGACTACAGTCTTGTGTGACATTAATGTCAATTGGCATAACATAGTCCACAAAGACAATGTTCTATGCACCACTTTGGTGAATAGCAACTAGGGTCTTAAAAGCTTGGGGGCCATCTAAAGTGCAACTATTGGTCTCTCTTGGTCCAGAGCAAAGAAGAGTGAAGAAAACCAAAGACACAAGGACACAAACAAAGACTAATGGACTACGTGAACCCCAGTGTCCTTGACCCTGAGACCAGAAGAACTAGGTGGTGCCTGGTTACCACTGCTGACCACTCTGAAAGGGATCACTCCCAGATAAAGTGGGAGGAAAAAATGTGGAACAAACTCAAAATCTTAAAAATGTGCAGGCTTACTGATCTGATGAAGATTGGTGGAACCCCCAAGACTATGGCTCTTAGACACACTTCAAGCCAGGAACTGAACTCAACCCCTGTGGCTCAATTTTCAGCCAAATGATAGAAAGGCCTTTAAGGTATACACTCATTAGAACAATCAACCATCTGAGATTTTTTTTTTTTAAAGGCAGCATTTGCCCAGGGATAAAGCTAAGAATGCAGGGAGGGATAGGTAAAAAGGATGAAGGGATATGGAAAACACAAGGAGGAAGTGGGAATAGTGCTATTACATTGTGGGGATTGCAATGAATGTCACAAAACAAAATGTGTATGAATTGAATGTAAAATCAGTATACTAAGTTTCATCCAAATCACAATAAAAAATAATAATAAAAAGCTCCTATCTCCTTCAGAATGTTGGAAAACTTGGTACTTTCATTTTATACCCAGTGTTTTCCAGTTCAAACTATATTTCTCCCCTCATTAATACTCTCTTCTTTTGCTTCTACAGAGTAGCCTGTTTTACTCTTTGATGTCTCTTGGGAACTAGTTAGAAATGTTGCCTTTCAGGCTCCATCCCAGACCATTGAGTTTTAATGTGCATTTTAACAAGATGCCCAGGTGTTTCATATGTACTTTAGTCTGAGAAATACTGCCCCGGGGGAAGCCCATGTAGCTCCATTATTTTGTGTTCTCTTTCTCTGCATCTTTCTCCATTTAATTTGTTTATTAATTAATACCTTTAACTTATTTTATTACTTTTCATTCACTTAGCACAGAGACTGAAACTAGAAAAGGACTTAGAATTTCACAACATATGGCCTACCATATGACTTCTGATGGTGTATTGCCTAAGGCACTTGACTGCTAACCAGAAGGCTGGTGGTTCAAACCCACCAGCCACTCCTTGGAATGAAGGTTGGGCAATCTATTTCCAGAGTGATACCACCTCAGAAACCCAAGGAGGGGTCACTGTGAGTCGGAATCAACTGACGGCAGCGAGTTTGGTTTTTTGGTTTTATATGTGTTTTTTTGCGTATGCTTTATATGTTCATAAGTAGGTATAGTACTATGTCTATTATTTCTAACATAAATATTCATATATTAGTTGTACAAGAATACTCAAAAACATTTTATCATATGAGTGTACAATCAAAAATGTTTAGAGATCACTGAACTAGATTAATGATCTTTTGCTGTCTTTTGTCAACAACTGGATTAGAAAAGTTCTTTTCAACTGCCATTATTTAAAGCCGTGTCATGCTATCACATTGTCTAGGTCTGAATCATCCTTGTTAATGTTCACATTTGAGCTTGTTAAAGTAACAGCAGACTTGGAAAATAACATCAGGAAAAGTGCATTTCATTACTACTATAACAATTTTACCTCATGCTCTTCCCTGCTTCTGGGCTGGGGTCCAAGTCTGGAAAAGCCTGAAATTTACAGGTTCTGGTGAGATTCTTCTCTATGTTTCTCACAAAGCCAACAGGGTTCACCTGACATGGAAGCACCCTTTTCCAGGCATGGAGCAAAACTCAGAGTAGGGCATTGGAGCCCAATTCCAGCAGGGCATGGGGCTTCTGCTGTATCCGAGTATTAGAGGCTGCTAGAGCTAGAACGGGAGCTCTGGTAGCATAGTGCCTAAGGCACTTGACTGCTAACCAGAAGGCTGGCGGTTCAAATCCACCAGCCACTCCTTGGAAGGAAGGTTGGGCAATCCTACTTCCGTAGTGATACTGCCTCGGAAACCCAAGGAGGGGTCGCTATGAGTCAGGGCCAACTCGACGGCAAATAACAACAACAACAAGAGCTAGAACAGCCTACCAGTTACTTAGGGATCTTCTTGTGAAACCCATCATGGTATAAATGAAGAAACAGAAGGACAAAGATTGAAATGATTCACCCAAGACCTACACAGCTCACTAGTGGCATATCTGGGACTATGGCCAAGCCTCTGGACTCCTTTTGAGCATGTTGACTTTCAGACATCCTTCAGGGACTGATGTGTAGGGGGGGGTGCTGGGAAGAACAAGGATAGTGTTTGGCTTGTGATGAGACATAGCTTGATAATGTCTGGTGTTCAGTCATTCCAGAGAGTGTTTTAACAGAAATCTCCTAGGGGATGGCTTTCCAGGCCAGACCCGATGCCCCTGATATGGTATGTCCATGTGGGGTAAATTTTATAAGTGAGTCATGAAGTCACCAGTCTGGAAAAAGTCACTTTGTACAACCTTGTCTCTGGACTTGGTGTTTTTTTAATCTAGAAAGAATCTTTGCATTGGATCATGCCTAGAGCTAACAAAATGAACCCTAACCCTCCAACTACCAACACATCCTGAAATTCATACCCTGTGTGCTCCTCCCCTTAAGTGTGGGCTGGACTGACTTACTCCCTTCTAACGAATACAGTATGGCAGAAGCAAACAAATGTCATTTCCAACATGATGTTATAAAAAGACTGTAGCTTCCATCCTGGGTACTGGTGCTCTCTCTCCTTGGATCACTCATGTGAGGAGAAACAAGCTATGTTGTGGGCAGCCCCATGGAGAGGCTCATGTGTTATGGTGAGGATCCAGAATCTCAGTACAACAGCCCACGTGGAACTAATTCCTGCAACAAAGCTGTGAAAGAGCTTTCAAGGGGATCCTTCCATATCATTCAAGTCTTGAGCCAACAGTAGCTTGATTGCAACCTCATGAGAACCCTTGAACAGAGGCACCCAGCTAGCTGCATCTGGACCCCCAGAAACTGTGAGATAATCAATGTTTATTGTTTCAAGTCATTTGTTGTTGTTGTTGTTATGTGCCGTCGAGTTGGCCCCGACTCATAGCGACCCCTCCTTGGGTTTCCGAGGCAGTATCACTACGGAAGTAGGAATGCCCAACCTTTCTTCCAAGTCATTTAGTGTTAGGTAATTTGTTAAAAATAAATAAATAAATAATGTAGGTGGAAAGAAAAGAGAAAAGGTGGAAATGAAAGAGTTAGAGGAAATGAAAGGAAGAGGAAAAGAGAAAAGGAAGTAAAGAAAGACAAAGAGTGGGTTTGAGCAAGGTGGAATGCCACCAGCCCCCACCACAGCAGAGAGACAAGAGCTTGGGCCAAGAGCTGGTACCAAACAGCCTGCATTTGAATCCTGCCTCTGCCACTTATTATCATGTGGCTTGACAAGTCACTGAACTCTGTGCTTCTGTTTCTTCATCTACAAAATTGGGATTAAAATAATACCTATATAAAAGGATTGTGGTAAGAACTGAAGGAATTAATAGAGTGTTTAAAGCAGTTGTAGTACATAGTGCTATGTGTTAAATTGTTGTGTGCTTTCAAGTTGATCCTGACTCATAGCAATAACACATGACAGAGTAGATCTGCGCATAGGGTTTCCAAGGCTGTAATCATTACTGGATCAAATTGCCAGGTCTTTTTTCCCACAAAGCTGGTTCAAACTTACCTTTCCATTAGAAGCTGAGTACTTAATCACTGTACTACTAGGGAGTTTTGCTTGTTAAATAAACCTAAAACCCACTGTCATCAACTTGATTCGGACTCATAGTGACCCTATAGGACACAACAGAACTGCCCCATAGGGTTTCCAAAGCTGTTAAGTCTTTATAGAAGCAGACTGCCACATCTTTCTCCCATGGAGTGTCTGGTGAGTTCAAATCACTGATCCTTTGGATAGCAGCTAAGCGTTTTAAGGAAGCTCTGGTGGCGTAGTGCCTAAGGCATTTGACTACTAACCAGAAGACTGGTGGTTCAAACTCACCAGCCACTCCTTGGAGGAAGATTGGGCAATGTACTTCTGTAGTGATACTGCCTCAGAAACCCAAAGAGGGGTCGCTATGGGTCGGACCTGGCTCGATGGCAGCGAGTTTGGTTTTTTGGTTAAGCGTTTTAACTACTGTGCCCAGGGCATCTTGCTTGATAGATAAACCTCCTCAGATGAATCTGCACACAGTGGTTCTAAAGATGGTGGTCATTAGTTGCTATCGAGTCAATTCCAACTCATGGCAAGCTCATGTGTGCAGAGCAGAACTGTGATCCATAGAGCTTTCAAGGCACTCCCTAACAGGTGGCAGTAGACACAAAATTGCACACTATGGGTTCTTGTATAGTCTACGGTGATTCCTTTAGTGGCTAGGTGTGTGAGTCCTCCTCAGCTATCGGGGAATGGCTGTCTATCCTTCTTCACCTACAGCTACAATACAGGGGATTTTGCCAGTGAGAGTCAGTGAGTTCTGGAAGGAACGGTAGAAAGGCTTAGGTGGAATGAGAAGAGCAGAAGATTAGTTCAGACAACAAGATGTACCACATGCTGACTGAAGCAAGTATGTGAGGCTAGAATTAACCTGGATTCTCTCAGAGGAAGGTTAATTCTCATTTATAATAACAGTGCAGATATTATTAGTAGGAAGCTATGGATTTTCCTGGCAGCGCTTCAGTCTTTCCATTCAAGGTGGCCTACTGTCCCAGGCCATGGGTGAGGCTGCAGCAGTCTCACCACTGGCTGTACTGGAGAATCACTGATGGCCCACAACTGATGGATCACCAGAGAGTCTGATTGAAATGGTCTGGGCATCAGCATTTTTGAAATGGTCCCACAGCAATTCAAATGTGCAGCCAGAGATGAAAATCACTGGGAAAAGCTCTTCCTTTGTTAGGAGGTCTGGTGACACCGTGCCTAAGGCATTTGACTGCTAACCCATACCAGCTGCTCTGCAGATGGAAGATGGGGCAATGTACTTCAATAAAGATTTACCACCTTGGAAACACAATGGGGTCACTATGAGTCAGAATTGACTTAATGGTGGTGGGTTTGGTTAGTCCCTTGTTACTCAAAGTGTGATCCAGAGATCAGTAGGACAGGCATCACCTAGGAGATAGTTAGAAATGCAGAATCTCTGGCCCTACTCAAGACTTGCTCAATCAGAAACTGCATTTTAATAAGATCACTTAAGAAGCCCTGGGCTGCTGCTCTTTGAGCAGTGGCAGCTTGGAGTGTCTTGCTGGGAGCACAGTTGAGTGAGCAGGCCTCCTCTAGGGGAGTCTGGCTTACCTCGACAGAGGTGATGCAAAGTCCATCCCACTTGCCATTTCTGGAGACCTGCCTTCACTGTAGCGGTTACCATTCACATATGAGGACTGAATTTCTTTATTAACCCCGGAACAAGCGTTATCTTCTCCCCCAGGGTGTCATGTGACAAGCACCTGGAGCTAGGTGAGAACAAAAATCAGCTGTTTTCCATGTCTGTGTTTGGGAGCAGCTGGCCCTCATTAGAGGGGTCAGCCGCGTTTGCTCTTCTGCATGATTAGAGCCAGGTTGGCCTGGCAGCTCAGCATCCCAAGTGAGCCTTTCTCCATGTGCTGATGCAAACAGCCTGACCCAGCAAGGACCATGGAAATATCTAGATCTCCATGTGCCTGTGGAAGAAAATATCATGTTGAGGCTAAAGAAATGTTATAGCGAGGGGATAGGAAACAAAACAGTGGGGAAGAGACAAAAGGTTAACAGGTTGACCAAGAAGAACCGTGTTTTCCTAGTCCAGTGAGTCTTTCTAGAAAGAGTTGGTGCTTGCTGATGGAAATATATTAGGAAGATGAGCTCATGCTAAATACAGTTCCTCTCAAGGGAGGCTGGAAGAAGATAAGAGATGAGACATTTTTCTTGAAAATAAATCAGTAGCTTTGAGGGTGATCTGCAGTGTAGCAGATGATGGTGAAGCCTGCATGTCCAGGATGAAATGCTGCAGATACGAACAGAACTCTCTAGAGTTATTACTCAGGGCCAGCGAATAGACTAACTTCAATACAAAATAAAAAAAATAACTCACAATATTAACATTATTGTCTACATCTCTGACTCTAAATCAAATCTGGCTTCTGTGATATTTCTCCTGAGAAATGGAACAACAGAACAGCAGAAAACATATGGGCTGGTTACATAGAAACGTTTAGGATCTCTCCACAGGCCTGTGGTTATCGGGCCGCATGTGAGTCCAGACTGAGATTTTACAGGTGAGAAATGTCTCTTGGAGGCATAGGCTGGACCCTAATGGTGATAATTCAAATGAAAACTGATGAGACAATGTCATTTCTCAGCTCAATAATTCTCAATGGTTTCCTCCTAAATTAAATAAAGTCTCAATGTCATAGGAGGAGCTCTGGTGGTGTAGTGGTTAAAGCATTCAGTTACTAACCAAAATGTTGGCAGTTTGAATCCACCAGCCACTCTATGGGTGAAAGATGAGATGGTCTGCTTCTATAAAGACTGACAGCCTTGGAAACCCTATAGGACCATTCTACTCTGTTCTATAGGGTCACTATAAGTTGGAATTGACTCGATGGCAACGGGTTTTCTTCCCCACCCCCCCATAAATTTCATAGCATGGAATTCATTAAATAAGGCAGTACAGCAGATTGGCTGGCCTTTGGTGTTGGTTGGGGCTCAGGTGAGACCTTGCTCACACCTAGAGCTGACCTATGGTAAATCAATGAACATTTCTGAACTCTATCAGAGGAATAAGAGCTCCTTCCTGGTAGGGCTGATGTGATCATTTAATGAGGTAGCTTAGCACAATATCTTCACTGTTGTTGCTAGGTGCTATTGAGTTGGATCCGACTCATAGCAACCCTACGCACAACAGAATGAAACACTGCCAAGTTCTGCACCATCCTGACAATCGTTGCTATGCTTCAGTCCATTGTTGCAGCCACTGTGTCAATCTATCTCATTGAGGGTCTTCCTCTTTCTCACTGACTCTGTTTTACCAAGCATGATGTCCTTCTCCAGGGATTGGTCCTTCCTGATCACATGAGCAAAGTACAAGTGGTGAAGACATGACATTATTATTATTAGTTATTGTTGATGCCATAATAATAAGGCCCCTTCCAGCCCACCTTTCTCTCTCACTATGGTTTGTCCACAACCCATGCTCTTGTTCTGTGAAATATGTGCTAGTTCATCTGCATATTGTGTTTTTAGCCTCTGTGCTTGTTCTCACACAGTCCCTTCTAAACTCTTCCTGTCCAAACTCTACCCTCCCTTCCAGCGTCAACTCAAGTACTCCTTCTTTCTTGCAGCTTTTGAGAGTAAGGCCCATGTCAGTTTTACCTTTTATTCCTCAGCGTGAATCAAAGCCCTTGAATATAGAGGTGCTCAAGAATGAATGATTGAATAAAAGCTATAACTGGGTCCACCTGAAAGTCATTGGTGGGGACCAGTAGGGGAACAGATCAGAGAGGGTTGTAGATTCTGAGACCCCTAAACTCTCACTGCTGCCAGCGAACTGGAGTAAAAGGCTAGTTCTCCTTGGGCCTCTTCATGTGTGAAGGAGATGAGGGAGGCCAACACATTTTTCTGCAGCTGTGATGCCTTATGAGGTCTGCAAAGTGCTTGCATACGTACCAGCCCCTTAGCAGTAACCTCTTGAAGCTAATGCTCTTCTCTTTTCACATCCATGAACAAAGAAGAGCAGATGAATTTTCTCTGGGGCCTGTGCCTTGCTTCTGAGCTCTCAGTTGACAGCTTTCTTCAGCCTTGAAAACCTGATGAAAGTTCTGGTTGTCCTACAGCTTGCAGCCCAGAACTCCAAGGTCCATTGGGCACACATAAGCCAGCAGGCCCTCACAGAGCACGATTGTATGAATTGGGAGGGGGAAAAAAAACATTATTTTCTCTGAGCCAAGGAGCATGGTGTGGCATGCAGGGTGTGGACTGGAAATCAGCCTCCACCAACTCCCTGGGATGGAAGCCCTTCCATGGTGCATATGCATGTGTACTTGCATGCGCGCGTGTGCGCGTGCACACACACACACACACAAACACACTCTTATGAAGTGATTGTGTGATTGTGGCACTCTTTTGGGGGTTGCACATTCATTCCAAAGGCTCAGCATAGGTTTTACAGCTGAGCGTGTGAAAAATAGGGTTGGGCACAGTTCCTCTTCCTTGTTCTTTCTCGAACTAGACAGCACTAGTGCAAGCCAAGTATGTACCATATTTTTACACAAATAACATGCGGGTTCTAAGTTTGTTTGCCAACCAACGCTCCTCCCCCCCACCCCGAGGTATTTTCATAAGCATGCTGTATCAGTTTTTCTTTACATATTGCTGTACAGGATTGGCATAGCACACTTACAAAAATATCTTATTGAGGGGGCAGGGCAGGTTGGCAAACAAATGTACAACCCATGTGCTATTTGCATAAAAATATGGTACACACTCCCGAGACCAGGGCTAGCCTGGCCAAATGGTTTAAAATGCACATGCATTGAAGATGCTCTGTTTTGAAACTTTTCTCTATGGAACAGAGCTTTCATGTTATGGTTGTCCTCCTTTAGGACATTGAGAGCCAAGGTGCATGCTATCGCACATTCTGCCTGCTAAGTACAGAAATGGCTCAGTCTTTGAATTGTTTATGTATTGTACTAGGTTATGTATTGTACTAGTTTTATAGAGAAAAGCTCCTAGATGTGTTATGGGCAATGATAGATATTCATGAGACCATATATAAGACCAAGATTTATCTGAAAGGTATAGATGATTTTGAGTAAATGTCAATACAAGTTGAACATTTGTTTGGGCCACAGGGACTTTGGGTGAAGATGTCTGAAGAACAGAGGTGCTGGTTTGGTCAGTGTGACTAGAGCCAAGCCAGAAAAAGTTTGACCTTAAACATGTTAGTGCTAAGGCCCTAAAAAAGGCCAGCTTTCCTATCAGAGTCAGTTACATACTTCTGTGCATTTGCTTTGACTGAATTTCCAATTACAGTAGTTTGGAGAGTCCTCTCTTTAACAGGAGGAGACTACAAGTAGTTTTCAAAAATGGTTAGGCTACTGTTGTGGATTGACTGTGTCACCCATTCCTAAAATATGTGTTGGAATCCTAACCCTTACACCTGTGGATATAATCTTGTAGCATTTTCTGTTATGTTAATGAGGCCATATTTGTGGTGGGTGTGCCCTAAACCTAGTCACTTCTGAGTTATAAAAAGAACAGATTAGACACAGGCAAGCATAAATGTGAGTCTCTCCAAGGAACCAAGGAGACCTGGAGCCACAGAAGCTGGAGGAGACCAGAATCCTGCCCTGGAGCTGACACCCTGAAGTTGGACAATTAGCCTCCTAACGCAAAAAAACACACTGTCGTCAAGTCAGATCCAACTCATAGCGACCCCTCCTTGGGTTTCCGAGGCAGTATCACCATGGAAGTAGATTGCCCAGTCTTCCTTCTGAGGAGTGGTTGGTGGGTTTGAACTGCCAGCCTTCTGGTTGGTAGTCAGATGCCTTAGGCACTATGCCACCAGAGCTCCCAGCATTTTTTTTAGCCTCCTGAAGTGTGAGAAAATAAATCTCTTTTTAAAAGCCACCCACTTGTGCTATTTCTGTTTCAGCAGCACTGGGCAACTAAGACAGCTATCAAATTTCTTTTCTCCATAAAATCTGCATGAACAATGTCACCTATTCACCCACTGAATGATCCTTTTGCCCTGACCAAAAGAAAAAAAAAAAAAAAAAACCCAAACTCACTGCTGTTGAGTTGGATACGATTCATAGCGACCCCTCCTTGGGTTTCTGAAGCTGTATCACTACAGAAGTAGATTGCCCAATCTTCCTTCTGAGGAGTGGCTGGTGGGTTTGAACCACTAGCCTTCTGGTTAGAGGTCAAATGCCTCAGGCACTATGCCACCATATCTCATAATTAGGCTCTGGGTTAAGAGAGCCAAGAACCAATTAAAAATAGATTAGACACCAGACAGCATACAGTATGTTTCTTTTGGGTACGTAGCCTTATTTCCATTAAGGGCCATGCTGTTTTCATTTGCTACTGGCTGTGTGAGAGTGTTAATCCTACATTTCTATTACACACATGCAGTTTCTTTTTCTTACACAACTACTTACTATTTGGATTGGAGGAATTGTCTGGCCATCAGACTCAATCCCCAGAATATATTTCATGAGCCAGGAACATCATAGTTGCAGGTTCTCAATTTGAACTCCTTCCTTTAAATCTCTGTGCCAATAACAACAACAAAAAAATAAGACAACAGCCAACCTTCTATTTGGAAAAAGATTTTACTTTGGGCATTGTGGGAATGGAAGTGAGTGGGTGTGTGCCCGCCCAATTCTGGGGCTGCCTTTTCCCCTTTCTTGGGGGGTGCTTCCTGGGAATCAGTGTTGGCTTTTCCTCTTAATGGCAAGTTATGAATACCTAGTTAGTGTGATAGAAATACCTGGACCGCATTCAGTTACTTTCTGCAGCAGCAAGGAAAAGGGGAACCTCTCCTGTCCAGGAGGGCATTGCACCTGGGCACCCACCACAAACTCCAAAGCCAAGATGAACCCTCTTTCTCCCCTCCCCCAGCCCTGCCACTTCTGGCTCATTGGCTAGAGGGTATTTAAAACCAAAAACCAAATCCACTGCCATTGAATCAATTCTGACTCATAGTGACCCCATTGGGTTTCCAAGGCTATAAATCTTTATGGAAGTAGATTGCCTCATGTTCCTCTCATGGAGCAGCTGGTGGTTTTGAACCTCTGACCTTCTGGTTAGCAGCCAAAGGTCTTACCCATTATTCCACCAGAGCTCCTTTAGGGAATACTTAGGAGGACCTAAAGAGTTTCTGGGTCCCTGGGTGGTGTAAACAATTAATGTGCTTGGCTGCTAAATGAAAGGGTAGAGGTCTGACTCCACCCAAAGGATCCTTGAAAGAAAGGTCTGGCCATTTTTTTCCAGAAAAATTATGCATCTAAAACGCTATGGAGCATAGTTCTACTCTGACACACATGGGCTTGCCATGAGTTGGAATTGACTTGATGGTAGCTGTTTTTTTTCCCCCCCAGGAGTTTTCAGGATCTCAATTCAAACTCCTTCCTTCAAACACAAACTTCTGAGAGAGGAGGGAAGATGGAGATGTTGAAACCTCCACCTTCTGCTCTTTAGGGACAAAACAAATCACAGACATCTAAAGGTGATTAATTGTCTTTATTGGAGGAAAACAAGAAGTCATCAATCTCATTATCATTATGATAGAAATCTTGATATGTGTACATGATTGTCAAGGCAGAGAATCATTTGCTAAATAGGCCCATTAACAATTTTGCAGAGTTGCAAACCTATATGGGTTAAACTTCTTGCAGTTTATCACATGCATGGAATAAATGCACAGTTTCCCTTCTTTTGGACAAGCATGTTTTTATGGAAACAACTGAACCGATCGCAAGCCTGGTAATAATAGACACAGGGACGTTCCTGGGTTCAACGCTGTAGGCTTTTGGAAAACATGCTCGCTGTTGGGGGAGCAGAGAGAGGGGCAATTACTTAATGTGTTGTGACTAAAGCCAATTAAGAAATTGTTCCAATTCTGACTCTGGACAGAAAGTACCTTTCATGTCTTCTAATCTGAACATGGGACTAAGAGAAATGTTCGCTGCAACTTGCTGCCCCATCTTTCAAAACAAAGAGGCTGCTGCAATGTGGCATCACTTTTGCAGTCATTTGTACAGGACAGGCTCCAGTGCTGGGGCTGCAGGGAGAACATTAGAGTTGACACTCTTGTCCCTTCTTCAGTTCTCTCCCCAAGTCTGGCTGCCAGCCCTACCCAAAGGCCCTGCTCCCAGAAGTGCAGGGCTACCAGGAAGCCAAGTATCTTAGTCTGTCCAGGTTTTTTCCTTTGAGAAATTTAACTAGTGTTTGGAGCTACTGAGTCCTGGTTATGCCTTAACTCTATGACTAAAGCCTCACACACTCCTTTTCTTTTTTCCTGTCCATAAGAAAATCAGATCACCTGTAAGTAAAATAATATGGTAAATAATGAGAAGACGGAACCCTATGAGAAGTTCCCTGGAGACAAAAAGGTTAAAAATGTATATGGCAAATGCAGAAGCGGCATTAGTACAAAGGGTGAATGTGACAGTTTGTCCCTTTGGTGTAGAAAGACACAGAAACTGAAGCCATTCCACGGTTTGCTTTGTCCACAAAACCAGGCTTGGCAGCCACATGCTGAGGGTTGGGCATCCAAATGGACAGACTTTGGATTTGCAGAAGCGGAGCCTCCCAGAGCCACAAGCGGGGGCTTCTCCGATGCAAGCGGCAGGAGGTCCAGGGATGGCCGACTCCTTCCCCTATGCTCAGGGCGCATCTGCTGCAGTGAGGAGCAGGAAGCAGGCCTGCCTTCGCCAGCATGTAGGGCCAACCTCACCGCAGGTCTGTGCTCCTGAGCATGCTGAGAAGCGCCTGTGTAGACACGAGCTGCAGATCACGATGAACTGGATCACAATGGAGGTACCAGGTGAATGGGGTGTGGGCCTGTCCCTTTCTTTCTTCTCCCTCAGAACTGCCTACTGCCCACAAGTTTTTCCAGCTAACTCATCTGCATTCTGATTTTCATGTTGTCTTCAGGAAAACATCTTTTTTCTTTTTTTCCAGGAACCTATTTTCCCAATTCAGCGTTTCTATCTTAACAGTTTCCAATCTGAATATCAAAGGATTGGAACACTTTTTGCCAAGGTCTGATATACTTTCAGCCCCATCCCAGGACCAGGTACCCCCCAAAAGAGTGGTAAATTACATACAGGTATATACATTTTTTTTTAAAAAAACAAACTGAACAGTGTTTGGTCTGGAATGTGTTTAAGGAAAAGGCAAACTTTGCAGAGTGTGAGTAGACAAAGTGGAAGTAGTACTGGTTAGTAACATGCAAAGGTTGCATGCATCAGTGGAATCAGAGGACCTTCATTTCATTTGCCAGAAGTGATTTTGCAAACCTGGGAAAGAGCACATCTGATTTCTGTTTATGGAAACTGGAGGAGCTGTCCTTGCCTTCTGTTCACAGATCCTAAGGAATCCCTGTGGTACACCTGTGGAAGTTACATAAAGGGAATGTTGCTGGCTAAAGCTGAAGGGCTTCTGCCTTTAGCTGTGGAGAAATGGTTCCAGTGTGACTTCCCCAATGTCTAGAATCAATATTGGCCAAGGCTCTGGGTGGACAAGGGTCTAGGGTGTTCAAAGCTATTAAATACTGAATCTTCCTCCACTGGGTATGGCCTTTGTTTAAAATTGTTCATAAACATCCAATCTCAATGGGTTAATCAGGTTAGGCTGTCACTCCATGAGACAGAGGGTCAACCTCCTTTCAGGAGTCGATCATCTGGGCTCCGTTCCCTGTGTCCCCGACATTTTATGCCTTTGTTATAAAGGTGACTCTCCCTCTACTACCCACAATCCATCCAGGACACGATGGACACCAAGGTAGACAAATAGGATGGATTAATGCTGAATAGGTAAACTGAGTCTGGGGATCAATGTAAAAATCCTTTTATCAAACAGTTTATGTTTTCTTAAGGCCAAACATTGCTTATTTAGCCAAGGGCATCTTCTTTTGCCCTAAGTCAGACTGATGAGTTCCCTGCACACGGCACTGTAAGAGTTATTTGGGACCCTCTCAAAGGTTCTCTTGTGCCAGGTTGAGGCCGTGCCCTATCCTCATGCTGATGCTTTAGAAGTGACCAGAATCACTGCCAAGGTCAAGAACATTAAGCCACACTTGTTTTATCCTTTCTGTTCTACTATGAAGCTAGGATAGGAGGAGGTTGTGAACATCATCACCAACCACTGCAAAAGCCATCAGGAACTATCCATCCAGCTGGGCAGCATTCTCTTTTCTCAAGGGATTTTCATGGTTATATGGACATCCCTGAGTGGTACAAACAGTCCGTGTGCTCAGCTGTTAGCTGAATGGTTGGAGGTTCAAGTCCACCCAGAGTAACCTCAGAAGGAGGCCTGGTGATTTATTTCTGATAAATCAGCCACTGACAATCCCATGGGGCACAGTTCTACTCCAACACACATGGCATTGCTGTGAGTTGGAATTGACTCGACAGCAACATTTTTTTTGGTGCACAGCACTTACTCATGCTCTGTGTCTCTCAGCTCCAATTGTCTTTGTGACACCCCAACCTGATGCTCTACACCCCTATGTGCTCAGTGAGAGAATGGGGAGCTGGGGCAGCCAAGACCCCAGCAGTACTCTGGCCAAAGATAGCAGCAATATTTCCAAAGGCCACAGGGTCCAGACTGGGGCATGGACTCAGTGCTCCAGACAAATGCCAGCTTCTCTTATTGCCTCACTTAGGAGATGATTATCAGGGAACCAAAGGAGACAGAGAGGAAGTTGAGGGAAAGACCATCCCAGGATACAATTTCAAAATTTAATATTTATGTGAGAAGAAAAAAAAAAAAAAAAAAAAATCCCTTGCTTTGAAAAGGTAAAGAGATCCAGTGTGGGGCTTGGGGTTAGGAAGAAGCCTGTGATGCGTCCATCCTGAGCTTGGCTAACATGGTGGCTTCATGGATGAGTCTAGCCTTGTTGCACATATTAAATGCTCTGCTAATATCTGTTATATTTGACATGCCATCCCACTTATCGGGTCTTAACAAAAGGTACATTCTGGGTTCTCTTGCCATTTTGTAATAAGACATAAACAATACCAACTACAGTTGAAAGATAACCTCTTTATCCTTTACCACGAAGAAGGAGCAAACGTTCTTCTGTGTGGTATTTATTTCTCCTCTTCCTAAAACAAAAGGAAATAATCTAAAAGGCATCCTGGGCCTGCTCTGATGTCATGCCCAACAGAGTTTACCATTAGCCTGAAGCCAGCCTCCACCTCCTGGTACTGCATTACTGAGACCTGATATGTGACAGGGGAGCAAAACATGGCCAAGGACTGACTTCAAACAGCAAAGAGGACATATGCAATGGAGAACATCTCTCAGCTGCCCTGCACTTTCCAGGTAAGACATCCTTTCAAACTAATTGCATATACCATACACCTCGTATATTAGCTCCAGAAAATACTTTCATCACCAATAATTGAATCTGGCTTCAAATTTTGCTTTCTAAATAAAAATGATGGTGTACAGCACCCAGCACAATGAGCCAATGACTATTCAAGCACATATGATAGGTCCAAATTCAGGTAAATCATCACCCCTTGCAACATTCTGTTTACTTTTTTTCTTATACTTTATGAGCTGGAATGTCGCCCCCCCCCCCAAAAAAAAAAAAAAAAACCTACTGCCATTGAGTTGATTCTGACTCATAATGACCCTAAAGGACAGAGTAGTACTTCCCCATAGGGTTTCCAAGGTTGTAAATCTTTATGGAAGCAGAGTACCTCATCTTTTTTGGTTAAGGAACATCTTAATAAGCCTTCTGAAGAGATTCTGCAGATTCCTCAAATACTTCCCAAATACTGTTTACAGTATTGAAGGACCCAGCTTTGGTGAGGTTTGCTTATTAACTGGTCTTTTGTCATTTAATCAACTTTTCCAGGCTTTTTACACATTTCAAAGAGTAATAGCTTGCATTTCCCTCTGTATCCATGTGTGGCAGACTCCAGGCAGTATTCTTGCCAAGTGGCTGAGTGCCTTCAAAACATGTGGTGGTAGTGGTAGACCAGCTGCCCATCTTTCCAGCTGCATTCATACACATTAGTACTACTATCATACACATTGTAACTACTGAACCTAGTAACACTGTGTGTGTGTGTGGGGGGGGACATTTTGGCTTGGACATATGCAAAGGTGTGGAAGTGACAAAGAAGCTCTGACCAGCAGGACCTATTGAGTCTGTCCACCTGTAGGAGAAGGGCACAAGGACAACAGCCAGGGAAGCTGGCTCCAGGATTACCATTGTAGCATCAGGCAGAACTTCCAGGACCCTCGGCAGGCTCAAGGCTGACTGTGCAAATTTCAGACTCAGTCAGGATGGGCATGATGGTTGTGATGGGTGCTGGATGCACGTGAGGGCCAAGGGAGGGCTTTTGCAAAGCTGGTATCTGGAGTCACCTGCTTGGTTTGACAAGAGCTCATCCCTGAAGCCTCCTTAAAAAGTGGTTTTGCCTTGGGATTCACACTGTGCCCCTCTGTCTGCACACTGTCCATGACCTGGTCTGATCTGCCTGGGACTTTTCTGGTTTTAGCAGTAAAAACCTGGTGTTCTGCTAAGTCCTTCAATCCCAGATACATCAGAACAGTTGGAGGCCCTACTACTGGAGGTCTTTGGTTTTCAGATTTCCTTGCTCATAGGGCTGCTTCAAGCCCCGTTGGGTCTGGCTAAGGTGCTCTCTGGACATTGCTGAGGTGGCCAGTATCCTGCTGCCTTAGGAGGTAGCCTTCCCTTAGCACCTGAGACAATTGGATTCTCTTTCAAAGCCATTCCCCTCCCCTCCCTCAGACAGCATTCATATTAAGAATAGGGCAAAAATTTAGAGAAAACACTTGTGTGAGTTGGAGGCTATTTTAAGTGTTAGGTAAGAAATGCATTTTTTAAGAAGAGAGAGAGAAGGGGGTGGATGGAGAGAGAGAGGTAAGTTTTAAGACTGCATAGCCTGAGAACAGAGTTTTCATCCGTGTTACCCCTCATACGAAATGAGTTCTGTGCATGGGAAATGTCCTTCAAATAAAATGGCACATCATTCCTTTTGGAAAGGAGGCTCTGGAATCTTGCTTTGTGGGTACCTCATTCACAGCAAGGTCAGCTTGCCAAGTGTAGCCCCGGGTGTTAGGGAGGAGGCTTACTTCTGACCACTGATGACTTGCTGCCACTAGGGTCTCTGGTTGACATGCCATTTTTTGGAGGAGCTGCTAGGAAGGGTTTTCTGCAGGATCCCTCCCGTCCCTATAGCCGTCCCCCCCCAAGACTTCCTGGGAGAAGACAGCCCTAGGGAACTGCAGAGTTATCTTCTTAGTGAGCTGCCCTTCCCAAGAAAGGGGAGGAAAAGAGAATGAACAGAAGTAAAGTGCACTCTTAGCCTTGGAGACAGATGCTCAATCCTCTTATTAGAATTTTTAAAAATACCTTTAAACTCCCTTTAGAGGAAAAAAAAAAATCTTTTAAAGGGTTAACATAAATCTCTACTTACTGAAGAACAGAAGATAGAGGTCATGTAACTAGAAAGGACATATTTCTTAAAAGAAAAAAACATAACCTAATGCACAATATTTACCAATAGTTAAATAATCCAGTTGAAACCTTTTTTTGTCATTAATGAAAAAATACAACATAGATGGTGACCTACATTGAGAAGAGTGGAAATGATAGGGAGTTGGGGTGAGGAATAAGAAGGTCCGTTCAGTTAGAGCTTTGCAAGATTCATATGTACAGCACCAGATCCTATTAAATCAGCTCCCCTTGAGTCAGTACAGTTTGTGAGAAATGAACACTTCAGAATTGCAGTATAAAATATGGCCATAAAAAATCTTCTGTCTTCCAGTCCTGTGCAGGAAGGTGCACCATGCAAGGTGAGATCACTCTGGAGGGGCTCTTGGCGACCCTGGGGGCACCCCTTCACCAGCCCCTCCCGAGGCTCAACCCCCAGGCCCCGCCCCCTGGGCCCTGCCTCCAGAGCCAGTCACTTGCTGCCAGTATGCACTGTCGTCACAGTGGTGGGCCTCGGTCTCCGCTCAGCTCCAACTCCTGAGACCCCTGACGAGGAGGAAATGAAACTACAGAGGGTGGCGGATGCCAGGCCTGGAAGGGAACAGTGGACACAAGGGGGTCAAAGCTTCAGAAGGGTTTTTGTAGATAGAAAAAATACCCAATCCCCCTTCCCACTGCAAGGGTATCAGATAGGCTGGTATTATGAGAGGTCAAACTTCACATACTTTTCTCTAAATTTAACCTACTGTTATGGGTTGATTTGCATCCTAAAAAATATCCTAAAAAACAATGAAGTTACAGTCCTAACCTGTGTACCTGTAAATATGACCCAGCATGGAAATAGAGGTTTTGTTTTGCTAAGGATGATATACCAAAGTAGAGTGGGTCCTAAGCCTAATCCCTTCTGAGTGGTTGTTGTTGTTGTTATGTGCCTTTGAGTCCACCCGACTCATAGCAACCCCTCCTTGGGTTTCCCAGGCAGTATCACTATGGAAGTAGATTGCCCCATCTTCCTTCCAAGGAGTGGCTGGTGGGTTTGAACTGCCAGCCTTCTGGTTAGCAGTCAAGTGCTTTAGGCACTGTGCAAAGAACAGAATAAGACAGACATAGATAGGGGAAGATATGCCATGTGAAGATACATCTACAATCAGCCAAGAAATGCCCAGGGCTACAGAAGTGGAAAGGAGCTCTGGTAGCATAGTGCCTAAGGCACTTGGCTGCTAATCAGAAGGCTGGCAGTTCAAACCCACCAGACACTCCGTGGAAGGAAGGTTGGGCAATGTACTTCGGTAGTGATATTGCCTTGGAAACCCAAGGAGGGGTTGCTATGAGTCAGGGCCGACTTGACGGCACACAACAACGGCATAGAAGTGGAAAGAGAAAAGAGTGTTCCTCTACAACTGAGAGATGGAACCTAGCTCTGCTGATGCTCTGAATTTGGAATTCTGGCCTCTAGAACTTTGAGAAAATAAACTTCTGTTCTTTAAAGCCAACCATTTATAGTACTTTTTGTTATGGCAGCCTTAGGAACCTAAGACATCTACTGATAGGAAAACATTTCTATCAAAATGCTTTGTTCTTAGGACCAATCTCCTCTCATTTTTTCACTGTAATAAATATAACTGACTGGCATTAGATAACTACATGGTTTAAGTCACCATAATATAATAGGCTCCATTTATTGAGCAGTTACTACGTACTAGGTACTGAGCTGGCTGTGGAAAATATACTGTCATTGTAAGAAATATGTTGTTGTTTCAGTCAGCTAAACTAAAACCTGTCCACCATGGGTGACCTTAATGGTATTTGAAACACTGGTAGCATAGCCTTCCAGCCTCACAGCAACACATAAGCTACCACAGTACGACAAACTGACAGATGAGTGGTGGGTAAGAAGTGGAAGAATTGTTTATTTCTCACAACAGCTGTGTGAAGCAGTTATCTTCAGAATGAAGAAAGAATGTGGCTTCTGGTTGGTGTATTGTTTATACTCTTAGCTAAAAAGTGTTTTGTGACACAGAGATAGGACTTTGTCAGGAGGACGTTCAATTATTCCTGTGTGAACTCAGTGGCCCTTGGACCTAGAAAAGTTCCTTACAAGTTGCCTAAAATTCTCTCTAAGCAGGTATGTTGTTATCAGAAGGATTTGATGTGCGATGGATAAACTGCTGATTAGCTCCAGCAAGGCCTTTCCACCAGTGACCTTCATAGGTTCAGACATGGGGAGCTCCATGAAATGAATCATTAAGATGGGCTTTGCTCTTGAGTCTTGTGAATTCAAAGGAAGGACCAATTGTGAGGTTCCCTTTGAGAAGAAGGTGGAAAGGATACACATTGAAATGCAAATGGGTGTCTTTAGTAATGTACTACCATGTCTGGGGAAGCTCATGGAGATTTCTGAGGAAAATTTAAGGGCTGGACATTGCTGAAGAGATGGGATGCTCATTTAGAGAAGAAGGGAACCCTTTTCTGAGCCAATGGAAAGGAGTATGATGCCCCGGATAAGAGTTGGTAGAGTGGATTAAATAGTGTTTCCAAAACTTCACATCACCTGGAAGCTGTGACTATGACCTTACTTAGAGATACGGTCTTTGCAGATGTAATCAAGTTAAAGTGAGGCTATACTGGATTAGGTGAGGCCCTAGATCTGATAAGAAGGGGGAAATTTAGATACACAGACACACAGAGGAGAACACCACGTGAAGACGGAGGAAGAAAATGCAGAGATGGGTCCATGTAACATGTAGTGCCAAGGATGGCCAGTAACATTAGATGATAGGAAGAAACAAGGAAAGAGTCTTCCCCAGACCTTTCAGAGGGAGTATGGCCCTGCCAATACCTTGACTTTGGAGTCCTAGCCTCTAGACCTGTGTGAGATTGTATTTCTGTTGCTTTAAGCCAAGCTTTTTGTGATACTTTGCTGTAGCAGCTCTAGAAAAACAATACAGCTAGAAAAAGCTGAACTACTGCTCAGTGTCAGGGAGAGGAGGGTGATGGGAGATCAAGGTAATAGATCCAAAGTGGAGAGGAGCCATTAGAGTGGCCTAATAGGACATTAAGATAAATCTCTATATGGAGAGACAACAGGAGCAGGGAATGAGAGAGAGAGAATTAGGAAGAGTGTAATGTACCCTCACTGATGGGATACTCAGTGCAAAGATGAAAGATAATGAATGACTATTCCATTTTATTTATTGCAAAGCCAATGCATTTCATACAAATTAGCTCAAATTATCATCATCCTCATCATTATATATATATATATTAAAAGTTGATGAGATCAGACTATCCCGAATCTTTGCCACCCTATACTGAACCCCTCAGAGTGACTGAAAAGCGAGGAGGCAATCAGAGGGGAGGGAGGTATATCAGAAAGCACTTGGGCTTTGTCCACACAGACCTGGCTGTGTGTAATTTGAGCTGCAGATTTCCCATCTGTAAATGGAAACAATAATACCTATGGTCCAAGGCTGCTGTATTAAATGGGGTAAGGTATTGACAGTGTCTGACAAAAAGCACATATTCAGCAAGTGATAGTTCCCTCCTTCCCACCCCAGACTGCTCTTAAACGCCAGTGGAAGAGTTGTGTTTTTACTACATACGCACAGTCTTTTTGGCTGGCCAAACTGAGGCTGCTCGAAACACTTGCATTGGAACTGTCCAGGCTGCTGCCAAGATGTAATTTCCTCATGTGTCTCACGACAGCTGTGGCATTAAAGGCTTGCTGAAATTTAAGAGACAAACAAACAAGAAAGCAGACAAAATATTCTGGCTAATTAGAAAAGACTCAGATTGCATCCTAGTATTTTTCCCATTACCCTAATCATTTAACTTCTTAAACATTCTTATGATACTATCTGTGGGAAACATACTGATCCTACTTCCCAAAGCATACTGATTTCTTTTAAATCTCCTTCCTCAAAATATATTTTGACAATTTTTAAAAATAATTTTCTTCTGATATATGAAATATATAAGATAAATATAAGCCAATTCTCTACATGATTTAAGAGAAATGACAATTACAATAAAAGGCATATCATACTACCTTCACATGTGGTCTTGTAGATTAGTTTCTATTTTTCTATTACCGGTACTGCTGTTCTACATGATAACAACTCCTCTGAATAATCTGTTGTTTCTGTGTGCCACTGAGTTAATTCCAACTCACAGTGACCCTATATGACAGAGGAGAACTGCCTCATAGGGTTTCCTATGTTGTAACCTTTATGGGAGCAGATAACCAGGTCTTTTCTCTCATGGAGTTTCTGGATCAGTTTGAACCACAGACCTTTCAGTTAGCAGCTGGGCACTTAACCACTGTACCACCAGGGCTCCTTTCTGAATAAAATAGGTCAGTGATATTAATTTTGTTTCTGTATAGAATCTCACTGTTGGGGTTTGTGCCAAAACAGCCAGCACTTAATTCCCCACACTGGTTAGAACATAGAAAGAGTTTAGGTAACAAATTGCTGATCATGAAAACTCAATGGTTTAAATCCATTAAATTTTTACCAGAAAATACTGAGGAGCTCAACTCAGATTTCCTACACTCTTCCCTCAAAAAAACCCCAACTCATGCCAACCCATGTGTGTCAGAGCAGAGCTGTGCTCCACAGGTCTCAGTGGCTGATTTTTCACAAGTAGATCCTTGGGGCTTCCTTCTAAGGTGCCTCTGGGTGGACTCCAACCTTCACCTTTTTGGTTAACAGTAAAGTGTGCTAAACATCTGTACCACCCAGGGAATCCTTTTTTCCTCATAGCACTTCTTTAATAAAGCCATCTACTTAAAGTGCCAGCAAATTGAAGAAATACACAGATGATGATGCTGTTTAAGAAACAGTGACTGAGTAAGAGCTGGCAGTCCTGTTGTTTTTGAATCACAGAGAGGAACTGTTAAGTCACATACTTTGTCTTTCTCACAATACAGCACTCCAAGTCTTTATCGGTTAAAATTAGCAAAATTATTTCAGTGAAGTTTTAGGGAATTTAGTCCAAACTCAAGTGATAAAAAAAACTCACTGCTTTCAGTTGATTCCAACCCACAGTGACCCTGTAGGGCAGAGTAGAACTGTCCCATAGGGTTTCCAAGGCTGTATATCTTTAAGAAAGCAGTCTGCCATATCTTTGATGGGTTCAAACTGCTGACCTTTCAGTTAGCAGCTGAGCACTTAACCACTGTACCATCGGGGCTCTACTCAAGTGATAGTAAGTAACCTTTATAAATAAGAAAGGCTTAAATTGTAGAGCAAGTTTCATGAGAGCGGTTACATTCAATGAGAATTTAATAAGCACTAGACTTACTCTCCATTTGCTTTTTGCGAAGTTCTTCCGGATCTGGGCGCTGACAGACTCGTGGATGTTTTTGTTGAGGGCTGTGTCACCAGCAATCCTGAAACAGAAGCAAAGATGCTTCTTCAGAAGTGTTTCTCTGGGGGCTCTGACACAGGGTTCCAAGCTGCTTTTCTACTGCCTTCCTCAGGCAAGGACAGGGTGGGTCACCACTGCCACTTCTAGCCTGTTTATTACATCCTATGGCTCTTCTCAAAGCCCATATGATCTGCCACCACTACCATCAAATTTCAATCCTTCAAATTTTTACAAAAGTCCTCTACACTCACCCAGGACCCATTAACATTTTCCTGGTTGGCATCAGTACGTGGTTCCCATTTTCTTTTTCTACCCTAATTCCTGAAACATCAGAATCATGGTAACAATGCAGACTGAATTCAGTTTTCCATCCTCCTTCTAAACCCTCTCTCCCTCCACATCAGCTTTTTACCAGCAACACTTCATCTCCGTGGTTTCAAGCTGGTTCCCTGCCTGGCCTGATCACCAGATCCCCGGCCAGGACCCTGCTTTCCAGCTCCAATGTACCTGAGGTCCTTACTCTCAGCCCTCACCAGGACCTCTGCCTGATGGATCCTGCTCACAGCCCTGGGCTGGCAGCTTGGCTCCATCCCAACTGACGTGAGCTCTACAACATTCTACTCACCCACACCCATGACCCCTGTTGCCCACTGATCCCTTGAGCTCGGAGATGGGATTCCAAGCCTTCATTCGGCTACATTTGGTATATTTCCTGCTCCTACATTTCCTAGAAAAATTCCTGGTACTGCAACTAGGTCCAATCTACTTTCAGCTGTGTCCTTGATATTACTGGGCAATCTTATTTAGTTCTTGCTTATTCCTTAACCTTATCCTATTATCAGGGAAGAAGTTAAGTTTACTCTTAACTTCCTTTCCTTGGAGTCTCCCCCATCATACTATCTCCTCCCTCTGCTCTACATCCCCCCATTCTCCCTCTCTCTTTTTTACGTCTTACACTTCCCACTTCTCCCTCTTGACTTACAATCTCCAGGCCTACAAATTACCTGGAGGTCCACTCACAGCCCATTCTTCTCTCCCACTACCCTTCTTAACCTAAATATCATCATCCCTCTATCTTCAACCACTTGGCTTTCTCCTCAATTTCAGCTTCTTCTGTGCTTTGAACCTTCCATCTTTCCTCTCTTTAACATTAAACTGTTAAATTCTAGGTTGGCATGGATGCCTAAGAACAGTTTATTGAATCTGGGAAAACTTAAGGGGCAGATGTAAGAGGTTCTCCACATCCTCCCTGGCTGGAAGGTAACTGGTAAGTGGGAAACCTCTCATCTTCCAGACCAAGACTGCCCTGGCATGAAACAGCCTGTAGGCCACACACTGTTACTTCCAACTGCTCTGGGAAGTGAAAGGAAATGCTTAGGGCTTAGTCAGACAAGAAATTATCCCTGAATAAAGAATATTTTCCTGCCCACCCAGGCTTTCACTTTAGACCTGAAAACATGGTTGATGGACCAGACCCATCCAGTCTGTACCGTGCTGGACCTAAGTTTAGAATACAATGCAGACTGAATTCAGTTTTCCATCCTCCTTCTAAAGTTGGAGGTTCCAGCATATACACTCCCCTGCTTTTCCCAGCAAGGATGAAAATACATTCCAAGATGACACTAGGAAATTAACTGTAGAGAATCAGATTTCTATTTCCAATAACTGAATTGTCTCCTTTTCCCAAACACACATCAATTAGATAGAAATAAGATAGTTGCATGGGCAAACATGTCCCAAACTAGACTAATGAGGAAGCTCATGGAGAACTGTAGAAGTCTTCATTAAGCTTTTTCTACTGGGGAGCTCATGTGAGTGCTTCCTCCTACATCATTTTTAAAAGCTATGTCCTCAGAAAAGGAAGCCAAATCAAACTTGTCAGTGGCCAGCTCTTTCTTGGAAACAATGCGGCAGAAGTGGTAGGGAGTATGGAATTCCTTGGACTGAGTATTACTTCAGGGTAGAGCCCTGTGCTCCAAAGCAAACGGGGATTCCAGGACTTGGGCTCCACCTGCATGGAGCAGCATGGCCTGAAACGCTTTGAACCTTGATCCTGTTCCCTGTGCTCTGCTCCCCACACCTTCTCTGTAGGTTCACATGAGCTGAGATGAGAGGAAAATGTAAATGCCCAATTATTTTAAGAATGCTTCGTGCTCTCTTCCCACAGTCCTAGGGTGTACTGCGGTTGGGAAAGAATCAAGCTGAGCAGAAGGTGGCCCAAGACACCCTGTCAGGTAATCTCCTGGGGGAGGTATGGCTACCCTGGGCCATGACAGCACAGCAAGGTCTTCCTCAAATATCCATGAAAACAGGATAGCCAGGAAGTTTACACTGACAATACATGACACTCACTGATGCTCAGTGTTACTAACTTCAGGATTATTCATCAACAAAGTGGGAGCCACAGATTCTTAGATTTGGAAGGGATCTTAGTTGTCAGACTATGCTCAAACCAAAAAACAAACTCATTGCCATCGAGTCAACTCTGACTCATACAGAACCCCACTGGGTTTCCAAGGCTGTAAATCTTTATGGAAGGAGACTGCCTCATCTTTCTTCTGCAGAGTGCCTGTTGGGTTCAAACCACTGACCTTTTGGTTAACAGCTTAATGACTTAACCATACCACCAGAGCTCCTTTTGATGGGCCTAGAAACTGTCAAATGCTTCTAATACACAAAGATTTCTTTATAAATCTGTACACACACACACACACACACACACATAACTATGGATACACAACTTTGATTCTTGTCTCATAGTTCTTACTTTCCAGTCTTAATTCCTGTACTAACAGTGAAACTTTCAGTTGCTGACTGAAAGGTTGATGATTCAAACCCACCCAGCGGCTCCACAGGAGAAAGGCCTGGTGGTCTGCTTCTATAAAGAAAAGCCTAGAAAAATCCTATGGGACAGTTCTACTGTGTCACATGGAATCACTATGACTTAGAATTGACTTGTCTCTACTTAACAACAACAACAAACAATGTATACGACATTCCTAGAAATCATATGCTTTTGAGGCCTTACTATCTATCCTTTTCTGCTCAAAGATCATCACCACTACCTTTCCTTTCTTATTTTTGCATTTTTTGTTCTTTGTATGTGGTTTGCTCTACCTCCACAGCTCTGAAATTATGTTTTTCCAACCACTTGCTCAAGATAGGCTTGGTGATGCTTGGTAGGTATCCAGACAGTCTTCACCAGTCTCCTGAGCTGCTTCACAATTTCTACGGACAACCAGAATTACAGGCTTTTCCCTTTTTCCAACTGTTCTAATAGCTGTTCCTGTGGATGGAACCCAGAAGAGTGGGTGGGGTCTCAGTGGATATTCAGGAGACGCTGCAGATGCACTTTGACCTGGAAGGTGCATGCTGTTTTCCCAGGGTGGTCACATTGTCTTTGCTCACTATAAGCTCTGAAGCTGGCTAAGTGCAACCTGTGGTCCCGATGCTCAGTATTGTCACTTTAGTGTTCTTGTCAATAAAACTGGAGATAGAGGTTCAGAACAACTCAAACCAGATAAAAGGACTCTGTTATGGTTCTTCTCCATAACTATGAATCAAAGAAATCCTGAATGGGTTTCCACAGTGCTACATGCAGTTCCCTGCTCTTTGGCTATAAGTCAGCAACCTGTTTGCTAGTTACCATGCACCACAATCTCTTATAGAGGCTTGGGGAACATTGGCAAGATGGGCTGGCTGCTTTCTACTAGGAGAGCCTTAAAAAGAGCCCTCTCTTACATGGGGTGGCCTTTTGGAGGCTAAGGGAAGGTGTTGGTGAACCCTGGTAGCTCAGTGGTTGAGCACTTAGCTGCTAACTGAAAGGTCAGTATTTGAACCCACCAGTCACACAATAGAAGAAATATGTGGTAATCTGTATCTATAAAGATTTCAGCCTTGGAAACCCTATGGGGCAGTTCTACTCTGTCCTATAGGGTCACTATGAGTTGGAATTGACTTGATGGCAATGAGTTTGGCTTTGGTTTTTGGTTTCTCCTAGCCCTAGGTGGCCCTGATTAAGTTGAAAGAGCAAGCGCAGAATAACAGATATAATTGATATGCTGAGCTGACAGCTTCCAGAATAGTGATGTTGATAAGGCTATGCATCACTGGGATAATTATTCCACTTTCTGGAGCTCTCAGCTGAATCCATGTTCTCCTTTGCCCGGGCAATTTTACACAAAAGAGACAAGCATATTATAAATGCAGGCATGGGGGGAGTTTTGGTGACACTTGAGTTGAATACATTCATTTATATCATTTTCCAATGTTTGACTTCTTGAGAGCTTTACAATGCACAGTAAAAATGATAAAGCACTGGGAAAAAATACACAAAAACACCGCCGTCTCAGGGAAGAAGGCATTTGCTTGTGCAGCTCAAAGGCTAGTAAATCTTACGATGTGGCACACGCTGAAGACTCCAAAGTCTTCATCTCTAGCTTGACCTCTTTCCTGAGCTCCAAGCTCATACAGCAAACTGCCTCATAACTCTCCATCTAGGTGATTCCAAGACTTCAAATTCAGTATACTCAAAGAAGAACTCATTCTCTTCTACTCAAACCTGATTGTCCTCCCAGCATAATCATCCTTTGGCCCCCTTAAGCTGGAAATTTGGGAACTATCTTTGCCTCGCTGTACCCCACCAGGGCTATGCCCAAGACCTGTATCTCCTCTACTCCTTGAGTGTCTCTCATAGCCCTCACCATCCCTCTCTGTCCCTGCTGTGCTGCCTCTGGGCAGGCCTCCATCATCCTGCTGGGACAGCATCCTCTCCACCTCTGGTCTGCCCCTTCCTGCCACCCTCCCACACCCCCATCTCCCACACTCATCCTCCATCCTGCAGCCAGACTGAGCTTTCTAAAATGCAATTCTTATCAACCTGCTTAAAATGCACTGGGGCGCCAAATGACCAAAGGATAAGTACAAATTCCTTAGTACAGCACAATAAAATCATGGTAATTAATATATATTTGAAATTTATTCCATGCCAGGTACTTTTCTTCTTTGCACGTATTATTGAATTCCCTCAAAAGACCTATGGGATATGTACTGTCATAATTTATTATCTCAGTTCTACAGATGAGGCCCAAAGGGTTAACTAGTTTGTCCTCGGTCACTCAGGACTTGGATTCTGTCAATACCAGAACTCACACCAGAACCCTGCCACTTCCTGCCTTCCTTTCTAGTCTCCTCTCCATACCCTCTTCTTTGGCCACTCTTACTCCAGAAATAACAAAAGCCCGTGATGCCATGAGTGGGTGTGAAGTGTTCAGCCCCCACACCAGGGCCTTGTGCTTGCTCTGCATGGAATCCTCTCTGTATCTTGGCTCACCTGGTGGAAGCTTTCTTGTCCTATAAGACTCAGCTTGGCCATCAGCCCCTCAGGGAAATCTTTCTGGTTTCTGCTGAGCAGACTCTGCCCTACTCACACCCTCCTCAGTAAAGCTGATCTTTCCCTTCTTTAGTTTCTGAAAAATGTCTGATGAAGAAGAGATGAGGTTTTCACTGGCATTCTTCCTGGGTTGGGCTGGATTAGTGAATGAGTACTAGGAAGCAAATCACTTCATTTCTTCAGAGCTCATTTTCCTCCCCTATATGATGATCTCAACCGTCTTTTACAGTGCTAAAGTTTATGAAGGGAGAAAACCTCACTGTCTTCATGGTCACTTCATGGAGCCATTGGCTGGGTTTGAACTGGCAACCTTTGGTTAGCAGCCTAGCACTTAGTCCATGAGTCATCAGGACTCATATACATACACATACATATGCACATGCATATGTCAAGATGACAGAGCTACAAAACTGCTTACTTTTTCAGAAAATTATTTCCTTTGCCCATAGGGGAATAGGATTTTGTGAGGCCAAATATGGCTATATGCTTGCTTGCTCATAGCTCACTTCTGCTTGCTAAGTCACTCTTCTACAACACTTGCTAGGGGCCTGCACTAAGCCACATTTGTTTGCCAGAGCCATAAAAAGTCCTGCCTCCCTCCAGGGGGCATGTAAATCCCAGTTGACCTTGCTACCACCCAGGAACTTGCCTTGGTATGTTGTTGTTATGTGCCATCCAGTCAGCCGACTCATAGCGACCCCTCCGGAGGGTTTCCGAGGCAGTATCACTACGGAAGTAGGATTGCCCAACCTTCCTTCCGAGGAGTGGCTGGTGGGTTTGAACCACCAGCCTTCTGGTTAGCAGTCAAGTGCTTTAGCTACTATGCTTGTAAGTAAGCTCTTAATAAACTCCTATATTACCATCATGGAGCTGCCAGCTTCATTCTTTGGTCTCATGGCACCTTAGGGAAATTTCAAGTTTCTCCTCTGTGCCCAGACACTCCCTCAAACTCTCTTTCTTCTCATTGACTTCTCCTTTCTGAGTGGTGGTGAAGAGCGTAAGTGGTAGAATCAGTTTTGGTTGGAATCTTAGCTTTGCCATTAGCTAGTTGTAGAATCTTAGCTAAGTTCCTCTACCTTTCTAACTCCATCTCTTCATTTCTGAAATGGAGATAAAACCTACTACCTCACAGAGTTAATTATGTAGAAAAAATGAGGTGCGATTTTAAAGCACTTAGCACAATGCCCAGAACACAAGTCCTGAATAAACAACAACCATTATTACACATTAGAACACTGGAGTGTCATTAGAATAAGGAATGTCACTACCTTTAAGCAGTTCTCCTTTGGAAGGTTAACTAGCATATGAGACTCACGGGAAAGGTACAGAAGATGGTAGACTAGACGGGGACACAGTTTCCGACAGTGCTTCTTGTGGGGGAATTTAATGTTTATTATATTGGATATTTTGCCATTCTTGGCATTTGTTTCACACTGGATGCTCAGGATGCTTTAATAATAACCAGAGCCAGTTGCCATCCAGTTGATTCTGATTCATGGTGACTCCATATGTGTTGGGGTAGAACTCTCCTCCAGAGTTTTCAATGGCTGCTTTTTGAGACATAGATCACCAGCCTTTCTTCTAATGTGCCTAACAGCTACAATTAATTAAGCTTTTATTATGTACCAGACATTGTGCTAAGCCCTATATGTGCATTATCTCATATAATCCTTGGATCAACCCTGTACATATTGTTAATTTCATTTTAAAGATGAAAAATTTGACACAGAGAAATATAAACCCAAAGTCACAGCCAATAGATAAGGAAGCTGGATTAAGAACTAGTCAGTAGCATAAAAATAAGTAGCTTAAAGCACACTGCTGAAAACATAGCATAGAATGCCATAAACTATCATATAATCCCTCTGGAGTTGAAGGAACACTAACATGATATGCATTTTAAAAGGAGAAAATTATAACTACAATTCATCTTACTGCTGAATAATAAACTCAAGGAATAATTTCCAATCTTAATCCCTCAGTGGGCAGTTACCTTTTAAAACCAAAAACCAAACTCACTGCCATTGAGCTGGATCTGACTCATAGCAACCTCCCCTAGGGTTTCTGGGGCAGTATCACTACGGAAATAGATTGCCCAACCTTCCTTCCTAGGAGTGGCTGGTGGGTTTGAACTGCCATCCTTCTGGTTAGCAGTCAAATGCCTTAGGCTGTGAAGTGAAAAAGCTACTGGGCAATCCTACTTCCGTAGTGATACTGCCTCGGAAACCCAAGGAGGGGTCGCTATGAGTTGGGGCTGACTCGATGGCACATAACAACAACAACAACATGCTTTACACACTTATTTTCTCATTAGTATATTCAGAAGATTGTGTCCTGAGGGAACAACAGAGTCAACTGTTGGCTCAGGGGAAAGAATGGAGCCACCAGTCAGAATGAGACAGAATTACCACCTGGGATTTCACAATCATGAACAGTCAAGAGAATGTTCACTCTGGGAAGGCATTAGATGACAGTCTTTACACTGGGTGATTTTCTTACCATGGGTGCCGAGCTGCTTGCTCACACGTGTATCTTTTATTTGGATCTTTCTCCATCAGATTCCGAATGAAGTCTTTAGCTGTTTAAAAAGAAAGTACAAAGGATGGAATGAATTTGTGGCTTGAGATGTGTCAACATGACAGTACCAGCTCTTTGAGAATAGTGTGTGTGGCATGGGAAATAGGAGGCCAGCCCTCTACTGATCCTACAGTACTTGGGACACAAAGGATAGGTGGTATTAGCACTTGGCAAAAAGGGAAGTCAAGGCTTGGGACACCAGGTAAGTGAGGCCTAGGATCCTGGCTCTCCAGCTCCAAGTTCCATCTCTCTAGCAGCCTATGACACCTTCTGTTCAAAGAAGAGATACAATATCTTTGTAATAATGTGCCTCTCATTGAGCTTACCACTGCCTGACAATGCTGTTTTGTTGATGTACCTACTTGTTTGCACATCACTGATCCAACAAAATTTTTTGAGCACCTACTAAGTCCACCAGTCCTGGGCTAGATGCTGGGGATGCAAAGCTTTCAAGAAGTACCATCTGCAGTCCATTTGTTGTCAGTAGCTAGCAAATCAGCTCCAACTCATGGCAAACCCATGTACAACAGAATGAAACACTGCCCAGCCTGTGCCATCTTCATAGTCACTGATATGCTTGAGTGCATTGTTGTAGCCACTGTGTACTGTGAGTGCCTTCCAGCCTAGGGGCCCATCTTCAGCACTCTACTGGACAATGTTCTATGGTGATCCACAGGTTTTCATTGGCTAATTTTAGGAAAGTAGATCACTAGGCTTTTCCTCCTAGTATGTCTTAATCTGGAAACTCTGCTGAAACCTGTTCACCATGGGTGACACGGCTGGTCTTTAAAAATCCAGTGGCTTGGCTTCCAGCAACCTAGCAACACAAGGCACCACAGTGCAACAAACTGATAGATGGGTGGCGAGCAGCCCACTTAGACTATTACAAATAAGTAAATAGGAACTTGCAATGCAATGAGATGAGCCCTGCTGGGGGATGTCAGGTGTGCTTTGCAGCCCAGAAGGAGGTATGACCGAGAAGCAGGACACTGAGAACATGAGGGATTGGGTCACAAAACTGAAGGATGACACCTGTGTACAAGGACCTAAGTCTACAGCATTCTAGAGCATGGTTGCTACTGTCCACAAGGTAGCGCCCTTCCTACCTCAGAATTAAAGTATTCCTCGTGCAGTATTTTTCTGAAAGCCTTTAGAATTTTCCTCTGGGCCCAGGTTTTAGAAGATTGAGGAAGCAAGCAGGTGTGTTTAGTTAGGAGGAAACAACATAAATAATAAAATTCTGTCACTTAAATAAAAATTGGTCATCAGAGGACACAAGGCATCAGTCCATATATTATTTCATTTGATGCTTACACAAACCTTCATGGCAGAGAGGGTGTTATTACCATCCTTATGTTATCAGTGAATAAACCGAGGCTCAGAGAGGTTTTGTCAAAATACTTGGGCCTTAGCTTTGATCTTTATCTCTGATGAAAAAATGACAAACTTCCCTGGGAACATTTAAGTACAACATAGTAGTTATGGTGTGGGCTCTAGAGTAAGAACTTGGGTTCAAATCCCAGCTATGCCATTTGCTAGCTGTGTGACTCTGGTCAAATTATTTAACCTTCTGGCATCTCCGTTTCCTCATCTGTCAAATGGGGATAATAATAAGACCCACCCAATAATTTGTCCTGAGGACTAAGTGAGTTAATACATATATAGAGCTTATAGTGCTCAGGACACAGTAAGTGCACATGTTGTTTCAAGCAGCTCTGGTGGTGTAGTGGTTAAAGCATTTAGCTGCTAACCAGAAGGTTGGCAGTTTGAAACTACCAGCTGCTCTGCAGGAAAAAGATGGGACAGTGTGCTTCCGTAAAGATTACAGCCTTTGGACACCCTTTAGGCAGTCCTACTCTGTTTTATAGGGCAGCCATGAGTTGGAATTGACTTGATGGCAGTGGACTTTGGAGCTTAATATTGTTTCATTCCTGGACCATCCTGACCCAGGATAGGAGTGGTGGATGGATGAGTTCCCCACCCCTCAGCCCCATTTGCATCAGATGGCCCCAGTCTCTCAGCTTTGCAAGTCAAACTCAAATATGTAGCTCATGAAGCTTCTACGGGAGCTTTGGGGCCCTTCAGACCCCTAGGGCCCAGGTCCCACTAGACCTGCCAGGGTCAGATGGTCTGGGTGTGGGAGTCCCAAACCACCCACTGAGAGCTGCCAGAGACCTACCGGAATCAGAGATGTCATCCCAGTAGGGGGAGTCAAATTCATATTCTGCCTTGAGGATCTGTTCAAAGAGTTTGGAGTCATTTTCATCATAAAAAGGAGGGTAGCCACAGAGCCTGGAAGACAAGGTGGTGTAAGAATCTGAAATTTCTTTCTATTAAAAGTGGTGGTTTTACATTTTGCCTGCAAGAAAGAGACATTTATCAATCAAATTAAAGAAACCTCTGCTGTGTATGCTGTAAATATAATGTCCTAGAAATCACACATTCTGTGGGTGTCAAAAAAGTAAAATTTTGATTTAGCAAATAGCAGAAATGGTTAACTCAGGCAACCATCAAAGAGAAGTATGTATATTTACATTTGTTGTAACTTGTTTGTACATTATTGACCATAAAGCCCAATATGCCCTTAAAACTTACCTGTGGTAGTTAAGGATATGTGTCAACTTGGCTGGGCAGCTTGATATAGTTATTCTCCATGATGAGACTGGTAATCAACTCCATGATGGAATCTACTGGAGCAGCTGAGTAGCTGCCGTAGGGATATGGTCTGCTTCTAGTATGTAAGCAGCAGCATTGAAAAAGGTCTCTGAGCTTTTTGGCATGCATGGACCCTGCATGTAGCCGAGTCTTCATTCAGCAGCCTGCCATGTTGTCTGCTGATTCCAGGATTGTTCCTGGACTTGAACCAGTGGCCTGCCATGTGGTTTGCTAATTTTGGGACTGTGTCATTTTCTTTGTCAACCTTGGGTTTGTCAGCCTCAACAGCTAGCCAAGTTAAAAAAGCCTCCAGCTTCAGTGGGCCAGGAGCAAGAGGCAGAGCTGAAGCCCAAGGTCTAAGGAGCTTTCACCTAACCTCTAGAGCTGGCACTTTGAATTCAGACTTCTAGCCTCTTAAACTGTAATAGAATAAACTCCTGTTTGTTAAACCCATACATTTGTGGTAAATGTCTGTTACAGCAGCACTAGATAACCCAAACACTACCAAACAACCTTCTTTGTATAAATGTTATTCTTTTCCGTGAGTGTAACCTAGTACATGGTGAGTTGATAGAAAACAGACATACTAAATATATGTTTAGCATACACTTCAGGACCCTCCCAGGCTCATTTTATTTAAAAAAAATCATCATAGGAAGAAATTCTACAACCTTGTTGCTGTAGCAGCCCAAATCTATACATTATCATTCCACTATGCTCAAATTAAAAGGGGTCTGGTGGTAGAGTGGTTAAGGCACTTGGCTGCTAACCAAAAGGCTGGGTTTCGAGCCCACCAGCACTCCCTGGAAGAAAGATGAGGCAGTTTGCTTCTGTAGATTTACAGCCTTGGAAAACCAATGTGGATCACTGTGAGTTTGAATCAAATCGATGGCAGTGTATTTTTATTTATTTATTTTCTTAGTTTAGGCCCAAATTGGGTATTTGAAGGATTATAGTCTTGTCCATTAAGGAGTCCTGGTGGGCAACAGGTAAGTGCTCAGCTGCTAACTGAAAGGTCAGTGGTTTGAATCCACCCAGTGGCTCTGCAGAAGAAAAGATCTGGCGATGTGCTCCGATAAAGGTTACACCTAGGAGACCCTGTAGGGCAGTTCTACTCTGTCCTCTAGGGATGTCATAAGTCAAAACTGACTAGACAGCAAACAACAACAACAGTCTTACCCATTCATATGCGGTATCAGCAGGAGTTGGCACAAATTATAATACAGTACTACCATAACACTGTCATCCATTTCAACTACTGAATCATCTTAAAGTTGATTTTTAAAAGATCATATTAAGATGCTGGTGCAAACCACTTAAAGTTCTCGATGTACCAATATGCATCTGACAAATGTAATAGGAGATGAAATTTTGATGAAATATCCTAAATATAATTCATTCCATAAAACCATGAATTCTCATTCCAGTTCCGCTCTCAGTTCCAAAGCAACTTTTGTTGTTGTTAGGTGCCATTGACTCAATTTTTGACTCCTAGAGACCCAATGTGACAGAACAGAATTGTCCCATGGGGTTTTCTAGGCTGTAATCTTCTGGGAACAGATCACCAGGTCTTTCTTTTGTAGGATCTGTTGGGTGGGTTCGAACCCCAACCTTTTGGTTAGTAGCCTAACACATTGTGCCACTAGGGTTCCTTAATGTGACTTTCAATTGACCATTAGCACATTTTTTGGGGGCCTAAATTTTCTCATCTAAAAATGAAGAGGCTGGACTCAAAATTTTCTAATATTCTTTCTGGCTTTGAGATGCTGTAGCTCTGTGGCTCCCTTCTCCCAATTTGTCTGGCTGGATAAAGCCTTAGGAAAAGACCTTGTGCATGCTGGAAGCACATGGGGGTAGGAGCAGGCTCTGGCTGGGAACTGGAGAGATGGGAAGGGTGGGCTTGAGGCTGTAGTGGTATATGATCAACAGAGCACAAGGCAGGTGGGGGGCTTGATTTTGTAAGCAGACGCACCAAGTTGAATGGCATAGATCTCAGCTCTGGGGCCTCAACAACCCAGAGGGTGACAGTCTCAGTGGGAGTTCTGTTGTCAAATGAGCCCTAATTTTTCCGTAAAGCCAAACTTTGTTCAAAACATAGCTCCAGCCTAGAGACCAATTAAATGAGAACAAATGAACAGGAATCAACAGACTCCAGGTCTGTGAGAGATTGGGCTATTGGCAAAAAAGAAATTTAACAAAAGCCTAGAAAAATAACCTCAGTTCAGTCATTCTTCAGGTCCCTCCTGCCCTGAGACTCAATATCACTGGGCCACTGCTGTGTAGGGGAATGGTTGATGACATTTGTAAAGGCTATGAGACATTCTGTGGGCTGATAAGATTCAAAATCATCTATCCCCACAAGGTTGAATTAGGGACTAAGTGCCTGGAAAATTTCACTTGTTGCTGCTTTTGGCTAAATGAAGAAGACTCAGTGCTTCTGCAACCACGAAGCACATATTTCACTGCCCAAGGAAACCCTGAATCCGGAGATGGGTATGTAAATATTTCCCATAATGAGGACTTGGGCTAGATGAAATGTGCATATTAGGAAAGGTGCTAGGCTACTAACTGGAAGGTCTGTGGTTTGAACCCACCAGCTGCTCCATGGGAGAAAGATGAAACCATCTATTTTCATAAAGGTTACAGTCTTAGAAACCCTATGGGCCAGTGCTATCCTGTCCTATAGGGTTGCTGTGAGTCAGAATCGACTTGATGGCAATGAATCTTTTTTAAATTATTATTAGGAAAGGCAGGCAGAGGGAAATGTTACTTTGTTTTGGAAAAACTAGATTTTAGGTAAGTGAAGTTTTTGTTTATTAACAACTGAGTGTGTTTTACTTTATCATTTGTCTTTCTTTTTAAGAAAAAAAAAAGTCTTTAAGAAAATTCCAAGAAAGAGTTACTCTTCTTGTGCCAACTGTCTTAACATGTATTCCAACTTTTTTGGCCTTAGCTCCTTTTGTATAGAATACCGTGTTAATGCGGCTGTACTGAAGAAATGGTCGTAGCTTTGAGCAGAGCATGTTGTTGTTGTTGGCTGCTATCAAGTTGGCCTCGGCCTCACGGTGACCCCAAGCAAACCGAATGAAACACTGCCTAGTCCCATACCATCCCCTTGATCAGCTGTAGACTGGACCACTGCAATTCATTGGGTTTTCACTGGCTGATATTTAGAGGTAGATCACGAGACCTTTCTTTCTAGTTAGTCTCAGTCTGGAAGCTCCCTGAAACCTGTTCAGCATGATAGCAACATGCAAGCCTCCATGGACAGATGGGAGTGGCAGTGCATGAGGTGCACTGGCTGGGAATCGAGCCCAGGTCTCCTGCACTAAAGACAAGAATTCCACCCCTGAGCCACCACTGCCCTCAGCTTGCAGTGTAAGTAAGTTAAAATGAAGAAAGGATTTTAAAATAAGAATGACAAATGGACAGAAGTGCAAACCATTGTAAAATCATGCTCAGATCTAGAAATCTCGGAGAGCATTTCATAGCCAGGCTATTTCATGAGAAAGTCCGTGTGGAGGGAGGCAGCCAACTAGGAGAGGGAACAACTTTGGGCTGTTTAGCTTCACAGAGCATGTGGACTGTCAAGGTCCTACCTATTTGTACTTGTCATAACTATGTTCTTTACTAATGTTTCTGAAGCATGACTTATTTTATATATTAAACCATTTAAATAATCTACAAATGATATCTCCATGGGTATTCAAAGACAATAAAGCCACTCTTAACTTTTCTAAGCCTAAAAGTTTATGGTTCATACTATCTAAATTTCCCAACACAAAGACTGTTGTTTTGGTTATCTAGTGCCTTTCCAATAGAAGTACCACAAGTGGGTGGCTTTAACAAACAGGGGTTCATTCTCTTACAGTTTTAGAGGCTAGAAGTCTGAGTTCAAAGTGCCAGCTAGGTCTAGGGGGTGGGTGAAAGCCCCTCAGCCTTGGGCTTCATCTCTGCCTCTGGCTCCTGGCCCACTGAAGATGGAGGCTTGCTGCTAGCTGCTGAGGCTGACAAACCTGAGGTCAACAAATAAAATGGCACAGTCCCAAAATTACCAAACCACTTGGCAGGGTCACTAATTCAAGTCCACTGACCGTCCCAAGATTGAGAGACAACATGGCAGCCCACTAAGATGGAGATTCAGCTATATGCAAGGTCCAAGCATGCCCCAAACTCAGAGACCTTTCTCAAAGCTGCTTCTTATATACTAGAAGCAGACCACATCCCTAAGGCAGTGACTCAGCTGCTTCATATTCCACTATAGAGTTGATCACTAATCTCATCAAAACCAGGCCCAGCCAAACTGACATACAGCTTAACTACCACAACTGTCATACTCAAATGCTTCAAAGGACAGTTCATTGCCTCTATTCCAGCCGTAAGCCTATTTTCCAGAAGTACTGTTTTATCTTTCCAGTCTTTCCTGTTGTTTAGTTTGTCATCTCATCTACCAGTGGCATATTTACACAAATATACTACTAGATTCTAGTTTGTTTTTCTAGTTTAACCTTGAGCAAGCTCTTGTGTGTCTAGAACTCCACTAAGAGATTTACAGCATTACGTCACTTAAACTTCACCTCCCATGAAGTAAGTAGGCCAGACATCTTCACTTCACCAGACACATGAGTTTTTGAACTCTGACTTCTGGTAGCACCCAGCCAATAAGGACTCCAGCACAAATGGTGGAGGATGGAGGAAATGGAAGACATGGTATCTATTCTCTGGGTCCTTTTCATCAACCTCTCATCAAGCTGATTATACACCTGACTGAAGGCTACTGCTCCTCTTAAGGCACCTGACTCTACCATCTTCTCCTGTAAGTGCTCCTCCCTCATCCTGTTGGGTCTAGAGGTGTTTACAGTTCAGCTGGTACTACAGTGTCCATCTGCTATTACTTGTGGTTCCCTGACTCCTATACCTTTGTTAACAGTCCCTTGTATGTTGTTGTAAAGTGCTGTCTAGTTGATTCTGACTCATTAATCCCATGTGACACAGTAGAACTGCCCCATAGGGTTTTCTAGGCTGTAATCTTTATGGGGGGAGCTCTGGTAGCATAGTGGCTAAAGGCAATTGACTGCTAACCAGAGGGCTGGCGGTTCAAATCCACCAGCAACTCCTCGGAAGGAAGATGGGGCAATCTACTTCCGTAGTGATACTGCCTCGGAAACCCAAGGGGGGTCGCTATGAGTCGAGTCCGACTCGACGGCACATAACAACAACAACAACAATCTTTATGGGAGCAGATCAGCAGGTCTTCTTCCTGAGGAGCCACTGGGTGGGTCTGGACCACTAACTTTTCAGTCAGCAGCTAAGCTCCTAGTCATTTGTGCCACCAGGGCTCCTTTTCCTCTTGTATGTAAACCCTCCTTAGATTACCCTGTTTTGAGTCTTCCCTCTGTTTTACCACATACTTCCATACAAAAGACAAAGAAATAGAGTTAAGAAATGTGTTTAAGGTCACTCAGCTAATAAGAGGCAAAATCAGGACACAAGTCCTATTCTGTATGATTCCAGGTCTCTGTTAACTATTTTGCTTATCCACTAAAGGGAAGGAGGCTTGAAAATTCAACCTTGTTTTTCAGCCTTAACTTTAAATTCTCCCTGTAGATCATTTTGTTTGCCCTATCTGCCCCTTCATCATCAAGTAGAATCCTGTGATCTGACCCTACCTTTCCAACTCCATCCCATACATTCTGTTAAGACATTTACTGATATTGTTCCTTTTTCTTGTATATTTCTTACTGTCTTTACTTACCTTGGTCAAGTTGTGTGGATTTCACTCATATTTGATATTGCCTTTCTTATCACTGAAAATACCAAGTGTCTACTATCTACAAAGTGATTCCTCCTCCCTCTCCCTCCCATCCCTGGCAACCATCAAAGAATGTTGTTTACTCTATGTATATCTATTCGTGACTTTTCATAATACTGGGACCATACAGTATTTGTTCTCTCGCGGATGACTTATTTCACTCAGCATAATGTCCTCTGGATTCATCCATGTTATGTTGCATGAGTTCCTCATTATTCTTTATAGGTATAGTATTTCATTGTATGTATATACCACGATTTGTTCATCCATTCTTTCACTGAAGTGTCTGTTACTGTCCTTTGTCCATTTTTTTGACTGGATTGTTTGTCTTTTTGTTGGTGAGTTATTCAAGTTTTCTATATATTTGAGAAATTAGACCCTTAGCAGATATGTTGTTGCAAAGATTTTTTCCCAGTCTGGAGGTTCTAACTCTCTTAGTAAAGTCTTTTGATGGGCATAAGGATTTCATGTTTAGGAGGTCTCAGTTATCTCATTTATCTTCTGTCATTCATACAGTTTTAGTTGTGTTTGACACGCTATTCATGCTGAAAATTAGGTCCCCTAATTTTGCCCCCATGTTATCTTCCAGGAACTTTATAGTTTTAGCTTTAAGTTTTTGATCTGTTCTGTTTGTTTTTGTGTATCATGTGAAGTACAGATTGTTTCATTTTTCTGCAAATGCATATCTAATTTTACCACCACCATCTGTTAAAGAGACTATTTCGTCCTCATTGAATGGACACTGACCCTCTGTGGAAGATCAGCTGCCTGTATTAGATGGATGAATTTACTCCTGGGTTCTTGATTCTATTCCACTGGTCTATGTATCTGTCACTGAACCGTACCAGGCTATATGGATTACTGTAGCTGTACAATAAGTTTTGAGATCAGGAAGTGTGTTCTTTTCTTCTTCTTCTTCAGTATTGCTTTAGTTATCTGGAGCCTCTTTGCTTTCCATATACAGTTGAGATTAGTTTTTCTATTTCATCAAAGAATGTTGTTGGGATTTGGATTGCGATTGCATTATGGCAATAGATCGCTTTTAGTAATACTGACATTTTCACAGTATTAAGTCTTCCAATCCATGAGTGTGGAAAGTTTTTCCATTTATGTAGATCTTTTTTAGTTTCTTACAGTACTATTTTGTAGTTTTCCTTGTATAAGTCTTTTGCATCTCTGGTTAGGTTTATTCCTAGCTTTTGGGGGCATCCCATACACTCTGGGTCTTGTACACTAAAATGCTTACAGTAAGTTCCCTGCCCACCGGGTACTTGCTTGTTTCCAATCCAAAGTAAAGCAGTGCACTTTACCTGAGCTGCCCTTCCTCTGGTCCTTCACCTGAATCTGGTGTCCCCTTGAAGGTTATCTGGGGTATTGCTAGGGAGACCCAGCTCCTAGCTGCCTGGTAGGTTAGGTGTTCCACTCAGTGCTCCCACTGCAGTGAGTGGAGCTCCAACTGACACTTTCTACACTCTCTCTGGATCTGACCTATCTGATGTGAGCTCCTTAAGGGCAAAGGCCTTACTTTCATGGCCAGGGCCTGGTCATCAGACACTGGATAAATGCATGAAAGAAGAAATACTCTTAAGAAATAAGCTTTATTCCTTGCTCTTGAGCTTCTATTACTGGGGTCTGACATATAGACAGAGATCTAGGATGCAGGAGAGCCCATTGCTGCCTCAAAGTTCCCATCAAACCTGACTCCTTCCACACAAGAAACCAAAAATCCTAACTCACTGCCACTGAGTCGATTCTGACTCATAGCAACTCCCATTGGGATTCCGAAGCAGCACATCTTTATGGAAATAGATTGCCCAGTCTTCCTTCCACGGAGTGGCTGGTGGGTTCTAACCGCTAACCTTCTGATTAGGAGTCAAATGCCTTAGGCACTATGCCACCAGGTGGTGGAAATAACTGTGCTCCCATCACTGACAGACATCTCAGAGGAACCCATTATGTAGGGTCCAGTGAGAGGAGACCAGCCCACTTTTGTACAGAGAATGCAGTGTGGTTCATATAACTTAAGATGTCACTCCTGTATGTGGACACATTCCATAAGGAGACTTCCCATCAAAGGAGAAAGCTTTTAATGTGATGAACATGACAATTGGCAATGGCCAACCATGGCTCATTGGGCAGTGCATGATTTTTCTTGGAAATGGAAAAGCTCTACTAGCATAAATGTTTCTGTTGAGAGGCCCTAGGAGTTTACCATGATAATTACGCTGCATTACGTTATGTTATTCCCGAAAATGTCCTCAGTCATGCATCTGTGTACATGCCAAAAAAAAAAAGTGTGCTGTAAGGATTTTCAAATAATAATAAGTTGTTACCTCTTTACCTCTTTATGTACTTTTATCTCCACAATTCACCTCAACCTTCTATGTTCTTCCAAACTTTTGGGCCTTGGATCATGTATTTAAGGTTTTGTCTTTTTCTCATAGCCTTTTGGCACCAGAGGCAGACACAAGGAAAGGAGGAAGCAGTATCAGGAGCAGTGGTGGAAAGAGTGCTAGCCAGGGTTGACATCAGGCAGTGTTTTCTAAAATATATTTTCAGGTGGATCTTATACTACTTCAAGGTTACTATTTTTATTTTCTTTTTCTTTAAATTTTTATTGTGATTTGGGTGAAAGTTTACAGAGCAAATTCATTTTCATACAGCAGTTCATATACTTGTTGTCTCATTGCATTGACTGCAACTCCCCACAACGTAACAGTTCTCCTCCCATTTCCTCCCTGTAGTTAGTTACCTCTTCCTTGCGTCCTTCCCCCCCCCATGCATTCCTGCTCCTGCCCACCAGCTGTCTCCCTGTGCAAACACTGCCCTTCTGTTCTCCCATGATTGATCGCTCCAAGGAGTGTACCTACCTGATGTAAATGTTCACCCCATATGCCTGTCTACTGTTTGGCTGGAAGCCACAGGAGTGAGTTCAATTCCAGACCTGAAGGAGGGTGCTATTTTTAAGCATACACATATTTGCTTAGTGCCTTATGTATTCATTTCTTTTTCAAATATCTATTTTTGCACCTAGTAGATACCTAGTGGTACAGTGGTTAAGCACTCAGCTGCTAACCAAAAAGTCAGCAGCTCGAACTCACCAGCTGCTCCATGCGAGAAAAGATCTGGCAATCTGCTCCCATAAAGGATTACAGCTTAGAAAACCCTATGGAGCAATGCTACTTGGAATTGACTCAATGGCATACAACAAAAACATACTAGGTAGAGCCCTTGGTGGTGCAAATGATTATGTACCCAGCTGCTAATCAAGAGATCAGAAGTTTGAGTTGATGCAGCTGTGCCTTGGAACAAAGCCCTCACAACATACTTCTAAGAAAGCAGTCACCGAAACTGTGGAACATAGTTCTACTCCAGCACACATGGGGATGCCACGAGTTGGAACTGACTCACCAGTAACTGGTTTTATACATGAGACATTGAGTTTGATACTAGAGATACAATGATAGATAAGAACGAATTTCTGCCTTTAGGAGTTCAGTTGAGTGGAAGAAAGAGTTAATCATGACATAGGGAAGCAACAATAATAGAAATACAAAAAACCAAACTCACTGTCATCAAGTCTATTACGACTCATAGCAACCCCCTTTGGGTTTCCGAGGTGCTAAATCTTTATGGAAGTAGATTGCCAGTCTTCCTTCCTAAAAATAGGCATGGAGTATTATGGACACATAAAGCCTGGCATCCAACCCAAATTATTTTGGGCTAGGGGATGATACGGATGCCTGTGATTTATTTTCTTGTAGATGAGCAGGAGTTTTGTAGAAGAAAGAGAGGGGGCTCTAGGTGGAGTGGTAGACCAAGAGCAAAGGCATAGAGGCATCAAAAATTGGAGAGAAGTTAGCTGCTGCTAGAGTGTAAAATATGTTAAGTGAGCAGTGAGATGTGTGGCTGGTAAAACAGACAGGGGTGAGAGCCCAGGGGGCCTTGTGCCCTACACTAAGGTGGGCATTTTACCTGGTAGGTGACAGAAGGCCTCTGAAAGGTGTAGACAGAGGAACCATATGGGCAACTGACCGTGGCAGCTGGGAAGAGGAAAGACTCGAGGCAGAAAGACAAGTCAGCAGCTATACCCCAGGCAAAGGAGAGATGGGGGACTAGGCTAAGGCAATGGTGGTTGGATCAGAGCAACAGACAGGTTCACAGTTCAGAGAACGTACTGGGAGTATATGGAGCCTATCGATGTGGCAAGTAAGAACCAGAATGACCATAGCTGCTGTCAAGTGAGGTGAAGAACATAAAAGAGCAAGAACAGGTCTGAAGGTGGCCTGGGCACAACAATCACAGTGCCTGGAAAGACCAGCTCCTCTTTTAGCGGCAATGCCCCACTCACGGAATCAGCTTCAGGCAGTTCTGTGTGTGTCTATTGGGGGTAGGAGAAGTAGTACCCAATCCAACCCAAAGTGACCCATGAGGGACCATGACATCAGTGGCAATTTGTTGTTGTTGTCAGCTGCTACTGAGTTGGCCCCAACTCATGGTAACCCTGTGTACAATGTGACAAAATGCTGCCCGGTCCTGCACCATCCCCATGACTGGGTGTGAGTTGGATCGTTGTGATCCATAGGGTTTTCACTGGTTGGTTTTCAAGAGTAGAGGCCTTTCTTCTTGAAGCTCCACTGAAACCTGTTAAGCATCATAGCAACACACAAGCCTCCACTGACAGACGGGTGGTGGATGTGCATGAGATGCATTGGTTAGGACTTGAATCCAGCTCTGGGGGCGCAGTGCCTAAGGCATTTGACTGCTAACCAGAGGGCTGGTGGTTCAAATCCCTGGAAGGAAGGTTGGGCAATCTACTTCTGTAGTGATACAGTCTCAGAAACCCAAGGACTATGAGTTGGATTCGACTAGATGGCAATGAGTTTGGTTTTGATTTTCTCCAGCATGGGAAGTGAGAATTCTACCACTGAACTACTATTGCCCTCCAGTGGTAATTCACGTTCTGATAATGACACTCGATTGCACCTCAATTTGAACTGAAGATTAAAAGAGGGCTGGGAAGAGAGGAGAGATGACGGTGTGCATGTGGAGGGAAAAGCAGAGATGCCAGATGGGAAAGACCTCTGCTCAAGGATAAGTCCATCAGAGGAGCCAGTGCTGGGCTGTATCAGTGCTGAGGGCCTCCAGTTCATTGCAGAGGAAGCCCAAGATGGACAACAAATCCCTTTTCCTTAGGGTGTCTTAAGAGAACCTGTCCTTTTCAACAAGAAGTGCTGATATCCTACAGAGAATAAAATGAGCAATTCCATTTAGGTTGCAGTGAACCGGACCAGGTGCATGTGAGGGATCCAATTAAGGCAGCCGGCAGGAAGCTGGATATGGGCGCTGAGCCCAGGGCCATGGTCTGGCCTGGGGATGCCTGAGTTAAAGTCATCAGTGTTGTTGTTATGTGCCGTTGAATCAGACCTGACTCATTGCGACCCCTCCTTGGGTTTCTGAGGCAGTATCACTATGGAAGTAGATTGCCCAGTCTTCCTTCCGAGGAGTGGCTGGTGGGTTTGAACCACCAGTCTTCTGGTTAGCAGTCAAATGCCTTAAGCACTACGCTACCAGAGCTCCTAAAGTCCTCAGTATTTGGAATAAAGTTGGGAGAGTACAGGAGATCACTCGGGGAGAATATGTAGACAAAGAGGTTGCAAATAGGTCCTCCACAGGTCCAATCCGGTCTACAGATGTGTTTTCTTTGACCAGCAGTGATTTTAAACAAATTTGAATTTGGATGCCCATTGTTATGGACTGAATTGTGTCCCTACAATGTATGTGTTGGAGCCCTAACCCCAGTACCTGTGGATTTAATCTTGTTTGGAAATAGGGTTTGTGTGTGTGTGTGTGTGTGTGTATGTGTGTTAAATAGATCATACCTAAGTAGGATGGGTTCTAAATCCAACTACCTCCGAGTTATAAAAAGTACAGATTAGACATAGAGACACCTGTGGCAGGGTGGTGGTAGGGGTGGGGGTGGAGGGGTGGGTGGGGACAGATGCCTTGTGGGGATCATTTCCAAGCCAAGAAAATCATAGAATGCCAGAACTGCCCACAAGGAAGGAATCAACATGGCTGAGACCCTGGTTTGGACTTTTAGTCTCCAGAACTGTGAGAACAATAAATTTCTGTTCTTTAAAGCCATCCACTTGTGGTATTTGTGCTATAGCAGTACAGATAGGGGTTGATCTGGCCAATTCACAACTGTTCCACCACTCCCTATTATCTTTGACCCAGCTGGTCACACATGTAAATTACCTACCGGACTTTTCACCCCACTAAGGAGGAGCTCTGGTAGCATAGTGGCTAAGGCACTTGACTGCTAACCAGAAGGCTGGCTGTTCAAACCCACCAGCCACTCCCCGGAAGGAAGATGGGGCAATCTACTTCCGTAGTGATACTGCCTCGGAAACCCAAGGAGGGGTCGCTATGAGTCGGGTCTGACTCAACAGCACATAACAACAACAACAACAAGGAGCAGCTCTGGTAGCATAGTGGATGAGGCATTTGGTTGCTAACTAGAAAGTTGATGGTTCAAACCCACCAGCTGCTCTGTGGAAGGAAGATGGGGCAATCTACTATAAAGATTTACCACCTCAGAAATCCAATGGGGGTTGCCATGAGTTGGAAATGACTTGATGGCAGTGAGTTTTTTTTTTTTTTAAGTTGGTGACTTAGGGTCAAGGGCCAATGGTGGCTAGAGCCCTGGAGAATGCAACTCTTAGGAGAGTAGGAGCCATAGCACCAGGTTATGGGCTATCAGGTATAAGAGGTACCTAGGAAGTGATTCTGCCAGCCAAAGCTCCAAATGTGGGGTGAATTCCTCTTTGGTAATTGCTGCAGGAATTCAGAGGAGAGTAAATCTGTAACTGGGTAATCAGGGAAGGCTCCTTGGAGGATGTGTCACTTGAGTGGTGTAGATCAGCAATTTCAGGCTGGTTGTCCATCAGTCACCTGGGAAGCTTGTGACAAATTAAGATGCTCTGGATCATTCCAATTTTGAGTACATCTGAATCTGTAAGGAGGGGACCATTTTTTCCAGTTGCCCTCAAGTGGATTCTGACTCATGGTGACCCCGTGTGCATCAGAGCAGAAGAGAGTTTTCAGGGGCTGATTTTGGAAATAGATCCCCAGGCCTTTCTTCAGAGGCACCTCTGGGTGGACTCAAACCTCTAACCTTTCAGTTAGCACCACCCAGGGACTCCCAGGTACCTTTATTTTTGTTCTTTTATTTGTTAATTTTAAAAGTAATTCATGCTCATCATTAACAAATTCAAGTAGTTCAGCAGAGTGTAAAGAAAAAGTTTGCTCTCAGATCCTCATCCCCATGTCTGTTATTAATTTCCTATGAATGCTTTTCAGAAATTTTCTTGGCACATGCAAGCATGTAAGTATATGTATGTGTGTTTAAATATCTCCAAACTAGAATGCAAATTGTCTGGAAGTTTATCACAGACTGCATGGCTGTGTAAGAAGAACGGCTAGTTTATTTGTTTCTTTGCATGTGTTAGGAAGTCCCCAGCATGAACAAAAATGATCCCTCTTCAGGGAGTGTTCTTGACTTCTCCCTCTAGAGGTTTTCATCAACTCTTAGCTGTCCACCTTTCTGGTCTCCTAGCCTCACAGTGGGCACAGCCTGGCTCTTAAGAACACTGCTGGGAGCTGCTGCCCCAGGCTCTCCTGCACCATGTCTACCTTCCCTGAGCACAGTGCCTCTGATCCTCCATGGAGGAGCAAAACAACAAAAAAACCTCATTGCCGTCAAGTTGATTCTGACTCACAGTGACCCTATAGCACAGAGCAGAAGTGACCAGAGGGTTTCCAAGGCTATAATCTTACGGAAGCAGACTGCCACATCTCTCTCTCTCTCTCTCTTTTTTTAATTGTGATTCACGTAAAAGTTTACAGAGCAAATTCATTTTTTTTTTTTAAATTGTGATTTGGGTGAAAATTTACAGAGCAAATTCACTTTCCATACAGCAGTTCACATACACTTTGTCTCATGACATTGACCACAGTTTACCACAATGCAACAGCTCCCCTCCCACTTCCTCCCGATAGTTACCTCTTCCTTGTGTCCATCCCTCCGTGCACTCCTGCCCCTAGAGCTGTCTCCCTGTGCATAACCAGCCCTTCTTTCTCCCATGATTGTTTTCTCCAAGGAGTGTATCTACCTCAGGTAAATGCTCAACTCATATGCCTGTCTTTCAGAGAAAATTCATTTTCCATACAACAGTTCATACACATTTTGTTTCATGACACTGACTGCAGTCTCCATAATGTAACAGCTCTTTTCCCACTTCCTCCCTGTGGTTACCTTTTTCCTGTGTTCTTCTTCCTATGCATTCCAGACCTCTCATCTGTCTCCTGCAAATACTGCCCTTCTGCTCTCCCACAGTTGATTGTTCTAAGGACCGTGCGTACGTGGTATAAATGTTCACCTTATATACCTGCTGTCTATTGTTTGGCTGGAAGCCACAGGAATGAGTTCAATTCCAGGCCTGAAAGATGAGTAGGGGCCATAGTCTTGGGGGTTTCACTAGTCTCCATCAGACCAGTAAGCTTGGTCTTTTTTATGTCTTTGACTTTTGTTTCTCATTTTCCTCCCACTCTATCCAGGATCTCCTCTACTGATCCCTTTTTAAGCAGTTGACAGTGGTAGCCAGGCACCATCCAGTTCTTCTGGTTTCAGAGTCATGTAGGCTAAGGTTTGCATGGTACACTAGTCCTTTAGACTAATTGTTTCCAAGCATCTTTGATTTTCTTCATTCTTCTTTACTCTGGGTGAGGAGAGACCAATTGTTGCATCTTAGGGGGATGGCCGCTTGCAAGCTTTTAAGATCCCAGTCATTACTCACCGAAGTAGGAGGCAGAACAATGTTTTAGTGTAGTATGTCATGCCAATTGAGCTTGACGTCCCCCACAACCATGGTCTCAAGCCCACGGACCCAGTAACTCACTCCTTCAGGGTGGTTGGCTGTGAGATTGCCACAACTTTCTCCCACAGAGCGGCTGGTGAGTTTGAACTGCTGGTCTTTCAGTTAGCAGCCAAGCACATAACCACTGCACAACAGGCTCCCTCTTTGCATCCTAGGCACTGCTATTATGGTACGTATGTTTATCTCTGTCTCTGTCGTACTATCTCTTCTGCTGACTGTGAGCTCCTCAAGGGTGGCAATGGTGTCATTCATTTTTGCAATCCTGGTGCTGAGCCCAAGACATACAGTATATACTCAACAAGTGACTGCTAGATGAATGAAGCCTTCAATGTTTCAGTGTTTCAAGCACAGCCATCCTACCTACCCAACAGCTCTCCAAACATTACCCACTCTTCAAAATCTAGCTCAAGTCCCATCTCTCTCTAGGGTCCTCTCAAGAAACTTAACAAGTATATCATAATTACAACTTTTATCTTCCCACCTTGAGTATGACTACTTGGAGGAAAGAGACTATATCCTATATGGTAATTCTTTTGTATCTTTCATTACTATTCAACACAATTCAATAAATATCTGTTGATTGTTCTTTCATAAACAGTAAATACTTTACATGAAACCTTCAATAGTGTGTGTATGTGTACACATAACAGTATATATAAAGCTGATATAAGAAGTAGAGTTGAACACCCTGAAACCAAAACCAAACCAAATTTGCTGCTGTTCAACCAATTCCAACTCCTGGAGCTCCCATGTGTTACAGAGTAGAACTGAGCTCTATAGGGTTTTATTGGCTATAACAACAGAAGCAGATTGCCAGGCCTTTCTTTCACGGGGCCATGAGTTTGAACTGACAACTTTAATGTCAGTAGTTGAGTGCAAACTGTTTGTGCCACCCAGAGACCTTGAATGCCTTGACATGAGTGTTTACACTGGAAAAACTTTTTCACTAAGCTTCCCAGGTGTAAATGTTCTCAGAAATTAGGAAACCTCCTAATGGCCAACGACACTTGCTACAAGTGGCATCCCTCAAGGCAGATTGGAATGGACACAGCAAACCTTCAACAAATATCCTATAAGCACACATCTATCCGATGCTCAATTTACATGTACCAATTTCCCTGCTTCAGAGTTCCTCCAACCAGCACCTGCCCGTCTGATGGTACAACTCACAGGCTGTACACCTGCTCCCATCCTGAATCATCAACCAGAAACTGTCAAGTATGTTGAAGAAGTACTTTGTGTAGTAGGGGGCTTTGTGCATAGAATCCTGGTCTTATTCTGAGGTCCCTAACTTATGATTTGTTCCAACCCCTTGTTTGTGGAACTGTGAGAATGAGTCCCAGAGAGCTGAAGAGAGCCTGTCAAGGCTAAAGGTGGAGGAAAACCAGGCCATCTATCTACAGACATTGAACAAGAAAGATGTAGATCTTGCCCCTCTCAGTTCACAGTCCAACTATGGACAAAAAGAATGCTTACTTTTCTAGAGAAAACAATGATATTATTTCCCATAAAAGTTAATAATGATAACCAGTTGTCACTGAGTCAGTTCAGACTTATTATGGCCACGTGTGTGTCAGAGTAGGACTGTGCTCCCTAGGGTCTTCAATGGCTGATTTTTCAGAAGTAGATCTCCAGGCCTTTCTTCTGAGGTCCCTCTGGGTGAACTTTAATTTCCAGTCTTTCAGTTAGCAGCCAAGTGTGTTAACTGTTTATACCACCCAGGGACTCCAGCAATAACACTAGCTGTAATCTACCAGCTGAAGGAGTACTGTTGGTGCAGTAGTTAAGAGTTCAACTGCTAATCGAAGTTGGTGGTTCGAACCCACCAGCTCCTTCTATAGGGAGAAACCCTATAGAACAGTTCTCTGTCCTATAGGGTCTCTATCAGTCAGAATCAATGATGGCAATGAATGTTTTTTTTTTTTTTTTTTGTGCTATCAACTGAACATTTACTGCATGAGGTACTAGATTATGCAATGTACATAGATCTACTGTCTCATTTAGTGTGTACCTATGAGATATGCATTTAATCTTTAATTTCCAGTTGAAGAAATGTGTGTGAGAGTAAGCAACTTGCTCACACTTACTGGATAGAACAGAATTTTAACTCTACACATTCAACTCCAGACCAAGTCATATTAACCTGTAAGCTGTAAGGAAATAGTACCCATGCATGCCTTTTAAACCCATTTCTGGAAGTCAGGGCATCCTAGTTTTCCTATATTGTTCATTTGGAAACAGAGCCAGAAACAAGACCACCTGACCTGCCAAAGAAATAAAGCACAGCTTAGAGTTCTTGTACTTCAAATCAATGCCTAATGTTCTACCCAGCCTGCCTTTCTGAAAGACAGATTGAAGGAGAATGGCTAAGACCATTATGGCCCTGTCTCAGGGAGAGAACCGGAGAAAAATGAACCTGCATCTGTATTGAACCAAATTCCAATATGATCATGTCAAATAGCCTTCCCTCAGTGCTATGCTCCCATGCAGAGCTGTGAGGAGACTTAAATTTCCATCTGTCAAGACGTGTAGAACTCTACAGGAGGGAGCAGACAAGGAAGTATGCCTCCCTGACCTGGAGTAACTGGGAAATCAAGTAATGTGCACAAGTGAATGTTCTAAGTACCTGAAACATACCTCTTAGCAGCTGAAACTTATTTTAAATATTTTATATAAAAAGCATTTGAATGGAAGCGTCTACACTAACAACTGAATAATCATCAGTGAATGGCAACCCAGCGTTCTCTATTTTAGTTCAGTGGATAAAAAAGGCTCTGAGGGAGAGAGGAGAGAGATTTTTCAAGGAAAGATTTGCTGTTAAGACTCTGAAGGTCAGTTCTGATTTTGCTTTCAGAGCAGCTCTGTGGTATGGTTTTCTCAGCCTGGGACTGAGAGTTACAACACACAGATTTCAATTCTAGTTCTAATAAAGGGAAATGATTTATCCTTTCTGACTCTGTTTCTTTCATGAAATGGAGAAAGTAACATCCACTTTAATAGTGATTATACGTGTGTGTGTGTGTGTGTGTGTATCTATCTATCTATCTATCTATCCATCCATACATACATACATACATACATCCTGGGTGGTATAAATCGTTAATGTGCTTGGCTGGTAACTGAAAGGTTGGAGGTTCAAGTCCATCCAAAGATGTCTTGAAAGAAAGACCTATTATGTACTTCTGAAAAATCAGCCACTGAAAACCCTATGGAACACAGTCAGAGCTGAATTGGCAGCAACTATTTATACACTCACACCTCAACTGTTGACACGGTTAGGTTCTAAAGACGAGGTCATTATGCAAAAATCTGCATTATGCAAAAATAGAGGATGACTACACATTACATAACTGCCAAATTATATAATCACGTAACTGCCAAACCACTGAGAATCATGGCCCAGCCAAGTTGACATGTAACCTTAACCATCATAGCCAGCATTACTTTTGCCTTACACCGTGGCATTCGTTACTGCCAGACGTATACTGCTAATGTGCTAAATAGTTGGATAGAATTTTTACTATTATCATAAATGCAAAATGTTGGATAATAAGATAAGCTGATAAGTGAGGAGTGTGTGTGTGTGTGTGTGTGTGTGTATGCACCATATTACATATATAGTAGCCATAAATATGTACTATGGCTAAAATGTATGAAAGTGCCTATAATACAGCAATCAGTAAATGCCAATTCCCAGGGGCTAATCTCCTTCTTCTCTTTCCCATCTCATCAAATTGGTCTAATCTTTCTCAGCTTCCTTCAGCTGAAATATTTTGAAATGGGAGGGTGGCTGCTCGGCATTGGGAAAAATAAAAGTGAGGGGGATGGACAAGGAGACGAGCCCTGAGGGACTCATTTCAATGTCCCACAGCTCTAAATATGACAATGAATCAACATGGTTTCTAATTTTGTTCAAAGTCTCAGAACAATCTCCTGAAGACATATATCCTGACCTAGACTTCCAAACTGCTGCAGAAGGGAGGGAAGAAGATGTTGCCTCTGGTAATTATTTGTGCACAATGTTATGAAAGGAGCTCTGGTAGCATAGTACCTAAGGCAACTGACTGCTAATCAGAAGGCTGGCGGTTCAAATCCACCAGCCACTCCTCGGAAGGAAAGTTGGGCAACCTACTTCCATAGTGGTACTGCCCTGGAAACCCAAGGAGGGGTCGCTATGAGTCGGGTCTGACTCAACAGCAAATAATAACAACAACAATGTTATGAATATGATGACAGAATGAACTAGAGACCTGGTTATAAATGCTGGCCTTTCTGTACCAATATTCCTAAGAATTTAGTTAAGGAGCCCTCCATTCTAGAAATAGCTCAAGTCTTCCTGAGAACATGTGTTCAAAGCTCTATTGGTTAAAGAAAGAATTTTAATGCAATTAGACCAAAACCAAACCCAACCTGTTGCTGTTGAGTCAATTCTGACTCATCGTGACCCCATGGGTTACAGAGTAATACTGTGCTCCATAGAGTTTTCTTGGCTGTAATCTTTTTGAAAAGAGATCTCCAGGCCTTTATTCCCTGGTGCTTCTTGGTGGGTTTGAACCACCAACCTTTAGGCTAGCAGCTAACTGCAAACTGCTTGTGCCACTGAGGAACCTCTGTTAGACCAGGATGCTATAAAAATGACAGAAGCAACAAACCTCTACATATATTGCAAACTAGGTAAGTTACTTAAGACCAACACAAGTCTGATGGGTCTTTGAAAAACACTATAAAAATCATTCAAATCTGGGCCTTCTCCCTTAGTAACTAGAGTCTGTTCAAAAGCCAACAACAAGTGGACAATACCATTTGTCTTTCTGCCTTGACATTTGTTAGATATTCAACATGTTTACTGAATGAATGAATGACACCTACACTAAGGAATATGAATTTTATTCATCTTACTCAGGATAATATAATAGATTATTTAGAAAATAAAATAAAGCAAAGCTTCTTAAGCTGATAAATCTTTTACACTTATTTTCAAGGCCAACTTGGTGAGTAAAACAGATTTCAGCATATTACTTGGGTTTATAGAATAAAATTATGAGAACTGAAACATTTTAAAAAATATATGATCCAGTTATTTCGTTGACTATACATTTGATTCTATGCACTTCAGAGCTTTCTCTTTGCAAACTTAGAAGAGATCAGACAGGGAAAATAATGGGTCACCTGTTAAAGCCATGTGCTCCCTGACCCTAGCACTGCACTCTTACGAAACTGTAATGGATAATTCCCCACATCATTCCCAGAGAGCTGGATAATGCCTTGAAAGCTGAGAAAGAGTAAACAGATGAGAAGATGATTTAAGGGAGAAAGGAAGGGAACACTGGAGTGGCAAGAGGAAACACATTCCTTAGTTTATGCAGGACTGGAGCCAAAGACTGGAGACTGGGAGGGGCTTGAGAGGTGGAAACGGAGAGTGAACCTCTTCTCCAAGCCTGAAAACTTGGTAGCATAATACATTTTGAGTAAAACAGCTTTAAATATTTTTGCAAGTAGCCTTCCAAGGTACCACAATTGGTCACTATTTGCCTGGCACAACAGAAGAAGAGTCAGAAATAGGAGGAGGAACGGAATGTGTGGCTGATTGCCTCCATGATCAGTTTGCTTCCTTTGCCACGAGACCCGAAGAACTGGGTGGTACCTTGCTATCACTACTGAACATTTTGATCAGAGATTCTATAGAAAAATCCTGATAAAAAGGGGGGGAAATGCAGAACAGAATTTCAAATTATCATGGACTCTAGTCTTTCTGGAGCTGTGGAAGATAGGATGAATCCCTAGGAGCAACTCTCTCCTTTAACATTAGACCAGAAAACTGTATTGTGCACAGCTACCATTACCAAAAATTTTGAACAAAGATTCTATAGAAAAATCCTGATAAAATGGGGGGGGGGGGAGGAATGTACAACAGAATTTTAAATTCTCATGGAATCCATATCTTCTAGAATCATGGAGGCTGAATGAATCCCTGAAACTACTGCCCCCAGATGATCTTTAAACCTTAAACCAAAAATATCTCCTGAAGTCGTCTTAAAACCAAACAGTGGTTTAGCTTAACCACTAAAGAATGTCTGCCTTGAGCACTGTAAAGAACAATCTACATGGGATCAAATTGACAACAGCAACTTGAAAGATGAGATAGGAACCTAAGAGGCAGTGAGTTTAAGTTAATGGGGGAGGAACGAGTCAGAAAAACAAGGTGAGAATGGTTCCATGACTCAAAGAATGCAATCAATGTCACTGAATTGTACAAGCAAAAACTGTTGGATTGCTTTGTGTTTTGTTGTGTCTATTCTCAACAAAAAATAAAGTAAGTTATAAAAAAACTATATACAGTAAAGTTTTGGACTAGATGACAAAAGCATTCAGAACTGTACTCTGTATTGTAATCCACAACCCTACTTCCAAGTATGTAATGTTCTCATGCTTACATTATTCAAATGGACATACAGTGAGGAAGCCTGGGGGACCGGCATATATGTAGGCAGCAAGCTCCTCATACAGGGTGAATCACATCTGAAAGAAGTTTGCACAAAACCATTTTACTCTCAGCTGACTTATGTTAACAGTGGAACTGAGTGCATAACAGAGATAGGATGAGTGAGGAGAGCTTCCAACAGCCAAGAATGTTGTGCTGGGAAAGGAAAAAAAAAAAAAAAGCTCAACTTTCAGCTAAAATTAGTTCTCATGAGTAACGAATTCATAGGAAAGCACCGAGGGATACAGCATCCAATCTGGAGGTGATTAACACCAAGTACTAACTGATGGTTTAGAATCTCTGGAGTATTTCCAATTAGATTTCTGTTTTAATTGTGGTAATGTATATATAAAGTTTGCTATTTTAACCATTTTTTCTGTGGACAATTCAGTGACATTAATCACATTCACCAGGTTGTGCAACCATCACTGCTATCCATTTCCATATATTTTTTTTTTTTAACAGAAAAACCTTTAAGAGAAACACAGTACCCCATAAGCAATAACTCTCCATTCCCCCAGCCCATTAACCACTAATTAACCTTTGTCTCCACGCATTTGCCTATTCTAGATATTTCATAGATGTAGGATCATACATAGGAGCTCTGGGGCATAGCGCTAAGGCATCTGACTGCTGACCAGAAAGCTGGCGGTTCAAACCCACCAGCCACTCCTCCGATGGAAGACTGGGTAATCTACTTCCGTAGAGATAATGCCTCGAAAACCCAAGGAGTCGCTATGAGTCAGAAATGACTTGACAGCGGTGAGTTTGGTTTCTTTTTTTAGGATCATATGGTATTTGTCCTTTTGTGGCTGGCTTATTTCATTCAAGCAAAATGCTCTCGAAGTTCTTCCATGTGATAGTAGTATTCCAGCTGAATAATATGCCACTGTATGGATGTACCATATTGTGCTTACCTACTTGTCTATTGATGAATTCCAATTAGATTTTTGAATCTAGATTTTGCTTTCCTGGTTGTTAGGTTTTTAATTTTTTTCCTCCTCTCTCACTGTTCCCTTAGCTTTCTTCCCTTTGCTCTCTTGCTCTTTCTGTTCAGATCAGTAAGCAGTTATGAACCTGTGTGGACTCATAAGCACATGTGGGAAAGGCCTTGGCGCTTCCATCTCATTGGCCTTGGTCTTTCATCACACAGTTCATTTGTCTTTCTGGTCTTGGCTTACTCTCCCACAATGCCCTCTGAGAGTGACTAAATTGCAAGTCCTGAGAACAGGGCAAGGAGATTAGAGGCCAGAGAATGGGCTCAGGTGCTGTCTAGTCATAATGTCCATGTGTTCTGGTGAATCATGGGCTTCTGACCTGCCTCTGAGTTCTCCTACCACTTCCATGAAGGTTTTCTTGATTTGCTGAGTGTGAGGTGGAATCTCTCTCCCTCGACCTTCACACCCTTAGTCACAAACCCTGTTCCGATCAATAGTCTGAATCCATCCATGGTCCTTGCTGTTGTACCACCTCCTGGTGAGCTGACCACTTCCCTCTCTGTGCACGGATTTGTTCTTTTTACTACTGCTTCCCTCCTGCGTCCATATTGTGCTGTTCATTCCAGTAGTAAATATTTAAAAGCATAGGGACTCTTTTGAGTCTTTCTTTTGCATAGTATGACGCTTCTACTGTTGTCGTTAGTTGCTATCAAGTCAATTCTGACTCATGGAAACCCCATGTGTTACACAGGAGAACTGCTTATAGGGTTTGTTGGCTATCTCTTAATGGAAGCAGATCACCAGACCTTGTCTTCTGCGATACTACTTGGTGGACTGAAACCACCAACCTTTAGGTTAGGAGTCAAGCACAAACTGTTTGCACCACCTGTGGGCCTAATATGGTGCTCACTCACTCACTAACTGCCATTTAGTGGATCCTGACTCATAATCTCATAGTGACCCCCACTGGGTTTCCAAGGTGGTAAATCTTTATGGAAGTAGATGGCCTCATCTTTCTTCTGCAGAGTGGCTGATGGGTTTGGACCACTGACCTTAACCACTATATTACCAGAGCTCCTTAGTATGGTGCTAGGTGAATTAAAATTCTGTTAACCCAGAGATTAGATTTTCCCCATCCCCAAATTTAAATATCAAAAGTTCAAAGCTGAACTAAATCTTTCATGTGTACAATTATGTTTTAAGTTAAAAGGTACATATATTTTTCTTATATACAGTAAGCACCTCATTTATTTAGATATTTGGGTCTTGAGGGACCAATCTTCCTTCTGAAAGACTCTCCCAGGGAAGAGCTGCATGGAGGCACATTCTTCACTAGCATTCACTGTGTTGTTGTTGTTGTTATGTGCCATCGAGTCAGACCCGACTCATAGCGACCCCTTCCTTGGGTTTCCGAGGCAGTATCACTACGGAAGTAGATTGCCCAACCTTCCTTCTGAGGAGTGGCTGGTGGGTTTGAACCGCCAGCCTTCTGGTTAGCAGTCAAGTGCCTTAGCCACTATGCTACCAGAGCTCCCACTGTATTCACTGTAGGTGAGCTCAATTCCCAAAACACAGGGTGGCACAGAGGCTGTGAATACTGGGAGCTCTTACTTCCCCCAGCACTGCAGCACAGAAAAACTTAGACCCCTCTCTTCCTTCAAGTTGGTTTAGAGTTGCTGTTGTGTGCAGTGGAGTCCATTCTGACTCATAATAACCTCACTGGGCACAAAACTGTCCCACAGGGTTTCCTAAGCTGTCATCTTTATGAAAGCAGATCACCAGGTCTTTTCTCTTGGGGATCCATTTGTAGGTATGAACCGCTGACCTTCCAGTTAGTGCCAAGCACTTTAACCATTGTACCATTAGGGCTCTGCGGTAGTTAAGGTTGTGTGTAAACTTGGCTAAGTTGTGTGTAAACTTGGCTGGGTTGTGATTTTGAGTGGCTTGGCAGCTGGATGTAGTTATTCCCCATGATGAGATTGGACATGTTATGATCAACTCCATGTGGAATCTGCTGTGAGCAGTTAATCAGTAGAAGGCGAGTCGTCTTCAGGGTGTGGCCTGCTTCCAATATATAAGAAAAGGATCCTGCATTTGGCTTATCATCATCTCCAGTTCCTGGACTTGAACCGTGTTGCCTAACAGTCTTGGAGTTATCAGCCTCAACAGCCAGCAGCCTGCTATACTGCCTGCCAACCTTGAGTTTGTCACTCCTTGCAGCTGCATGAATCAGGGAAAGCCTCCAGCTTACTCCAGTGAGCCTGGAAGGCACAGCTGAAGGCCAACGCCAAGGCCAAGGGGCCTCCATCCTGCCCCTAGAGCCAGCACTCCTGAATTTGGACTTCTAGCCTCCTAAACTGTAAGAAAATAAATTTGTTTGTTAAAGCCATCCACTTGTGGTATTTCTCTTACAGCAGCACGAGAAAACTAACAAAGGATTCTTTGGCTTAGAGTTAAACCTCTTTGCCAACAAGTTGATTTCAGCTCAAGTAACCCAATAGGACAGAGTGAACTGCCCCATGGGGTTTCTATGGCTGTAAATCTTTACAGAAGCTGACTGTCTCATATTTCTCCTATAAAGTAGAACCACCAACCTTTCAGTTATTAGCTGAGTACTTTAAACATTGGGCCACCAGGGGTCCATTGGCTTAGAGTAGAGAATACTAAAATCATAGGATGAAATCAGTGGAAGAAAGCCTGAAAGTCATTTGGTCTGATCTAGAAATTTCTAGGCATTTCTAGAATGTCCCTGATAGTGAAAGGGAGCTCACATGAACATATGGTAGTCTCTGTTCATGTGGAATAGCTGCAACAAAGAATGCTTTCTGATGTGAGCTATGGTCTGTCCTGTGTCCCACCACCTTAATATTCTAGAGCACCACAGAGCAGCTATCCCTTGCCTATGTGGAGGCTCTGCAGATGTCTGAAGACAGAGCTGTTTTTGTACCCTGAACTGGTTCTCTCCTGGCAGATTCCTACCCATACTCAGATCCTCCCAAACTCAGATCACCATCACGCTTATTCTGAAGCCTTTCTCAAGTTCATGTCTCTGCCCTAGGAGCTCCCCCAGTGCCTCCCTCATAGCTCTTACAGCCAGCAGTACTGCATTGTAACATATCTCTTTATGCGTCTGTCTCCTCCAGTAGACAGAGAATGCCTGCAAAGCAGGGGTGGTAATGAACCCTCTCTGTATTCCCATCATATTGCCTGGCTCAGACCAGACTCAATAAATGTTAGGTAAATTAATGAATGTCAACCCCACACCTTTCATTCTCCAGGGTAAATATCCCCAAGCATTTAGCTGCTACTTAAATGACAGCTTCCAGGAAATGATGCTGAGAGGGAAGTAAGAGAGCAGAGGAAGCAAAATGTTTTCCATCTGGCCTGAAGTCACATCATTCATAGTCAAAGTTATGCCTGTGAGACAGTCTCCCCAGCTTCTCCCTCCATGATGCCTTCTCTACCCAGTGACCTTCGCAAATACAATGGTAGAGATACTGGTAGGTCTCACCTGCTCAAATTCACCAGCAGGAAACTGGTCCCTCTACAAACCAAAATGTAATATTTCTATATCTCAATCTCATTGCTTGTAAAAATTTCTCCATCAGCCTACACTCACTCTTTGAAACAAGGAAATATTTAATGTCTTACTATTTCCTAAGGAAGGAGCCCTGGTGGTGCAGTAGTTAAGTGTTCAATGCTATCCAAGAGGTTGGCAACTTGAACCCACCAGCCACTCTGTGGGAAAAAGAAGTGGCAGTTTTCCTCTATAAAGATTCACAGCCTTGGAAACCCTATAGGTCAGTTCTACTCTGTCCTACAGGGTCACTTATGAGTCAGAATCATCTCGATGGCAATGGTTATTTTCTAAGGGGTTAGAAGTAAAGCAACTGTCATAGGCAATTACTTAAGTACTCTCCAGAAGTAGTGCAGAGAGGGTCATGAGCCCAGAAACAAAGCTGCAATAAGGTCAAGCAGTACTTGTGCCTGAGATTGAAGCTACAGGGACTCACAACCCACAAATGGCATTTTACCATCCACAGGATCCATTCACCATCTACAATGGATGGGAGATCATGGCACCTTCCTGAAAATCCTTGGAAAACAGTTAAAATGAAATGCAGTCAACGATATAATATCAGTAAACTTGAGGATTATAACAAACAATCAATGTCTGCTGAGATAAAAATGATGGTGGTAGAATGATAAAAGAAAAAAGGCAGGTGGTGGCTGTCTTCAAGGTAGGAGAAAGGAGGAGGGTATAAGGACTGGTCAGCACATGGCCATACTGATTAGCTAATAGGAATAGCTGTGCTTCTTGGCAGAAATGCCCCTTTGGTAGAGAAGGGTGACCTGGAGACTAATACAGACTTTGTGAAAATATCCGAAGACATCCAACCCCACTGCTCGGATTTCTTGTTCATAAAGAAACCTGGTTTTAATTTGGTTTCTCATGGAGCATTTCCTATAGGGAGAGAGTATCATACTCTGCTGACATCCATATCCAATTACCTTGAGGGGCACAAATCTCATTATGCTTTAGTAAATTGGCACTCCAGTTTAAGTCTCTTTTGAATCTGGTTAGTGGGAATCAACTCACCAGGATCATTTGAATAACATGAAAACTAAAAACAGTTGTTGTTGAACTGACTGACTCATGGCAGCCCAAGTATGTCAGAGTACAACCATGCTCTATAGTGTTTCCAATGGTTGATTTTCTGTAAGTAGATTGCCAGGCCTATCTTCTGAGGTACCTCTGGGTGGACTTGAACCGCCAACCTTTTGGTTAGGAGCTGAGTGCATGAACTGTTTCGACTACTTGGGATATAGCAATATGAATAAACAGATCTAATTTTGTTTCTAAACTTCTAAAACCAAAGTCTGGACTCTAACCCCATGGTGACCTGATCCAGGCAGTGTGCCCCACCTGGCAAATGAATATAAAAAAAAATCATTGCTGCGTGCTGGTAATGCTAGTTAATCATTCTTACAAACGTTAGTACTTCTTATACTTGTAGTAGTAATAGCCATTACAGTAACTCTAAAACCCAACCCAACCTACCATCATCGAGCTGATTCCGATTTATAGTGACCCTACAGGACAGAGCAGAACTGCCCCATAGGGTTTCCAAGGCTATAAATCTTTACAGAAGCAGATTGCCTCTGTCTGTCTTCTGTGGAGCAGCTGGTGAGTTTGAACTGCCAACCTTTTGGTTAGCAGACTAATGCCTTAACCACCATGCCACCAGAGCTCCTTACAATAACTCAAAAAGCCAAGCCAAATTCACTGCCATTGAGTCAATTCCAACTCATAGTGACCCTTGTTTGGTTTCCAAGGCTGTAAATCTTTATGGAACTACACTACTCCATCTTTGTTCCATGGAGCAGCAGGTGGGTTTGAACTGCTGACCTTCTAGTTAGGTGCCAAATGCCTTATCCATGATGCCACCAGAGCTCCTTTATGATAACTCAGGCATGGTTATTTCACTGGGGCTCAATGATTACACTGTGCCACTGTGGCTCCTGTGAGTGAAATAAGTGAGACTCTTCTACTGAAACTTAGTTTCATGTTTTCTCCTTGGGACATCTGGAGTCCCTAAAGAGCCAGCTGTCAATGGTTCAAAATGGTGGCTACATTGACCAGGATCAACCTTTGTTTCAGAAAATAGATACAGCATGCACATTAGGCATTCACAGTTCCCCTTCTCCAATGCTAATTAAGCTGTACGCATTAGCAAATAAACTTTTATGAGACCTAATTTTAAAAAACTGAACAAAATTAAGAGGTCAGAGGTCACAGCTTGGGTAAGTGTCCTCTCCATATATGGTCAAGTCCATCCTAGCCTAGCCTGCCTAATGCCTTCGACCTACCTTCAGTTTGGGAGTTGGAACTGCCTTATGTTCTTTCTCAGTTTATTTAAGAAGTTTGCTGAATTTCTCCACAGCATTTTATATTACTGAACATAAATTTGGGCAAGTGAGCATTAAATAATCTACCTGAAGTTGTGAGAAGAAAGGCAGACTATGTGTTAGCATAAAATTGAGTTTGATCAATAAGACGCTGTGCTTCTAGGCTGAGCCAACCTCATAAAAATGGATGCCAATATGCTCATTGTGGTGCCTAGCCCACCCTCTTCTCAATCCTTCCCAATAGCTTAAGCTATGCAGGCAAAGCTGTTTTTCACAAGTCCTAAATCCAAAGGAAGATTCTTGGCAGAACAAGGACCTATCAATTGTGTTTAAAAGATGAGTACCCTTGATAGGAAAAAATATTTCCCCTTCCAAATGATGGATAGCATAAAAATGAGTGTGGGAATCAAAAGAGAGCTAAATCATCAAATGACAATGAAGAATGTTTACATGGCATGCAGAGAGGAGAAAAATTTGGGGCCATGGCCTATCACAGTCACTTTTGCTGCAGTCTGATAACTCAGTGTGCCTGGTTTATCAAATGAAAATAACAGCATCATGCTACAAAAAAGCTGCAGAGGAGAATGGTTTTTCCATTATGGTTGATATGAGCAATAAGGAGCTCTGTGCAAATCCCTGTGGGTGGCCAGCCTCCCCAGTGAGCTGCCTGTTGGTCACAGTCTGCTTAGTGGCCTGACTCATAAGTCTTCAGACAATGAATGGGCCTGGGAGACCAGCACAGTGGATCACTGGCAAGTAGCAACAATCTGAGACTGAGAGCTAGGAGTTCTAACTCCTACTACTAGTTCAACCCAGTGCCAACCTAGTGCCATCAACACCAACCCAGGTACAGAATTCTAAGGAACACCTCCTAATACCCATAGCAACATCCTACTCCAATGTCAAGATTTCAGGGAAATAATTATATATGCAAACTCAATGGGCATCTATAGATACTTGTTGCATATCAGAATAGTAGCTCAAGAATCAAAACAAACAGATGAATAGATAAACAAAATATGGTTTATCCTTACAATGTAATAGTATTGAACCCTAAAGAGAAATGAAGTTCTGATACATACTATGACTCGGCTGAACCTTGAAAACAGCTTGCTGAGTGAAATACATACCACCCACACTCACTGCTGTTGAGTCAATTCTGACTCATAGCAATGCTATAAGACACAGTAGAACTGCCCCAAGAGTTTCTAAGGCTGCACTCTTTACAGAAGCAGATTGTCACATATTTCTCTCATGGAGCAGCTGGTGGGTTCAAACTGCTGACTTTTCTTTCAGTTAGTAGCTGAGTGCTTAATTACTGTGCCACCATGGCTCCTGTGAGTGAAATAAGTGAGACACAAAAGGACAGATATGGTATGATCTCAGTTATATGAACTATTTTGAATAGGCAAAATACATTGGGATAAAAATTTATTAGTGGTTATCAGGGGCTAAAGAGTTCTGGTGGTGTAGTGGTTAAGGCATTTAGCTGCTAACCAAAAGGCTGGTGGTTAGAACCCACCAGACACTCCATGGAAGAAAGATGAGGCAGTCTGCTTCCATAAAGATTAACAGCCTTGGAAACCCAACGGGGGTCACTATGAGTAGGAATTGACTCAATGGCAGTAAGTTTTGTTTGGTTTTTGGTACCAGGGGCTGGGAGGAGGAGGAAATAGAGAGTTACTGCTTAAGGGGTACTGAGTTTCTGTTAAGCGTGATTAAAAAACATTAGGAAAGGATAGGAGTGATGGTTGCATAACACGGTGAATGTAATTAATGTACTGAATTGCACACTTAAACATGGTTAAAATGGCAAACTTTTACAAATACCCATTTCATCACAACAAAATAAAAAAAGAATCAGAACATATATTAAAGAAAAATAAGCAGAGTCCAGATAAAAGCCCATTTTTTGCCCAACCCCTGAGAGAGTTTGCTAGCCTATACCAGATTCAATCCTTTGTAGCAAGGGGATTGGCCTAGCATTCATTTTTTTACACTTTTTCACTGTCAAGCTGGGCAAGGCAGGACCTCTGATAAAAATTTTAGTTGAGGATTTTTGGAAGCAGGGTAAACAAACACAGGGCCCATGTGAAGTGTTTGCTTACCCAGAAGCCCCCCTAAAATGGCATGCAAAATTGTATGTATATATGACTTTATCTGTGAAGAGGGCCCACAGCTCTCACTCAGTTTTCAAGAAGACCTGTAAACCCCATACCCCTCAAAAGAATGAAACTACTGTAGAAGACGGTCAATGTGTTTTGGAAGTGGAAGCAAAATATAAATGCAATTTCTTAGTTTTATAGCTCAGAAGAATATGGCCTTTACCTATTTGCGTGTGTAAGTGGGAGCCCTACCTGCCAAGTACATTGTAATGGGTAAAATTCTCCTACGATAATGGTAAGAATCTATAGGAGCTGTCACCTAAATCCACACTAAACTACAAAAGCTGCCTAGCTGAATGTGCTGTAGGAAGAACGTTTGCTTCCCAAATAATGAGACAAAGTCAATTCTGAAGGGATGTTTCCAGCATTCCTCCAAGGAAAACCAGATGCCACATACTGTCAGACCTGTCTCTGATCATAACCCCCTAAGTTTACCCTGTGTGTAGAGGTCTGTCTGCCAGAAAACATTTCTTTCCTTGGAGATGAGGAGGAGGGGAAATTAACTTCCTGTCAATCAGATAAATAGTTGGCTTAACCCCATCCTAAAAGTATGTTCCATAATAAACATTTGAAAATATAACTGTTGAAAGAAATAATTTGAAAATAATCTAAAAGTGGAGTAATAATAATAAAAAAATCAACAACAACAACAAAAACCAAAATTGATCACCCTCAAACAACTGCATAGAACCTATGGCCCATGACTTCAATTTCATGGTTATATGGATAGGGCACAAAAGGAACTCCAAAGCTGTTTCTATTCTTATTACATTTTTCCTTATTGTGATTTCTTTTACAGATGTCCTAATATTTCTATAACAGTTTGTAGCCCAAGCCAAAATGGCAAAGCAATACTTACAAGATGTAGGCAATCACCCCGATGGACCAGCAGTCAACAGCTTTGCTGTAAGGTTTCTGGGCGAGGACCTCCGGAGCTGTGAAATTATAAGAGAGAGACACACTTGACAATTTAAATATCTATAAAACCAAAACCAAACTCACAGCCATCATGTTGCTTCTGACTCATTGTGACCCTCACTGGGGTTCTAAGGCTGTAAATCTTTACAGAAGTAGATTGCCTGATCTTCCTTCCACGGAGTGGCTGTTAGGTTTGAGTCACTGACCTTCTGGTTAGCAGCCAAATGCCTTATTCACTATGCCGCCAGAGCTCCTTTAAATATCTATAGCATGAGACAATTTTTAGTTTCTTCTTTTTCTGTGTGCTATTGGAGCTGTGGTAGCATAGTGCCTAAGGCACTTGACTACTAACCAGAAGGCTGGCGGTTCAAACCCACCAGCCACTCCTCAGAAGGAAGATGGGGCAATCTACTTCCGTAGTGACACTGCCTCAGAAACCCAAGGAGGGGTCGCTATGAGTCAGTCTCACTCGATGGCACAAAAAAACAACACAACAACATTGGGACAGAACATTGAGAGTCTAGAACTTGACTAGAGAGATCAGACTTGTTTTATTTGTCAGCTTTTCTAACTAGAAAAAAAATGAGGATGGTATGTGAGTATATGTTTAACTGGAAATTACCAACCAAAATCAATCAACAAATACTCAATAGATGTGTATTATATGTTGGTGCTGTGCCCACAGCTTGTATCAGACTGAGGCACAGAAAGATAATATTTAGTTTAAGGTCTCGGGAATGTGAATTCATCTGAATTCAACTCCAGGAACCATTTCAGCCTTTGTGTAGGGTCTTGCTAGGTGCTGAGGGGACTATGAGTTCCTCAATCTGCCTTCATGGAGCTTGTAATTCAGTAGAGGTTGGAGCTAAAGTTGGTCTTTGGGAATTTTGCACTAGGCCTGCTCTAAGTTTACTATCTCAGGTTTAGGGGAGATTACCTGTCATTTTATTTTATTTTTTTTTATCTGTGGAACATGAAAAATGCTGTTTAATCTCACTTTCTTTTTCCTAAACCACTATTCATCAAGTCATCCTGTGTGGGAGAGGGTGAAGATTTGGATTTATTTTGATCTGTTCTCGTACTCCCTGTTCCTGACCTCATGATTTCATCCCAGGGTCATTTACCTGGCATAGTTGGCACTCAAGTATTTGTGCAAAGAGTAAATAAATACAAGAAGAGACATTAAACCTTATTCACAATTAAAATTTCTTTTTTTTTTCAATGCAAAAAGAGCTGATTGAGCAAAGACTTTCCAGAGAAACTGAAAGAATAGAGGAAATACCCTTTCAAAAAATCACTATGGCTTATAAGGCACTTGTTCTATACTGGACTGTGTCTTCTAAGAGCTTTGGGTGCATTAACTCACTTACTCCAACAATCCGGGGGTTGGGAAGAAATGTTACTATCACCATCATCATCATCACTAAGTTAAAAGGGAGGAAACAAAGGTAATTGAGAAGTTGAATAACTTGTTCAAGGTTATCTAGCTAGAAAGAGGCAGGGACAGGCTTTGGGCCTGGTAGGCTGCCTCTGCACCAAATTCCTCTCAAAAGGAATCTAATCCATATTAAAAGCATACCAGGAGCTGAGTCTTCTGCTAGTCATCCATAAACATTTTCTAATGTGGTCCTGACAATTAGAAACTCTGGCAATGGTCATTACCTATATATCTGTTGTCATCAAATCAATTCCCACTCATGGGGACTGTGTGTGTGTCAGGGTGGAACTGTGCTCCACAGGGTTTTCAGTGGCTAGTTTTTTTGGAAGTAGATTGCCAGGCCTTTCTTTCAAGGTCTATGGTGGACACAAACCTCCAGCCCTTTGATTGTTGTTGCTGTTGTTGTTATGTGCCATCAAGTCAGACCCGACTCATGGTGACCCCTCCTTGGGTTTCCGAGGCAGCATCACTACGGAAGTAGACTGCCCAACCTTCCTTCCGAGGAGTGGCTGGTGGGTTTGAAGGTTAGCAGTCAAGTACCATAGGCACTATGCTACCAGAGCTCCTAGCCCTTTGGTTAGCAGGTGAAAATTAACGATTTGCACCAACCAGGACTCCATATGCACCTTATAGATAAGGAAAATGAGCTGCAGAGAAGTTAAATAACTTGCCCAATGTGACACGGGTAGATATGGAAGGGCTGGGGTTAAAACCCAGGCCAATCTGACCCTTTCCCTGCTGCTTTCACTGGAATATACTGTGTATCAAGGTGAGCATTACTTCCGTTTTTAAGAAAAATCCCTTTGCAGGAAAAGTAACAAAGAAATCCTATCTTTCATTGTGTTGAAGATAAATATCTTCCTGAACAAGAATAGAAGAGGATACAAACAATTGTTGATTGTCTCTGGATATGATAAGTGAGAAATACAGTCTACAAATAATCCTCAAATCTCATTTTAGGTTTCAGTCTCCAATTTCCCTAAACTTTATCAGACTTTTTTATTTTTTTAAATAAGAGAAAAACAAATAAATGTGTACATCCTTCTGTTGCTATGCTCATCCTCAATGTAGGTAGCAAAATGAGAAATGACTATAAAGCTAGGGAACTCACAAAGTAGAGAAGGAATCCTCAGATAATTGTAAACTGGCTGCCTCCTTTTCCCCATAACTGCTAAGAGTATATTTCTCAGGCTCTTCTATTACAGCAACTGACAAAAGGGAGCCATTTACCACAGTAAATGTCTTCCTGATTCACGAGCTATGCATTCCCTGAACTGATGTTCCTGTCTGAGTGGTCACACAGGCACAGATGGTGTGAGGTGACTGCATTAGCAAGAAGTGTATTTCTGAGCCTCCAAGGCTATCCTTGTGGCCTGATGGAAAGTTCAAAAGGGGCAGAGAAAGCTCACAGAACAATGCCTGACCCAGCATTCCCTTCCAGCCCAGCTGACGACAGCATGTCATGAGCACAAAGCCAAGCTTCTGAGTAGAGGGCCCTGGTTCCACATCAAAGAGGGCAGCAGCACTCCTCAGATGGTGAGGCCCTCCTCATCCAGTCAGAGCATACAACCAGCTGTCAAATGGTGCAGAGGCACTGGGAGCTCAGGCAAGATCAGAGCATGAACTCTTGTTACCCAGCAGGTGCCAAATGAGACCTATGGGGAAGGAGCATAGAGAAGGAAGCCACAGGCATCTCCAATAAGCTGCTCCCACAGTTTACAAACAAAGTTTGGGCCAATCCCCTGACTCATAGTCTTTGTTCTTGTTAGTTGCTATTGAATCAGCTCAGATTCATAACGACCTCATGTACAACAGACAAAATGTTGCCCAGTCCTGCAACCATCTTTACAACCATTGGTATGTGTGAGCCCACTGTTCTGGCCACTGTGTATTTTGAGTGCCTTCCAACCTAGGAGGCTCACCTTCTCATACTATATGGGACAATGCTCTGTTGTGATCCATCAAGTTTCCACTGGCTTACATTCAGAACTAGATCATCAAACCTTTCTTTCTATTTTGGAAGCTCTGCTAAAACCTGTCTACCATAGGTTTCTGTGCTGGTATTTGAAATAATGGTGGTTTCCAGCATCACAGCAATACACAGTCCACCACAGTACAACAAACTGACAGGCGGGTCGTGGGGAAAAAAGCAGCCAAGATCTTTATAGGGGTAGTAAGAGATCACAGCACTAGAAAGCCAGTATCATTCTGAGAAAGAACTAATACTCTGTGTATTCAAGCTCTCCATCTTGACAATCTTAGCACTGTGGACCGTGGGAGGGAGGATTCTTTGCAAGACCAACATCTTTATGCTCCTCTGCATCCTCATCATCTGATGAGAGAGGAACATACTGGCCACCATCCGTTGCTCAGAAAATGAGAAAATAAAGAACATGGTTTCCCTCTAGAAATCACACACCCACGGACACTTGCACGTCACACATATCACCTTCAATGTGTCAATTTCACCAAGTTTTGGGGGAATTGTACAAGGCAATGCATAGACTTGAAAAGTGACTGACTGATTTTTTATGCAATGTGAAACTTGAATGCTACTTGAGATATTTAAATTCTGGAAACCACAACTCATTTATGTAAAAATTTAAATGAGATTTTGTTCAAATGATAACATTTAAAAAAAAAAAAAAGTTTTCTGGTTTAGATCTAGGAAGATGGACACTAAAGGAAAAGTTCTTAATTATTAACAAGTCAATATGAGGATTGTAATATTGCAGCTTGACATCTATATACCTGTATTGAACATTTTTTTTGGGGGGGGGGAGGTGTTTGCTTCCTATCTGAGTTATAACAATAACAACACAAACATCATGATATGGAAATAACAGTCTCACCAACTTAAAATATCTTTAAAATTTATAATGACACATGCACTAATAGTCTAAATTCTAATTTCACTTTTGATATAATTCTTGCAACCAATTATAATTCTATTTTTGATGCAATTCTTTGGAACATAGCTTGAGAAAGTACTCGATTACTGTCAAGTAGCTACATTTCATCTCACAGTAATTCCTGAAAAAAATAAACTCTCAGGCAACATTTAAAACCCTCCTGACAATTTGATGTGGGGATGAGATCATGATGAAACCATGAGGTCAACTGAATTATTTGTTCTCTTGATCCTCTCCTTTTGTGTTCTACATTGCTCCTTGTTTCAACAACCTGTTGAATTCACCTTGGCCTGTATACCCAAAATTCTACCATCTTCTTGATTCCTTTCAACTTATGCAGGGCTGGGAGAGTCTATTTTCCACCCTAATCTTTTTAGAAGCTACTATTCAAGATCGTTTTAAAATGTTAAAGAGCAAAGATGTTACTTCCAAGACTAAGTTGTGCCTGACCCAAGCCATGGTATTTTCAATTACCACATATGCATGCGAAAGCTGGGCAATGAATAAAGAAGACCGAAGAAGAACTAATGATTTGAATAATGATGTTGGCAAATACTGAATATGCCATGGACTGCCAGAAGAATGAAAAAATATGTCTTGGAAGAAGTACAACTAGAATGTTCCTTAGAAGTAAGGATGGTGGGAATTCGTCTTTCGTACTTTGGACATGTTATCAGGAGAGACCAATCTCTGGAGAAGATATCATGCTGGGTAAAATAGAGGGTCAGAGGAAAGGAGTCAGACCCTTAAGAAAAAGGACTGACAGAGTGGGTGCAACAACAGGCTCAAATGTAGCAATGATTCTGAGGATGGTGGAGGACTGGGCAGTGTTTTGTTCTATTGTGTATACAGAGTCACTAGGAGTTGGAACTGACTTCATGTACACCTAACAACAACAACAACAACATTCACATGAGGTTGCCATGAGTTGGAACTGATTGGACATCAATCACCACCACCAACAACATTAACACTGAAGGAGGCCTTGGGGTTAAGTGCTTGACTACTAGCCAAAAGGCTGGCAGTTTGAACCCACCTAGGGGCATCTTGGAAGACAGACTTGGCAATCTGCTTTCAAAAGTCCACAGCCTTGAAAAGCCTATGGGGTTGTTCTACTCTGCATATATAGTGTTGCCATGAGTCCAAATTAACTCGATGATGACTAGCAACAACAATTTACGTTAAGAGAGTCCCTGAGTGCCGCAAATCATTACTGCTAACTGAAAGGTTGGAGGTTTGAGTTCATCCAGAGGAATCTCAGGAAAAAAAGCCTGGAAATTTACTTCTGAAAATTCAGCCATTGAAAACCTTATGGAGCACAGTTTTACTCTGATACAATGAGGTTACCATGGGTTGGAATCGACCCAATGGCAACTGGTGGTGGTGATAAATTCACATTGATTACAAGTCAAACTCCCAAGTATTAGGTTAACAATCTTAAACCACTCACAGGGATTCTTCCGAAATTCTGAAAATCACAGCATCTAGTTTACAAACTTTCAGAATAGAAATGAGCTACCTGGCCAAGGCAGGACAGAGCAACATCCATCGATAGTCTGAAAAAAGGATGAGGCTTCTCTGAGCCACAGATCCATCTCTTCCCTAATTCTGCCTGGAGATTCCAACAAACTTCAATCAAAAGAGAATTAATATTCTTTCCTAATTGTACACAGCAGAATTCATGTGAAGAGGGGCTGCTCTGAAACCTTCTAATGGAGGGAGGTTTTTTTTTTTTTTTTTTTTTTTAAATCATAAGAACCTAATTAGAGCTATTGACAAAGACAGAAGTCATTAAAAGGCCCTGTGACTTCTTTGTGGTGCTATCGGCCCATAGCCAGAGCAAGAAAGGACTTATTCTGGCACAGCCATGGCAGAGACAAAATTGACTCAAGAGGAGAAGGACATATCCATTCCTTGAGTGGATGACAAAACACAGTCCCTGGAGGCTATAGACCCACCCTCATGGAAGTGTTGGGAAGGACATATACAAGATAGGAAGCAGGAACAACCTTCTGATTGTCTTTTAACCATAAAACCAAACCTGATGTTGTTGAGTCAATTCCAACTCATAGTGACCCTATAGGACAGAGTAGAACTGCCCCATAGGGTTTCTGAGGCTGTAACGTTTATGAGAGTAGACTGTGGAGTGGCTGGTAGGTTTGAGCAGCTGAAAGCTTTAACCACTGTGCCACCAGAGCTCCCTTATGACTGTCCCTTAGGCTTGGCCAAAGTCACACTTTTTAAGGTACAGAGAGTGGGGTTGGGGTGGAGACAGCTGTATCTGGATGACATGTGATGGGCATGACAGTTGAGTTCTCAGGTAACTCACAAAATCCTGTAATACATTAGCACTCCTATCACACCTTACACATCCTTTCACTACTGTGTGAATCACATTGTCAAATACCAGACTGCATGCGCAATAGTCTTTGTCTTTTCAGGGTTCTGCATGTCCAGGTTAGTCAAGAAAAGTTTATCTGAACCGAAACTCGTCACCATCCATATGGTTATTTCTATGGAAAATTCCATGCAATTGGATTCAAACTTAGCTGCCTTAAATATTTTTGTTGAGGAGATACAGAGAGAAAAAGAATAAAAACAGAGGCGGAGACAAATGGATTTTGAGACACAAACAACTAGTAGATTGGAAAGTGTGGTAGTTAAAGTTATGTGTCAACTTGACTGGGCTGTGGTTTTGAGTAACATGGCTGCTGGATGTAGCTATTCACCATGAGGAGATTGGATGTAGTGTTATCAACTCCATGGTGGAATCTGCTGTGAGAAGCTAATTGTCTTTGGGGTGTGGCCTGCTTCCAGTATATATGAAGAAGTTTTGAGAAAAGTCTCTAGTTTTTTGATATGTCTGGATCCTGCATTTGGCCAAGTCATCTCTAGTTCCTGGTTGAACCAGTGGCCTGCTGAGTTGCCTACTGATCTTGGGATTATGCCATTTTACCTGCCAACCTTGGATTCGTCAGCCTCAGCAGCCAACAGCTGCCTGAGTTAGTATATACCTTCAGTGGGCCTGGAATAAGATCCAGAGCTCAAGTCAAAGGTCAAGGGGCCTTCACCCAGCCCCTAGAGCTGGCACACTGAATTTGGACTTTTAGCCTCCTAAACTGTAAGAGAATAAATTCCTGTTTGTTAAAGCCATCCACTTGCAGTATTTCTGTTAGAGCAGCATTAGAGGTTACCAAGACAGGAAGTATCTACATTAGGTTAAAGCGAAAGCAATTGCTAAATATCTTTCCATAAGCAAATGATTTCTGATACAAATTTTGGGGATAAAAGAGGTAGAATTCACCTAGATTCTCTGCAGCATATGTGTTTGTCATTCAAATTGTTCTCCTTTCAAAACCTTTTCCCAAAGGGACTTTAGAATTACTAGGTTTTGGGATGAAGGGCAGAAAAAAACAAAACAAACAAACAATACTAGGTTTTGGGCTGAAGGGCAGAAAAAACAAAACAAACAAACAAACAAACAAAAAACAGTTAAATGATATCTTAGAACCTCCTCCTTGTTCAGACCTTGGGTGTTACTAATTCGCTTTTCTTTGCTATTCCTGACAGAAAGAATATTCTATAACCTTATTTAGTTTATAAAAGTAAATAAAAGTTAATCTCCATGTAAATCATGCTGCCTCAGCAGAGCATCCCTGAGCTATGAGAGACCTCTCTGTGGTCAGAGTGGTCCTCCTTCTGAGCCCCAGGCTTAACGCATTCCCCTTAGTAAAACAGTAGGTTCAGAATTTAAAATTATTAAATTTACTACTGTGAAACTCATTACCAATCCACTCATGGAAAATTCCGCTTTGTGGGAAACTTCTTCTTTAAACCAAGCTATATTTTATTGGTTTAGATCAAATGTTCCTGGTAAAGGGAAGAACTCCAGAGATTAAAATAAAAAGAATTTCAGAAACCTTTCATCTTGTTTTTCAAACAATTAAGCTGCCGATTTTCCTTCCTAAAGGCAGGAGAAGAAAAAGTCTTAAGCAAGTGTAACTGAAAACTAAGAGACCAGCTGTCTTTTGGGGTGGGAGGTAGGGAGTGGCGGTAATCAATCTTCATGCTCTTATAAAGTAGAAAAATAATTTCCCCATTTCCTGAGCTCTCAAAGATGTGCTGAGGAGAAGTTTCTGTTGAGAGTGGAGGAATATGAGACCTCAACCTGTTACTAAGCTCATACTCATGTTATTAGTTCACCTACTGTTGGTGAAGAATATTGAAAAGACCATGGACTGCCAGAAGAATGAACAAACCTGTCTGGGAAGAACTACAGCTAGAATGTTCCTTAGAAGCAAGGATGGCGAGACTTCATCTCAAGTACTTTGGACATGGCATCAGGAGGGACTAGTTCCTGGAGAAGAACATCATGCTTGGTAAAGTGGAGGGTCAGTGAAAAAGAGGAAGACCCTCAAAGAGATGGATTGACACAGGGCTGCAACAATGGACTCAAAAACAGCAACAACTATAAGGATGGTGCAGAAATGGGTAGTGTTTCATTCTGTTGTACATAGGGTTGCTGTGAGTCAGCACCAACTCAATGGCACCTAACAAGAACAAGAACAAGAACATTGTTCTACCACCCTTCTCTGTACTCCAATGATGATCACTTTCTGTGGGTGAAAGAAAGGAATAGTCAGTCAGGAGAGGGCAGCCAGGAAAAAAAAGAGCATGCCTGGATTCTAGAAAATGAAATCCAATGATCCAGAACCAACAGAACCTGGATGGTATCTGTCCTTTTATTCAATCACTGAATAAAGAGTTACTGAAGTACTTCCTATGGTCTGGGTGCCATTTTAGGCACCAGCTTTATGGAGTGAGGGAGGCAAACCTGGCTCCAGCCCTCATTGTATTTCTGTTCTGCTGGGTAATGACACAAGCCACAGATGGAACCAGGTACCAGCCTCAGAATCCTCTGAGGAAGATGACAAGGCCAAGACAGATGAGACCATGGCAAGTTGTGAGAAGTGATTTGGATTTTCAAGTTTAACCTACTCTAAATAAAACTCTGAAAACACTGATGGCACATATACATATTTTCCTCAATAGCCAAAGGCTGGAGAGACTGCAAATTGAGAGAATAAGAATGATACGCAGGGTAAAAGAAACAGGTGTGGCAGGGTAGCATAAGAATTGTGTTTGCAATGTGTTCTAGCAATAAAGTAATAGTTTCAGATATGAAAGAGGGAGCTATTGCTTAGAAGGCATAAACTTTTATTAAATGTGATGGAAAGATTTGGAAATAGATAGGGTGAAGGTTACACAACATGATGAACATAATTAATGTCATTGAACTGTATCTGCAAAAAAAAAAAAAAAAAAAAAGTTAGAATGGAAAATATATACAATACTTACCACAATGAAAAAGAAAGAAATAGTAGATGAGGTAAGACGCAGCATTTTATAATTAAATGAGAGGTAAAATTAGTGAAATGGTTGACGGAATAAAAAATTATACTTTAGTAGTCTGGCTTTAAAAGAAGTTCTGGTGGTATACTGGTGAAAGCTTTGAGCTGTTAACCAAAAGGATGGTGGTTCAAACCCAACCATGGGGTATAGAAGAAGTAGTGTGCTTCCATAAAGATTTACAGCCTTAGAAACCCTATGGAGCAGTTCCTCTCTGTCTTAAAGGTTCACTATGAATCAGAATCAACTTGATGGCAGTGGGTTTGGTTTGGTTTTGTCTGGTTTTAAACAGTCATGAAGATTATGGTTTAATGTAGACTATTTTCACTCATCTACCTAACAGCAAGTGAGCTGGATAGAGTATTCTGGAGGGTGGGCCTACTGTGTTCAAATTCTGTCTTTTGTCATCTCTGATTTAGCTAGATAGTTTAGACAATACAATAGAGTCTTTACAGGAAGAAGCCTAACAGAGAAGTAGGGTGAACTAGTGAGGAGAGCACTGGGCTTCCATAAAAGTGCTTGAAAAATTACTAGATTGAACACATATACAGTGGCACTCTCACCTTTGTTATCTCAGACCCAGCACTGATCAGAGGACAGAATGATAGGCTGGGCTTTATGCCAGTGGATCTCAGAGAATTCATTTTGTTTCTATGTTTCAGTTTCCCATCTTAAAGGGCACACCTACAACTATGTCATAGAGTTATTTCTTTCTGATAAAGAATTTGAAACAACTTTCATTTTGCTCAACTGAAGAGGAGATATGATCTCACATTTTAAGGAATATCATTAGATGGCTATGTCCAGGGTTAGACACTTGAGTTCCTATTCTTGAGGAACTCGCAACAGACAATGAGAAAAAACACAACTCCCCTTGCTGGTGGATGAGTGAAGAATCTAAATCAAATCGTAATATTGATTCAAAGAGCTAGTGATACTGCAAGTACATAAAGGTAGAAGGATTTCTTTTAAACAGTGAGAGAAAAAGATGTTATTTCTATGCATTCGTCATATTCTCCAGCAATGTCCTTTTCAGAGATGGGAAATAAAAATAAGTAAATAAAAATAAAATTCAGCTTTTGTATTACTAGAACCTCAAAAAATTCAGTGAAGAATTTGGCCTTAGAATTACATTATGGCAAGTAGGTGATATTGAATGTGTTCAGTTGGCTCTTATTCTTGGTGGTTGCAGACTTTTCAGCAGCAAAAACGAAAAAGTCAGATAATGAGTCATTATGAGCATCTTGATAAACAGTTTTAGTTTTTGCTTTGAGGTGGTTTTGCTTTCAAAGTGGGTTGTAGCTCCAGTAAGTCTAAAGTACTGCAGTCTGGATTGCTGGCAAATAAATAATATAGCTGAAATTCAGAATCATTCCTTGTCTGTGGTTTTCTTCAACCCAAGAAGGGCTCAGAAGTTAAGAGGAAGAGTGGAAGTCTCTGGGAGAGTGCTATTCTTTTCTCCTGGTATAGATGCCTTCTCTCATTCTTACCCTTACTATAGGATTTAACTTAGAGTTATAATTTGCTAAAAATGTATTACTAAAGAGTAGTTCACTCAGACTTTCCTATAGCCTCTAGGATTTCACCACAGGAATGACAAATTCCCATTAAAGCACCAAACTGGTTTATAATGACAATCCTAATCTGAGTTGGGATTTCTGTTCAAATGCTACCAAAGCCAAAATGTGGCTGGTGGGTGGAGAGGTGAGGCTTCAGAATAGGAAGGGAGTGGAAAATGGGAGGGCAGCTGGTATTTTAAAATGTGGGAGAGACCTGGAATTCAGTGGGATGGAGGAAAGAAAATGTTCTGAGTAAGACATTTCAGAGAGATGTGGCAACAAATAACTCTATCATGTCTTCCTTATAGGGTGTCCCAAGATCCAGCCTTCCACGCTAATGGGTTTGTGTCAGCAATGGGATACTTAAGCCATTGCATCGTTCTGAAATCTGACAAGAAGCTACATTTCAAATTTGTAAGACTGTTATAATCATTCCAAAGGTTTTTTTTTTTTTTAAATCATTGTGTTGTTGTTAGTTGCCAGTCGATTCTGACTCACGGTGGCCCTATGTGTATAAAGCACAACTTCCCTATCAGGTTTCCAAGGCTGTGACCTTTCAGAAGCAGATCACCAGGCCTGTCTTTTGAGGTGCCTCTGGGTGAGTTTGAACTGCCAACCTTTCAGCTATTACCAAAAAACCAAACTCACCACCATCAAGTCAGATCCTACTCATAGCGACCCCTCCTTGGGTTTCCGAGGCAGTATCACTATGGAAGTAGATCGCCCAATCTTCCTTCCAAGGAGTGGCTGGTGGGTTTGAACTGCCAGCCTTCTGGTTAGCCGTCAAATGCGCTAGGCACTACACCAATGTTTAACCATTTGTGCCACCCAGGGAGCTCTTTTATAATCATTACAAAGGGAAAAATAAAAAAGAACAAGGTGCACAATGCTTCTCTACCTCCTCTCTACCAGCATAAAATGGTACCAGTCCTCAAAGTGTGAAGGTGCATCTCAACATCAAGTATTTAGAGCAGAGCTGCTAAGAGATTCTTGAAAGGTAAAAACTGCTTCAAAACACTGTACTAAGGAAGATTTGGGAGCTCTGGTGGCGCAGTGCCTAAGGCATTTGACTGCTAACCAGAGGACTGGCAGTTCAAACCCACCACCCAATCCTCAGAAGGAAGATAGGGCAATCTACCTTAGCAGTGACAACGCTTCAGAAACCCAAGGAGGGGTTGCTATGAGTCAGATCTGACTCGATGGCAGCGAGTTTGGTTTTTTTGGTTGAAGAAGGATTTAATGGGACTATACATGTAGAAGAGCTCTGGTAGTGGTTAAAGAATTTAGTTTCTAACCAAAAGAATGGTGGTTTGAACCCACTAGCCACTCTGTAGGAGAAAGATGAGGAGAGCTTGCTTCTGTAAAGATTTATAGCTTCGGGAAGCTTATGGGGAAGTTCTACTTTGTCCAACAGGGTTACTATAAGTCAGAATCGACTCAGTGGAAGTGGGTTTGGTTTTCGTTTTTGGTACATGGGAAAATGGGGATCCTCAAAGGCAAGGCTGTGCTCTATTTGCCCATGTTCTAACAATGAACTTTTTATCCCCTGTCCATATTCACTACATCAAGGCCAACAAAAGGAACAGGCCCCAAAAGTCTCCTCACTTAGCGGGCCAAGTTCTAACAAATGGGGTTTAGTTAGAGCACACAGTGTGATGAAATGCATGATGTGGGTTGTCAGTGAGTAGCTCCTGAGAAAGAAGAAAAGAAAAGATTCTTATCTGGATCTTCCGCCTACTTGTCTGTGGCCCGTGTGACAGTTTATCAGTTACATAAAGTTCTGTTGCAGTACTAGAAGTCTGAGAGAATGAGAACAATGATGTAATGCTTATAGTCACATATCAAAATATGATATTTAACCAAGCAAAAAATAAAAACCAAGCTGTGTGGAAAGAAAACTACCACTTAGAAAAGTGAAGATTAAAGGGTTGGGAAAAAAGGACCTATGAGGAAAGATGAAAGGAATCAAGATTACTTAGGCTATGGAGGAGAAATGTGTGACATCAATCAATTTAATCTAATTTCTTCTTGTCTGTCCTGAATGGAGACAGAAAACAAACAAACATGATCAATACTCTTGACACATGGATATTTACATACTTAAAGGATTACTGCAAAGTCCCATATTTGTGGAAACACATAATGGCAGAACCAGGCAAAATTATGGAGATCATTTAGTCCAGCATGATTATTTTATTTATGAGAAACTGAGAATCTGAAGATTTAAGTTAAGAGCTCAGAGATACTGAGGATACCTGCATGCACATCCTACTTCTGTAATGGCCACCGACCACAGGCTGGGTGGCCTTGAGCAATGAAGGTCCTCATCTGAACACTGTGCTTGATGGAGCCACTAGTTTCCAAGATATCATGATCTCCAGTCCCATGCCAAGCTCTAAAAATGTGGTGATTCTGTGAATTAGAAGCATTCTTCTAAGTGGGTGAAAAAAATAGGCTACAAATATTGACTAACGTTTCTTGAACATCTGCATTTAGAAAAGAACAAGATGAGACTTGTTTTAACTATTTTGAGGCAAGTTAAGCTAGAACTAGACCAAAGAGTTCTGCAATGGATGTTCAGGCAAAATTGCAACCAAGTTACTGAAGGAGGCTGGAATGACTCCTTCTTGATCAGCTTTAACAATAATTTGCCACCATATGAAGAACTATGGTGCAGTTCTGCTTGCAAACAGAAGGATGAACCAAATGTAAATATTCCTTCCTATTTTTGAGCAGTATCCAATAATGAGATCCGTATTTGTACCCATTCCAAAGAAGGGTGATCCCACAGAATGTGGAAATTATCAAACAATATCATTAATATCACATGCAAGTAAAATCTTGCTGAAGATAATTCAAAAACAGTTGCAGCAGTATATGGACAGAAAACTTCCAGAAATGCAAGCTGGATTCAGAAGAAGATATTATTGGAACGAGGAATATCATTGCTGATGTCAGATGGATCTTAGCTGAAAGCAAGAAATACCAGAAAGATGTTTACTTGTGTTTTATTGACTATGCAAAAACATTCAATTATGTGGACCATGTCAAATTAGTGATAACATTGAGAAGAATGGGAATTCCAGAACACTTAACTGTGCTCACAAGGAACCTGTACATGGACCAGGAGGCTGTCAATGGAACAGAACAAGAGGATACTGCATGGTTTAAAATCAGGAAGGAAGTGCATCAGGCTTGTATCCTTTCACCATACTTGTTCAATCTATATGCTGAGCAAATAAGAAGCTGGACTATATGAAGAAGAGTGTGGTGTCAGAATTGGAGGAAGACTCATTAACAACCTTGCTTGCTGAAAGTGAAGAGGACTTGAAGCACTTATTGATGAAGATTAATGAGTACAGTCTGTAGTATGGATTACATCTCAAAATGAAGAAAATTAAAATCTTCACAACTGGACCAATAAACAGCATCACAATAAATGGAGGAAAGATTGACGTTGTCAAAGCTTTCATATTACTTGGTTCCACAATCAACACCAATAGAAGCAGCAGTCAAGAAATCAGATGACATATTGCACTGGGCAAATCTGCTGCAAAGAACCTCTTTAAAGTATTTAAGAGCAAAGATGTTTCTTTGAAGGCTAAGGTATGCCTAACCCAGGCCATGGTATTTTTGATTGTCTCATATGCACGTGAGAGCTGGACAATGAATAAGGAAGACTGAAGAAGAATTGATGTTTTTGATCTCTGGTATTGGAAAAGAATGCTAAGAGTATCGTGGTCTGCTAAAAGGACTAACAAATCTGTCCTGAAGGAAGTGCAGCTGGAATGCTCCTTGGAAGTGAGAATGGCCAGACTTTGTCTCACCTACTTTGGTCATGTTGCCAGAAGGGACCATTCCCTGGAGAAGGATATCATGCTTGGTAAAGTGAAGGGTCAATGAAGAGGAAGGCCCTCAATAAGACAGATTGACACAGTGGTTGCAACAATGGGCTCAGTTATAGCAAGGATTGTGAGGCTCAAATCATCTAGGACCAAATAGGCAGTGTTTTGCTCTGTTGTACATATGATGGCTATGAGTCAGAGCTGACTTGACAGCACCTAACAACAACAACAACATCAATATCCAATAACGAAAGGTGCTCTGGTGGTGCAATGGCTAAGGCATTCAACTGCTAACCAAAAGACTAGTGGTTCAAATCCACCAGCCGCTCTGTGAGAGAAAGGGGAGGAAGTCAGCTTCTGTAAAGATTTATAGTCTTGTAAACTCTATGGGGCAGTTCTACCCTGTCCTACAGAGTTGCTATGAGTTGGAATTAACTTGATGGCAGCAGGTTTGGTTTGGTTTGGGATATCCAATAACAAAAGAGTATGGTTGTTGGTGTGTACCCCAAATGAATTTTTACAAGATGATGAATCAACAAGGCTTGATGGAAAAAAACATTTCATTTTGCTAAGAAACATCACAGAGCAGTTAAAGCTCTACCACCCTTGCTTTGTCTCCTTTCTAAAGTAAAGTCTGTTGTTAGGGGCCACTGAATCAATCCTGACTCTTAGCAACTTGAACTGAGAGAGTAGAACTGCCCCACAGAGTTCCCTATGCTGTAATGTTTACAGGGTAAGGAGCCCTGATGGTACAATGGGTAAGTGCTCGGCTAACTGAAAGGTCGGTGGTTTGAATTCACCCAGCAGCCCTGCAGGAGAAAAGACATGGCTATCTGGTCCTGTAAAGATTACAGTCTATAAAACCCTATGGGATAGTCCTACTTTGTAGAGTTACTATGAATCAGAATTGGTTCAATGGCACACAACAACAAGTCTTTCTCCATGGAGCTGCAGGGTGGGTTCAAACCACCAGTCTTTCAGTTAGCAGCCAAGTACTTAAACACTGAACCATCATGGCTCACTCCTGAATCACCTAGCTAGTAAAAGTGCACATGCTTGCCTTTTTCTGGAGAGACCCTTTGCCATTTTATCTATAGACAAAAAGTTGAAAGTTCTTTTAAAAAAGTTTAATTTTCCTTTCCACTAAATCCATAGAATCTGAGAAATCACACAGCATACAAATATGATATTAAGAAATATAACAACTGGGGGGCAGGGCAAGATGGCGGACTAGGCAGAAGGATTGCACAGACCCTCTTCAACAAAGAAAAGGGAAACCAATTAACACAGACACAGAAGATAATCTTGGAC
>NW_006921615.1:7358428-7361531 GCF_000298275.1 Orycteropus afer afer
GAGACAAAGTATATGTGAACTGCTGTATGAAAAGTGAATTTACTCTGTAAATCTTCACCCAAATCCTAAAAAAAAAAAAAAAAAAAAAAAAATAGATTTCTCCAGCTGGAGGCAGAAGTGGAGTTCACAGATTAAACATGTGAGAGCTAAAAAAAGAAATATACCAACCACCTCATAACATGGATGAACCTGGAACCTTATGCTGAGTGAAATTAGTCAATCACAAAAGGACAAATATTGCATTAGACCACTACTATAAAAAGTCAAGTAAAGGTTTCACAGAAAAAAACATTATTTGAAAATTACCAGAGATAGGAGAGGAAGAGAGGGTAAATCACTAATGAGAGGGTAGACATATATTAACTTGGGTGAAGGGAAAGGCAATAAACAATAAGGGGAAGGTCATCAAAAATGATCAAGGCAAAGGAAGACACTGGGAACAACACAAGAGTTAAAGGCCACAAAGGTATATACTATTACATACACAATCTGGCAATAAAGTGATAATAATAATCTATCGGTGGATACAGAGATAAAACAAGCAAACTGAACAGGGGTGGGTAAGTGAATGGGACCACAGCCACGAGTATATATAGGTTTGATGTAGAATATTATACATACATATTTATATGTCCAGGAGCTCTGGTAGTGTAGTGCCTAAGGCACTTGAGTGCTAACCATAAGGCTGGCAGTTCAAACCCACCAGCTACTCCTCACAAGGAAAGTTGGGCAATCTACTTCCGTAGTAATACTGCCTCAGAAACCCAAGGAAGGGTCACTATGAGTCGGTCCAACTCGATGGCATATAACAACAACAACAACTTCTATGTGCTGCAAATACATCCATGAATGTAACAGAGGATATAGGAGGCAAAGTTATAAAAATTAGCCATAATCAAATACTTTGAGGGAATGAGTTGCTGGGCCTGGGGGCTCAGGATCCTAGTCTTGAGAACATCAAGTTCATCTGGCATTACATAGTACACAAAGACAATGTTCTACATCCTACTTTGGAGAACAGCAACTGGGGTCTTAAAAGCTAATGAGAGCCCATCTAAGGTGCAACACTGATATCTCCCCTTCCAGAGCAAAGAAGAGTAAAGAAAATCAAAGACACGAGGAAACAATTAATCCAAAGGATTAATGGACCATATGAACCCCAGCCTCCACAACCACGAAACCAGCTACCACTGCTGATCACTCTGTAAGGGCCAATAGGAGAGAAGTCCTGGATAGAGTGACAGAAAAACGTGGAACAAAACTCAAAATAATAAAGACCAGGCTTATTGGTCTGATAGAGACTGGTAGACTCTCTCAGACTACAGCTTATAGATACCCTTCAAGCCTAGAACTGAACTCACCCCAGTGGTTCAACTTTCAGTCAAACAATAGACAAAAACTATGGTAGCATAGTGCCTAAAGCATTTGACTGCTAACCAGAAGGTTGGCAGTTCAAATCCACCAGCCACTCCTTGGCAGGAAGATAGGGCAATCTACTTCCGTAATGATACTGTCCGGAAACCCAAGGAGGGGTCGGTATGAGTCAGGTCTGACTCGACAGCACATAACAACAACAGCAACATTAGGTGAATGGTAACACTAGGAAGGTACATATTCCTTGTTGTTGTTGTTGTTGTTGTTGTTATGTGCCGTCGAGTCGGCCCCGACTCATAGCGACCCCTCCTTGGGTTTCCGAGGCAGTATCACTACAGAAGTAGGATTGCCCAACCTTCCTTCCGAGGAGTGGCTGGTGGGTTTGAACCGCCAGCCATCTGGTTAGCAGGCAAGTCTTAGCCACTATGCTACCAGAGCTCCACATATTCCTTAGAACAATCAAATATGTAAGTTCAAAATGGCAGCACTTGCCTAGGGAAAAAGCTCTGAAGGCAGGAAGGGATAGGAATGAATGACAAATGGAAATGGTAAACACAAGGAGGAAGTGGTGTGAAGAAATGAGAACTGTCACATTGTGGGGACTGCAATCAATGTCACAAAACAAAATGTGAAGAATTGTTGAATAGAAAACTAATTGTTCTGTAAACTTTCACCCAATAAAGTTTAAAAAAAAGAAGAGAAAGATAACAAGAGGCTTTCCTCTACCAAGTAGGAGTGCATTTGTTGTCTTGAGTTTCTTATCAATTAGGTGACTATTCAACACACTTCTTTGGATATTTTAATTAATGCAGCCAAGCAGGCAACCTAAGTAATTTCACCAACTTTCTTGGCTCTGACTTGTATTTTTTATTGACAACACAAAGGGCAATGTTATATCTGACTTGATAAAATGGGTTCCAAATTCCAGTCAATACCACACTATTGAGCACCATGCTATCCTGAGAAGCTACTTTTTATAGAAGAGGGTCCGGTTATTTCTCTATAATAATCTCCAAGTACTTAATTACACAGGGGGCCCTGCAGGAGAACTGGGTTTGATTCTTGGCCAAGGTACCTCATGTGCGGCCACCGTCCACCCATCAGTGGAGACTTGCCTGTTGGTGGGATTCTAAACAAGTTTCATCAGAGCTTCCAGGCTAAGACAGACTAAAAATAAAGGCCTAGTGACTGACTTCTGAAAATCAGCCAAAGAAAACCGTAAGAATCACAACGGTTCGATTTACACTGATCATGGGAACAGCACAGGATTGGGCAGCAGTGTCAGATTACCCAATAAGCAAGGTATTCATGGGCTTACTTGTGCTTAGTTACTAATCTATAGTGAACAATGTCACACTGTTCACCACATCAAAGATTCTCCTTCTAGGCATATCTGGCATCTGTCTCTCTCCCAACCCCATAGCACCTTGCTACAGAATTAGAGCCTCTTCTGAAATTTACAATCCCTGACAAAAATGGAATACCCAGTAAGCAAGGTGAGCATGGGCTTACTTGTGCTTACTTACTAACCTGTAGTGAACAATTTCACGTTTTTCATCACATCAGCTGGAAACTGTTCACAATAGTATCTGTTGTTGTTGTTATGTGCAATCGAGTTGGACCCAACTCGTAATGACCCCTCCTTGGGTTTCCGAGGCAGTATCACTACGGAAGTAGATTGCCCAACCTTCCTTCCGAGGAGTGGCTGGTGGGTTTGAACTGCCAGCCT
>NW_006921615.1:7362200-7364089 GCF_000298275.1 Orycteropus afer afer
TATTTGGAACATGCTACCATATATGGATCTATATCTCCCAACTGCCATAATTGATAAAGAACTGCATTATGTTCAGAGAGCTAGTCCCAGGCGCTGCCTGCAGTTGTTGTTGCTGTTATGTGCCCTTGAGGCAGCCCCCACTCATAGCAACCCCTCCTTGGGTTTCCGAGGTGGTATCACTACGGAAGTAGATTGCCCAACCTTCCTTCCGAGGAATGGCTGGTGGGTTTGAACCGCCAGCCTTCTGGTGAGCAGTCAAGTGCCCTAGGCACTATGTTACCAGAGCTCCCCTGCCTGCAGTAGGAACTCAGTATATGTGTATGGAGAGAGGCCCACAAGCTCCTGCTCTCAGTGATGGGACATCTGTCTCCACAGCTATGGTGCTTTATAATAGGTGTGTCAAATCTGGCTACTCAGCAGCCACTGCACGTAGAAGGGTGAAGTTCAAAATGCTTAGATCCCCGCTGCCTTCTTCTAAGGTACCATGTGCGATGAGATACTTATGGAGAAAATATTTGTTTTTTTCAATATTTCTTCATTATTAGAGAGCTCATTTAAATGGGAGTAATAATCTAGGTGCCTGCAAAATTAAATATTCAGCAGAGCAGTCATTTAGATATTAATGATAAAAACAACAGTGGTTCACAAATTGAAATCAACACTTCTACCTATGAAAATCTGAACTAAAGCTATAAAATTGTATACTGTTATGGGAGACAAGAAGCTTTACCTCATGCTGCATTCAGACATTTCTTTCTAAATCCAAAGTCAAGGGCCAGCCTGGAGTCAGACAGCAGCCCCAGCCCCTGGCACTGGCTCATCTAACAGTGAGGCCCCCAGAATCACCAGTAGAGAACAGCATGTTCTCTCTCTTCTCTTTCAGACGCTGAAATGGTGTTGGGCTCTGCCTTGTTCAGAAAGATGACCAGCAGGAAGGAGAAGACTATCAAAATTGTCTCCCAAGGACCTTGCAGAGACAAACTACTACTTAGCGGTAGAAGGGAGAAAAGTGGGAGGCTAGCTGTCTCTAGACTCTGGGTTGACATCCTGCTGGTATGCTCTTATGAAGACCTGTTTCACCTTCCTCTAGGCATTCCTCTGACTACAGGGCTCCCATATGCTTAATTACTAGCTCAATCAATTCATGATTCAAAGTTCCCAAAACCAATGGTCAAAACTCAATCCTCATCCTACTTGACTCAGTAGCAGCACTTGACACATTTATAGTCTCTCTTCTTTGAAATCTTTTCTACACTTGGCTTCTAGGATGCCATGCTCTCTTGGTGCCCCTTCTCAGTCTCCTTTGCTGTTTTGTCCCATCCCACTGGCCTCTTGATACTAAAATCACAAAATAACAAATACTGGTGAGGATGTGGGGAGACTGGAACTCTTATGCACTGTTGGTGGGACTGTAAAATGTTACAACCACTATGGAAAACAGTACGTTCTTTCCTTAGAAAGCTAGAAATAGAAACACCTTGTGACCCAGCAATCCCATTCCCATTTATAGACCCAAGATATAAGAGCAGTGACATGAATAGACATATGCACACCAAAGTTCATTGTAGCATTACTCACAATAGCAAAAGAGATGAAAACACCTAAATGCTCAACAGATGAATAGTTAAACAAACTGTGGTACATTCATATAATGAATACTATGCAATAAAAAAGAACAATGAGGAGTCCACAAAACATCATATAGTATGGATGAATCTGGAGTACATTAGAGAGTAAAATAAGTTAATCACAACAGGACAAATATTGTATGGTCCCTGTGGTTGTTAAGTCTGTGTGTCAACTTGGCTAGGCCTGGTTGAGTGGCTGGGCAGCTGGATGTAGTATTTCCCATGATGAGACTGGTAATCAACTCCATGGTGGAATCTACT
>NW_006921615.1:7364189-7404429 GCF_000298275.1 Orycteropus afer afer
CTGTATATAAGGAGAAGCCTTGGGAATGGTCTCTAGCTTATGGCATGCTTAGACTCTGCATGCAGCCATGTCGTTGTTCAGCAGCCTACTATGCTCTGCCGACCTTGGGACTTACAATGGACTTGAATTAATGGCCTGCCATGTGGTTTGGTAACATCAGGACTGTGCCATTTTATTTGTCGACCTTGGGCTTTTTAGCCTCAGCAGCCAGTAGCTGCCTGAGTGAAGAGAGATGCCTCTAGCTTCAGTGGGCCGGGAACAAGAGGCAGTGCTGAAGGCCAGGTCAAGGGGCTTTCACACAGCCCCTAGAACCTGGCATTTTGAACTTGGACTTAAAGCCTCAAACTGTAAGAGAATAAACCCCTCCCTGTTTGTTCAAGCATTCCATTTGTGGTATTTCTGTTAAAGTGGTACTAGGTAACCAGAACAGAATATGGTACCAAGTGGGATGCTGCTCTGATAGATACCTAAAATGTGGAAACAGGAGTGGAGTGTGTCCTTGACCCGAGACCCTGGCAGAGAGACCCTGGCATACAGCATGAGAGATGGCAGGAACAGAGCCAAGAGAACCAGCATGAGATGGCAACAGCCTTACCAGCCTACAAAGGAGAAAGCTGGATGCCATTGCGCAGGCAGCTTCCTGGGTGGAGTGGGTTGCCTTCAGGTGTTAATTGGTAGAAAATACTGGCATGAAATGGAGTAGCAGGTTGGCCGGCCTACGGAGCAAGAAAGCTGAGTGCTTTTGAGGCAGGAAGATTTCTGGTGAAGTGTGTTGCCTTTGGCATTAATCAGCAGAAGCAGAGAGACCAAAGAAACAGGAAGCAGAGCTGCCTCAGTCTCAAAGGGGAGGACCATAGGCTTTGGGGGTGGAACCACCACAGCCCCCTAGGTTTCAAAGAGCCAGACCTTTATCAACTTGGTTCTGGAGTGTGGGGCTGTTCATTCATGTGAGCCAGTGGGATGGAGTCATAGCCGCTGCCCAAGAGTGAGGGGGCAGGGTTGCCAGGCCAAGGGAGTGAGGTCGTCACTTAGAGGAACTAGGGGACTGGAGTCACCCAGTGAGAGAGCTCTGTACAGATGCTACTCAATGAAGATCTGTACAGGTGCCAAGTTGACAAGGGGTAAAATTGTGGTGTTAAAAAGTCTTTGTGTCAACTTGGCTAGGCCTGGTTGAGTGGATGGGCAGGTGGATGTAGTATTCCCCATGATGAGACTGGTAATCAACTCCATGGTGGAATCTACTATGAGCAGCTGTGTAGCTGCCTTAGGGATGTGGTCTGCTTCCTGTATATAAACAGAATCCTTGGGAATGGTCTCTAGCTTGTGGCACACTTGGACCCTGCATGTAGCCATGTCATTGTACAGCAGCCTGCCATGCTCTGCCAACCTTGGGACTTAAAATGGACTTGAATTAATGGCCTGCTGTGTGGTTTGGTAACAGCGGGACTGTGCCATTTTATTTGTCAACCTTCAGCTTAGCTTCAGCAGCCAATAGCTGCCTGAGTGAAGAGATGCCTCTAGCTTCAGTGGACCAGAAGCATGAGGCAGAGCTGAAGCCCAAGGTCGATGGGCTTTCACACAGCTCCTAGAGCCTGGCACTTTGAACTTGGACTTAAAGCCTCCAACCTGTAAGAGAATAAACTCCTGTTTGTTTCAAGCATCCCATTTATGGTATTTCTGTTAGAGCGGTACTAGGTAACCAGAACAGTTCCATTATATAAAAAATTTAGAATGGATATACACACAGAAAGAAATGTTCTTTGATGGTTATCAGGGATGAGAGGGAGAAGGAGAGGTATCACTTTCTAGACAGTAGACATTTGTCATTCAGGAGCTCTGGTAGCATAGTGGCTAAGGCACTTGACTGCTAACCAGAAGGCTGGCGGTTCAAATCCACCAGCCACTCCTCGGAAGGAAGGTTGGGCAATCCTACTTCCGTAGTGATACTGCCTCAGAAACCCAAGGAGGGGTCGCTATGAGTCGGGGCCGACTCAACAGCACATAACAACAAAAACAACAACATAATGTATTCAATTTTGCAACTACAGTAATAACAACAAAAATTATATGTGTGGTTACACAGGTAGAAGTGTATGCATACGTGTCCATAGGAAGGCTTATGTGAGTACAACACATGTAGGTACAGGTGTATCTACTAAAAAAATTATCAAACTCATTGCCACTGAATTGATTCCAACTTACAGTGACCTATAGGGCAGAGTGGAACTGCCCCCATAGGGTTTCTAAGCCTGTAATCTTTACAGAAGTCAGACTTCCCTTTCTCCCAGGAGAAGCTGATAGGTATGAACTACCAACCTGTGGTTAAGCCAAGTACTTAGTAACTGTGCCACTAAGGCTCTTGGTGTGCCTATTTGTTGTTGTTCCAAGATTGCCCCATCTTCTTTCCAAGGAGTGGCTGGTGGGTTTGAACTGCCAGCCTTCTGGTTAGCAGTCAAGTGCCTTAGACACTATGCTACCAGAGCTCCCTGGTGTGCCTATAGGCATATGTAAATACATGTGTGTGTGTGTGTGCTGCATATATATCCATAGATATAATAACACACATGGGGGCACAGTTACAGGGACTTTCTAGACATATCTAAACAACTTGTGGAATTGGTTAACTGAGTTGAAGGGGTTAGGACCATGGTCTCATGGGATAACTTAGTCAATTGGTACAACATAGTTCATAAAGTTAACTGTTCTACACCCTAATTTTGTGAGTAGTTCCTAGGATATTAAAAGCTCGCAAGCAGCCATCTAAGATACAACTGTTAGTCTCTACTTGTCTGCAGTAAAAGAGAAATAAGGAAATCAAAGCCTCAAAGAAGAAACTAGTCTATAGGACCAATAGCCCACAGGAACCATGGCCTCTTCTAACTTGAGTCTAGAAGAACTAGATGGTGCCCAACTACTACTATCGACTGTTCTGATCAGGAACACAATAGAGGGTCCTGGTTAGAATGGGACAAACATGTAGAACAAAACCCACATTCATAAAAAACACCAGACTTACTGAGAGAGACTAGAGGAACCCCCAAGACTACTGCCCTAAGATACCCTCTTAACCTAGAACAGAAACCACTTGTGGAGGTCTTCTTTCAGCAAACAACAGATAAACATTATCACCCATGAATAATGTGTCCCTTATGCAATTAACTACATGAGACCAAATGGTCAACATTTACCCAAAAGCAAAGATGAGAAGGCAAGGATGGGAAAGGAGCCCAGATCAATAGAAACAAAGAAACAGAATGGAAATAATGAGAATGGTGACACAATGTGAAAACTGCAACCAGTATCACAGAACAATTTGTGTAGAAAATGTTAAATGGGAACATGATTCATCATGTAAACCTTCACCTAAAAAACAAATAATATATTTATATATGTTGTTGTTGTTATGTGTTGTTGAGTCAGACCCGATTTATAGCAACCCCTCCTTGGGTTTCCAAGGTAGTATCACTGTGGAAATAGATTGCCCAACCTTCCTTCCAAGGAGTGGCTGGTGGGTTTGAACCGCCAGCCTTCTGGTTAGCAGTCAAGTGCCTTAGGCACTATGCTACCAGACCTCTCTCTCTCTCTCTCTCTCTATACACACACACACACACACACACACACACACACACACACATATAAAATTCTGAAATCCCTAAGGCTCTTTCCTCTGGTTTTCCCTCGTTCGTCTGCACTCACCTCTGCCTATACCCACCTTCACTGATGATCTCATCCAGTCTCATGGTTTTAAAATGCTTCAAATGCTGTTGTTTTTGTTGTTAGGTGCCACCAAGTCAGTTCTGATTCGTAGCAACCCTATGTGCAGTAGAATGAAACACTGCCCATCTTGCACCATCCTCACAATCACTGGTATGCTTGAGCCCATCACTGTACAGCTACTGTGTCAATTAATTGATGAGGGTGTTCCCTGACACTCTATTAAGTATGATATCCTTCTCCTGGGACTTATCCCTTCTGACAACATAACTGAAGTAGATGAGACGAAGTCTGGCCATTCTCGCTTCTAAAGAGCATTGTGGCTGCATTTCGTCTAGGACAAATTTATTCATTCTTCTGGCAGTCCACGGTATTTTTAACATTCTTTGTCAAAACTATGATTCAAAGGCATCAATTCTCCTGTGGTCTTCTTTATTCATTGTCCAGCTTTCACATGCATATGAAACTACTGAAAACACCATGGCTTGGTTCAGGAGAACCTTAATGTTCAAAGTGACATCTTTGTTCTTTAATACTTTGAAGAGGTCTTTTGCAGCAGATCTGCCCAGTGCAATACATCATCTGATACCCTGACTGCTGCTTCCATGCATGTTGATTGTGGATCCAAGTAAAATGGAATCTTTGACAACTTTAATCTTTTCTCCATTTATCATGATGTTGCTTATTGGTCCAATTGTGAGGATTTTTGTTTTCTTTATGTTGAAGTGCAATCCATATTGAAGGCTGTAGTCTTTGATCTTCATCAGTAAATGCTTCAAGTCCTCATCACTTTCAGCAAGCAAGGTTGTGTCGTCTTCATATCACAGGCTGTTAATGAGTCTTTCTCCTATGCTGATGCTGCGTTCTTCTTCATATAGTCTAGCTCCTCGGATTATTTGCTCAACATACAGATTCAGTAAGTATGGTGAAAAGTACACAACTCTGACACATACTCTTCCTGATTTTAAAACATGCAGTATCCCCTTGTTTTGTTGGAATGATTCCTCTTGCTCTATGTACAGATTCCTCATGAGCACAATTAAGTGTTCTGAAATTCCCATTCTCTGCAATATTACCCATAATTTGTTCTGGTCCACACACTTGAATGCCTTTGCATAGTTGATGAAGCACAGGGGAACATCTTTCTGGTATTCTTTGCTTTCAACCTAGGTCCATCTGACATCAGCAATGAACTTTCTCATTTCATGTCCTCTTCTGAATTTGGATTGAATATCTGGCAGTTACCTATTGATCTACTGCTGCAACGATTTTTGGATTATTTTTAGCAAAATTTTGGTTGTATGTGCTATCAATGATACTGTTAAATAATTTCCACATTCTGTTGGATCATCTTTCTTTGGAGTGGGCATAAATATGGATCTCTTCCAGTCAGTTGGCCAGGTAGCTGTCTTCCAAATTAACTGGAATAAATCAGTGAGGGCTTCCAGTGTCACATTGTTCGTTGAAACATCTCAATAGGTTTTCTGTCAATTCCTGGAATGTTGTTTTTGCCAATGCCTTTTGTACAACCTGGACTTCTTCCTTCAATACTATTGTTCTTGATCATATACCACCTCCTGAAATGGTTGAATGTTGACCAATTCTTTTTGGTACAGTGACTCTGTATTTCTTTCATCTTCTTTTGATACTTTCTGCATCGTTCAGTATTTTGCCTATAGAGTTGCAAGTTGAGGCTGGAAATTTTTCTTCAGGTCTTTCAGCTTGAGAAATGCTGAATGTGTTCTTTCCTTTTAGTTTTTTAACTCCAGATCTTTGCACTTTTCATTATAATACTTTTTCTTCTTGAGTTGCCTTTTGAAATCTTCTGTTCAGCTCTTTTGCTTCACTATTTCTTCCATTCACTTTAGTTCATAAGCAAGTTTCAGAGTCTTTTCTGACATTCATTTTGGTATTTTATTTCCTTCTTAATTTTTTATTGACCATTTGTTTCTTCATATGTGATGTCCTTGATGGCATCCTACATACAACTCGTCTGGACTTCAGGAATTGGTGTTCAATGCGTCAAATCTATTCTTGAGATGGTCTCTAAATTCAGATGGGATATACTCAACAACGTAGTCTGGCTCTCATGGATTTGTTTTAATTTTTTTCAGCTTCAATTTAAAACTTGCATATGAGCAATTGATGGTTTGTTCTACAGTCAGCCCCTGGCCTTGTTCTGCTGATGATACTGAGCTTTTCCATCATCTCCTTCCACAGATGTAGTCAATTTGATCCCTGTATATTCCATCTGGTGAATTCCATATGTATAGTCACTGTTTAAGTTGTTGAAAAAAGGCATTTGCAATGAATAAGTTGTTGGTCTTGCAAAATTCTATCATGTGAACTCTGGCATCACTTTTATTACCAAGATTATATTTACCAACTACTGATGCGTCTTTGTTTCTAACTTCCACATTCCTATCACCAGCAATAATCAATACATCTGGATTACAAGTCTGGTCAATTTCAGACTGCAGAAGTTGGTAACACTCTTCAGTTTCTTCATCTTTGGCTTCACTGGTTGGTGCAGGTCTTTCTCTTGTAGAGAGTCATTGTGTGGGCTCAAACCAATGAGCCATCTAAACTCCTTAACCTGGTCCTAGCCCCCACTTTTTCTCATGTAGATTAATGCAAGAGACTCCTAACTGGTCTCCCTGCTTCTATCCTTGTCCCTCCCCATTGCAATCTATCCTTATCCCAATCTATCCCCTGGAGAGGTCCTATTAAAAGCCAAATCACATCATGCCTCAACTCAGAACCTCCAATGGCTTCCTGTCCAACCCTGAGTGAAAGCTAAAATATTTACAATGAATTCTAAGCCCTGGTCTGTACCTGACTCTTGTCCATTTCTTCTCAGATTTTATTTCTACTTCTCTCCTGTTGGCTCACTCCACTCCTTGCTGTTTGCCCACATGCTCCTGCCTTAGGGCTTTTGCATTTGCTTTTCTTTCTGCTTGGATGCTCTTCCTCCAAGTAACAGCATGGCCACCTCCTGCACCTGTATCAAGTCACTGCTACTGTGAGGTGCCACTGAGTGAACACCAATGTGTTTCACCAACCAAAAATCCAAACTCACTGCCATCAACTCAAATCTGACTCATAGTGACCCCTCCTTGGGTTTCTGAGGCAGTATCTCAACAGAAGTAGATTGCCCAGTTTTCCTTCTGAGACGTGACTCACAGTGACCCCATATAACAGAGTTGAACTGCTCCATAGGGATTTCTTGGCTATAAACTTGATAGGAACAGATTGCCAGGTCTTCCTCCCTTGAAGCTGTGGGGTCTGTTGGATGTGTTCAAGCTGCCAACCTTTTGATTAAGTATTGAGCCAACAGGGCTCCTTATCAAATCTTTATCCATTGTCATTTTCATAATTCTTAGTGGAAGCTGTCCTGATCACCAAATTTAAATTTGCAACACCCTTTCTCTTCTCTGCACCACACACCTACAAGCTTTCTATCTTTATTTCTAGTTTTTTTCCAGAGCACTTAGTACCATCACATATAATTAATTTACTGAGCTATTTGCTTTAGTCTGTCTCCTTTCTGTTCAAATGTAAGTGCCAAGAGGGTGGATTTTTTTTTTCTTTCTTTAATCTATCCTTTTTTCTTTCCACTGATGCATACTGAGTACCTAGAACAGAAGGTAGGCATTAAATAAATAATTATCCAATGAATTAATGATGTAGTATTTTCCATACATTATTAAATATATCTGTTTGCCCTCTGTTTTTTACAATACTGTGAACATTTTGAGGTCAGTGACTATGCCTTATTCATAGTATTTATAGCACCAAGGACTATGCATGGCAAAGAAAAGGACTTCAATGAAATGTATATACTGAATGAATAGCAGGAGAGGACAGAAGGGATAGACTAAGTTTTGTCGGGTTTCTATTCAATTCAGCAAGCACCTTTGCATAGATGAATCAGACACTATGCCTGATTTAGGAAAAAACCCACATTTCAGTTGGGGAGAGACAAACATAAATATTTACCCTTTTGCAATATGATCACAATTGTAATGTGGAAACCCATTATCCATTACCTAGAGTTGATGCCAACTCTAGCAACTCTATAGTGGGAGCTCTGATAGCGTAGTGCCTAAGGCACTTGACTACTAACCAGAAGGCTGGCGGTTCAAACCCACCAGCCACTCCTCGGAAGGAAGGTTGGGCAATCTACTTCCGTAGTGATACTGCCTTGGAAACCCAAGGAAGGGTCACTATGAGTTGGGTCCAACTCGACAGCACATAACAACAACATAGTTCAGAGCAGAAGTGCTCCATGGGGTTTCCAAGACTACAATCTTTATGGAAATAAGTTTCCACATCTTTCTCTCATGGAGCAGCTGGTGGGTTCAAACCACTGACTTTTCAGTTAGCAGCTGAGAACTTAACCACTGCACCATCAGCCCTCTTGTGATGAGAAAAAGGTCAAGGAAAAGAACCAAGATGGGGAGTTGGGGAAAACAACCAAAGGGTGGTAAACATGTGCTTTGCTAGCTTAATAGGAGATTGCCACACAGACTGTGGTGAAGGAAACAGTCCAAGCTCAGCTGCTCTCTGCCCAGGGTATGTATACACAAGCTCCCCAAGGTAGTCCCTGATCTTCTCTAAGAACTCCTTCCCCTCCTAAGGGCTTACTCCAAGGTCACACTCTCCAAGGATACTTGGTAAATAAACATTAGCAAACTGAATAGCTATAGTCCTACATCTTCCTCTTCCCTCTCCCCTACTCAAAGAAAACTCCAGATCTGATAATGGAATTATGCAATGGCTCCACTAGCTGCCACCCTGGGTAGTTACAGCAAGGGTCACATATAAACATCATTTCCAGACTCATCAATGCCTGACATAACAGTAAACAGAACCAGACCACTTCACTTAGAAACCCAAAGAAACTGCCAAAAAACAAAGATGCGAAAATCAATTTTGAAAGTGCTAGAGCTTTCCGACATCAGAGCCAACTATGGAAACAGTGTGATACATATGTAAATATGTACATTCTTTGTCAGAACATTAAATCATAGCCTGAGAGCTGACTTCCTGAAGGGGAAAGCTGGGCAGGCCACAGGACCCTCAGCAGTTTCTCAGACCAGAGAAGCGTGGACACCAGAGAAACTGCTGAAGAGAGAAAAATCCATCCTGGCTGGGAGAAGATACCGTGACCTCATAGGCCTTTTCATTTTCTAGTGCCTATGATTCACTGTGGTTGGAACAGGCTGTTTTCACCCATCTTCTAAAGAGTTTGAGAATAAACTTGTCTCATTCATTAGCATTTGCTGCTCACCTAATGGCTTTAGTTGAATGGGAGGAATTCCATACACACCATGTACTTTCACATTTCCACCCACTGCCCCCACCTCAGGCGTACACATGCGTTTACACGTGTATCACATGCCACAATCAGAATTCCAAAGCTCCCAGAGCCAGGCTAGTCCTGAAACCATCTTTTCACTGCCCTAGAAAAGAATGATTGCTTACTATGCCATTAATTTCCATCAAGGCCCATGGTAGCCTCTTAAAAATGATCACAGAAGTCTCTCCTTCTCAAGTCTAGTTCAAATATATAATTCAAGGGGACAGTCCCCACTGACAACAGGAATAATCAGGAACTAAGCAGTACTGACTGCAGTTTCTCCTCTCCTGCTACATTTTCACTACTTTTCATCTTCTCCTTCTAATCCTGGGTGGTGTAAATGATTAATGCCCTGGCTATTAACTGAAAAGTTGGAGGTTCAATTCCACCCAGATGTGCTACAGAAGAGAGACTTGGTGATCTACTTCTGAAAAATCAGCCATTGAAAACCCTATCACATTCAGTTCTATTCTGATACACATGGTGTCTCCAACAGTTGGAACTGACTTGATGGCAATGAGTCTGGTCTAAATCTCTGTTGCTTCCTTTCCTTCTCCCCATTTTATTCCCATTCCCCTCAGTCTACCCTCTTCTATCCTCATTTATTTAAAAAGTGAAATAGTTGTGATAAAACAGTTTGACACAACAACTGTTATCATGGAAAGACTTGAAGGGCAGTGAAGTGCCACCAAAGTAATTTGAAGTTTCCCATAATTCTCTGGTGCTCCCCAAACTGGTTTAGTTTGAAGTCTGCTTTTTCTTCAGCCTGCCTGGGAAGGTTACTTTGTTGTCTCCAAAGATAAAAAGGAATAATGCTGATTGTACAACACTGCTTCTTCTTTTTCATGGTTGACTTAAGATTCTCATTAAGAAAGGCCATCATGGTTTGTATAATGAGATATAGCCTTGGTCTCCATTCTCTGAGACTCTTTTCTAACCTCATTCCCCACCCCCACCCCCCGCTCTCAAGCCTACCTAGCTTGTATGTCCTTGTTTTTTTCCCACCTTAGGGCTTTTATACAAGCAAAACTGTCACATGGCTAGCTCCTTCAGACATTAAGGTCAATGCCCAAATGTGTTCTCCCATCCTCCTAATCTAATCCTACTTCCCTCCTCACCTTTTGTTACCCTTGATTGCATGCCCACATTTTATTTTCTTCATAGTACTTACCATGATCTGAAATGACCCTGTTTATTTGTTTGCTATTTGTTACTCTAAGTAACATGCAAGCTCCATGAGGGCAGGGCCTTTGTTTGCTTTGTTCACTACCATAGCTCTGTACTAGACCAGCAAGCAGCTGGTACAGAGTAAGCACTTAATATACATCCATCCGGAGAATGAATGGATACATTAAATGTGATGGTTAAGTTTATGTGTCAGTTTTGCTGGGCTATGTTTCCCCATTGTTTGGCCAAACACCAGTCTAGTTATTATGGAGTAGTTACATGTGATTAAATCAGTTGGCTTTAATAAAGTAGATTATTTTCCTTAATGTATCTAATGTAATACAGTTAATCAATTAGTTGAAGGCCTTAAGAGCAAAAGGAGCTTTTTAGCGTGTCTTCTGCTTTTAGACTATAAACAGGTATTTTGGCAGAAGTCTCACTTCATTATTCCAATTGTCTGACCTAAGGACCCTGGGACACAAGCCTTTAGAAGTCTCCAGCCTATCACATGACCCATGGATTTTGGATTTTCCTGCCTCTCACAATCACAAGAGCCAAGTTTTTGAAGAAAATCAAACAAAAACGAATGGTTCATGAGATTATAAAAACCCATTGCCATCGAGTCAGATCTGACTCATAACGACCCCTCCTTGGGTTTCTGAGGCGGTATCACTATAGAAGTAGATTGCCCAACCTTCCTTCTGAGGAGTGGCTGGTGGGTTTGAATTGACAGCCTTCTGGTTAGCAGTCAAATGCCTTAGGTACTATGCCACCAGAGCTCCCCATGAGATTATAGGGTCTGGCAAATCCAAAATCTATGGGTGAAAGGAGGAACTCTGGTAGCATAGTGGCTAAAGCACTTGACTGCTAACCAGAAGGCTGGCGGTTCAAACCCACCAGCCACTCCTCAGAAGGAAGGTTGGGCAATCCTACTTCTGTAGTGATACTGCCTCGGAAACCCAAGGAGGGGTCGCTATGGGTCGGGGCCGACTCGACGGCACACAACAACAACAACAACAACATGGGTGAAAGGCTCACAGATACATACATACACACACACATGCATCTGGTTCTGTTGGTCCTATTTCTCTAGATAACTCTAAGATACTAATTTGAATGATGGTCTCAAAAAAATTTCTCATATAGTTCCAGTGACCTTCTTTCCCAGATCACCCAAGGACAGAAAACAAATCTCAGTATCCAAATGTCTAGTTCTTTGCCAGTAGTCTTCTCCACAATGAGTATGTTTAGCCCAAAGAACTGGGGGTTCTGAGTTGATCATTATATAACAAAAGATTTTTTTTTTTTTTTTTAAGGAAAAACTTTAATTCTTGCTTTAGTCAGTACAGAGCAGCGTGAGTTGATTCAATTTGGTGACTTAATCGAAGTTTAAACCAGAATCCTCAAATCAGTGTTTTATGACTGCTTCTATTTCAACATTTTAAGTGTTTTATTTGTGTCTGTAGTTTATTGTTATCTCAGTCTCTTACTGTAAATCATTCAAAAAACCGGCCCTGGTATTAGAGCCTGGGAATTCATACAAATCAACTCCCCAGTCTCCAGTGAGGCCAATACCCAAACCAAACAGGATTTCTACTCAACTGTTAAAAGGTTTCAGGGGAAATCACTTCCCTTCAACTTCCCTTCTAACTCATTCCAGTGTCTCTCAATCTTTTTATTCTACCCTCAAGGGAAATAAAGGCAGCTGTGATCATGAGCCAGGCTCAAATTCTTAAGACAGACGAAGTTGACATAAGAAACACACATACACACTCTCTCACACTCATACACATTCATACAATCTCTCCCACACTTATTCATTCACATCACTTACACACTCTCACACATACACACACTCACTCTCACACATGCACACATATTCACACACACACTCATATACCTGCACACATACATGCATTCTCTCTCTCTCTCTCACACACACACACACACACTCATACATATGCATATATACATAGTATACGTACCTACATAACCTGGGGTTCCACAGGCTGTGGACATCACATCTCCTTTACCCTCCATTTTTGACAATCCAAAGTCACTGATCATTATTTTTGACTCCTCATCTTGACTGTAGTACAACAGATTTTCGGGCTAGAAGCAAAATAAGAAAAAAATGTACAAACTATGTTTAAGCCTGGGTTAATTGTGGGAAACTACAAACCACAATGCCAAACTATAAAACTTGTTCATAACAATTTAAGAATACACTTGACCTTTAGACTTATTAAACACATCAATAAAAACATTGTTTAATGGAAGCAATGTGTAGGGCCCTGCACAGAAGCTTTCACAAGTAAGTTTCCAATAAATATTAGTATCTTTCCCTTTCTAGTATTTTCTCTACTTAAAAAATTAACAATATTTTGAGGCAATCTAGGAAATAAAATAATTTTTCAGGTGTTATTGGAACCAACTTGATTTTAGTTGGTTTGGTTTGGTTTTGGGTGCTGTCCAGTTGATTCTGACTCCTAGTGACCCTATAGGACAGAGTAGAACTGCCCCAGAGGGTTTTTCTAGGCTGTAATTTTTACAGGAGCAGATCACCAGGTCTTCATCCTACAGAGTGCTGGGTGGGTTTGAACCAGTAACCTTTCAGTTAACAGCCAGGTGTTTAACCATCGCCATCAGAACTCCTTTTTAGGTGCTGCACAGTTGTTTTGTTTTTTTTTCCATTGTCTTTTTATTATTATTATTATTAGTGACCCTTGTTATCAGCCTTTCTTTACTACAGAGGTCTCTCTCCTGCTTTCAGCAACATCCAGTGGTGTCCTGCAGTTCCCCTTTACTGAGGCCAGCTGACAACTGCTCATCCCTGCTCTGAGAAGCAGAGGGATGGGATGTTGTCACAGAATGTCCAGCACTTTCTAGCCATGTGCCCTTAAGTACTTTGAGCTTTTGTTTGCTTTTCCTGTAAAACATGGGCAGTGATGTTTGCTTCCCTGTACAGAATATGACAGTAATAAAGCACTACACACAGCAAAGGTATTATGGTTTCTGTCTCCCCTGGGTCATGTCTATATAGGAGGGGCTTAGGGGCAGCAGCCTTGAGGTTAAGGAGAAATCTTAAAGCTTCATTTGCCCAGTGTTTTATATAAATTGGGGAATCTGTCATTGTTTCTAGCAAAGAATGAGTAAAAGTCTTATGGAAATTGAAGAAGGATCCACAGCCTCAGATCTGGCCTTCATTTTGCATCTCCTGCACTGCCCTACTGAGAACCGGAACACAGAGGAAAAAACCCACTGCTGTTGAGTCAATTCTGACTCATAGTGACCCCCATAGGGTTTCCAAGGGGGTCTTAATTCAGACAAAAACCAAAAAGAGCAAACTCACTGCCATCGAGTTGATTCCCACTCATAGCGACCCCCATTGGGTTTCTGAGGCAGTAAATCTTTACAGAAGTAGATTGCCCAGTCTTCCTTCTGTGGAGTGGCTGGTGGGTTTGAACAACCAACTTTCTGGTTACCAGTCAAATGCCTTAGGCAGTGCACCACCAGAGCTCTTTTAACTCAGACAAGGGATTGCCAAAGGCCAGGAATACTTCTCTATACATTCCTCCTACAGGAGGTCCATTTGGGTTAATAAAGTGTTCTTTTGAAGAATAAGTACTGCCAAGGAGGATTAAATTTAGTGATCATTAAATTTAGTGATCATGCAGGTGAGGGCAGCAGAGAGGGAATCCTGCCCACGTTGTATGGCAATTTAGCTTGGTGTCCTGTAATGTCTGGATTTGCCTGAAAAATTATTTTTTCTGTATATTATGGATTCTTTGTGGCCAATATCTGAGTTGGAAGGTCAAATCAACCCTTTAGTAGTTCACATAAAAGACTTTAAAATTATCTGAATAAACAGTTCCAGCACTTTTAAATATTATACTCCTAATCTATTCAAGGGAGCTCTGGTAGCATAGTGGCTAAAGGCAATTGACTGCTAACCAGGGGGCTGGCGGTTCAAATCCACCAGCAACTCCTCGGAAGGAAGATGGGGCAATCTACTTCCGTAGTGATACTGCCTCGGAAACCCAAGGAGGGGTCGCTATGAGTCGTGTTTGACTCAACGGCACATAACAACAACAACAACAATCTACTCAAAAAAACCAAACTCACTGCTATTGAGTTGATTCTGACTCACAGGGACTCCCGTTGGGTTTCCAAGGTGGAAAATCTTTACGGAAGTAGATTGCTCTATCTTCCTTTGGCAGAGTGGCTGGTGGGTTTGAACCAACAACCTTCTGGTTAGCAGTCAAATGCCTTAAGCATTGCACCACCAGAGCTCCTTACTCCTAATTTAGTGGTTCTCAATTTTTCCCCTGGGAAGAGATTTGGCAATGTCTGGAGACATTTTTGACTGTTACAACTCTGAGGGTGTTACTGGCATCTAGTGGGTGGAATCATGGGATGCTATTAAACAACGCACAGGACAGCCCTTCACAACAAAGAACTATCTGGCCCAATAGGTCAATAGTACAGTGATTGAGAAACCCTGTCTTAATCCGAGGAGGCAGTAATAGGCACTTCTTGTCTCAGTCCCTTCAAAAAAACAACTGTCTTTAGAAGCTTCTTCAGCCAACCAAGCATAAGAGTCCCTTTCTGGAGGGAGTAAGAGGTATGTATGGCTGTCAGTATACTACTCCAGATTGAGCACTCATCTTAAATTAATGTGATTATGTTCTCCATTGCTCTAGTCTAGCAGGTTATATAGGTTGTTTTAATTTTCTTAAATGTTCATGGAAATTTAATGTTCCAAACACAACATCTTCCACAAATTCCTCTGTGCCTCTGAAAAGAGATCATAGAAAGATCCTAAAATGGCAATGTTCTTTCCACAATTACAAGCCTGGTGATTCTAAAGCTCCCCAGGCTGGGAGTTGCAAGTACTTCTAAGAATGATGTAGGAGTGAAAAGCAGTATCTCCCATACCCAATCTGCTTTTCAAAGGAGAAATAAATGCTTCCCCCCATAGGAAATGTCTTATCTGCTTAGAAATTATTTCAATAAGAACAGACAATCAGCCCGCTCACACTGCATTTCTGTGGGCATCACATTAACTTGTTCAGAAAAAGTTGCCTGCTGTGTTTTGAAAGCACAGTATTGGCAATTGGCAGGAGCACAACAGAGTAGAGAAGTCCTGGCACAGAGAGGCAGGCCAGGTGGACCTACCCAGCCTTCTGAAGGGCCTACAATTAGATTAGCTAATCATCCTCACATCCATCAAAAAAACCTGCAAAGGAGGAAGGTGGTAAGGACTCATGTAACATTCCCAAGCACTCTAGTACAGTGGTATTAGCAAATGGTGCCCAGAACAGCATCAGTACCACCTACACACCTGTCAGAAATGCAAATCCTCAGACCTCACTATAGAGCTATAGAATCAGAAATTCCTGGGGGACAGCCAATACGCTGTGGTTTAACAAGCCCTCCAGATGATTCTAATGAATACTAACATTTAGGAACCACTGCCCTTGTCAATAAGGAGTGCTGATGGTAAACAAAAGATGGGCATATGAGGCGAACTTTTACATTAGGTAGATACATTCCTTGGAGAGAACAATCGTTGGAGAATAGAAGGGCTCTGTATGCACAGGGAGACAGCTCAGGGGACAGGAGTACATGGAAGGAAGGACATAGGGAAGAGGTAACTATGGGGAGGAAGTGGGGGGGACCTGTTGCACTGTGGTAAACTTTAGTTTATGTCATGAGACAAAGCATATGTGAGCTGCTGTATGGAAAGTGAATTTGCTCTGTAAACTTTCACCCAAATCACAATAAAAAAAAAAAAAAGTGTTGGTGTTACAGTGGTTAAAGCACTTGGCTGCCAACCATAATAAGGTAGGCAGTTCAAACCCACCAGCTGCTCCATGGGAGAAAGAGTTGGCAGTTTGCTTCCATACGATTCATAACCTTGGAAACCCCTACGGGGCAGTTCTACTCTGTCCTATAGGGTCACTACTGAGTCAAAATTGACTAGACAGCAGTGAGTATGGTGAAGTTTTTGCCTTTGTCAATAAGAAGCCCAGTGCTGCAGTAGTTAAAGTGTTGGCTGTTAACCAAAAGGTTGCAGTTCAAACTCACCAGCCACTCTGCAGGAGAACAATATGGCAGTCTGCTGCTGCAAAGATTTATAGCCACAGAAACCCTATGGAGCAGTTCTACTCTATGCTATAGGGTCGCTATGTCAGAATCAACTCAATGGCAGTGGGCTTGGTTTTGGTATTGGCCTTTATCATTGGGAGTCCTGGTGGTGCTGTGGTTAAACACTTGGCTGCTAACCTGAGTAATTGCCAGTTAAAACCCACCAGCTGCTCTGTGGGGGAAAGATGTGGCAGTCAGCTTCCAGAAAGATTTATAGCCTTAGAAACCCTACGAGGCAGTTTTTCTCTGTCCTTTAGTGTGGCTATGAGTCAAAACTGATTTGACAGCAATGAGTCTGGTTGGGTTTAGCCCTTGTCAACGGAAAATGATAACACAGAAATACCAAAAAGGAAGAGAAATTTTACAGTGAGTCTACATTGGGTGTGTGGGGAGGGGACGACAACAAACCCTTGAAACCCAGTACCAGATAATGGGCCAGTAAGCCAGTTGCCACTGATTTGATTACAGTTCATAGCAACTGCATCTGTGTCAGAGAAGAAATATGTTCTGGAGAGTTTTCAGTGGCTGATTTTTCCGAAGTAAACTATCATGCCCCACTAGGTGGACTTGAACCCCCAGCCTTTCAGTTAGCACAGGCACTTAACCATTTGCACCACCCAGGGACTCTATATCACCCAGGTGCTAAAATTCGATTTTAACAGATATTTATCTTTTAAATCGATTTATATTTCCCAAAATTGTGTACAACATGACTTCAACATAGTATAATGCTTTTATTTATGGCATTTATTTATGATACAATATAGGGTGGGATTTCTACCTTGACCAGTACAATGCTCTTCAGTCGGGAGCATAACTATGCAGAATGAAGCCACATTACAGCCTTGGGTCTAACAATGCTGCTTTTCACAATTCCTCAAGTTGGTATTTTTTGCTATATGCCCTTTGGTATCTATATAGACCCAGGAAGAAATGTAACACCAAGGTGCTCAATAAGACCCAGACCCTTCAGTGCTCATGGGTGGAAATCAAGAAGACAAAAGCTCATAAGGAACAGACAAGAAAGGGACCTGCAGGACACAGCGAGAAGACTGCAACTCTTGCTCATTTAACCTATCTTCCCTGTTATCTTGTGTCTCCTGCCCTCTGCCCTTGTTCCCTTTTCTTCCAACAGTGTGTTGTGTTGATATTGGGCTGGAATTGGGAAAGACTGGGAAGAACTGCACTGGGAGATGCGTTTTTCGTCACCTCGTAAAATGTCTGGACTCAACCGCCACCCTAAAGATTGGCAGTTGGAACTTAGCCAGTGGTACTAAAAAAGAAAAGCCCTGGCAATCTGCTTCTGTTAAGATTATAGCCTGTAACACACTATGGAGCAGTTCTACTCTGTAACAGATGGGGTCACAATGAGGTGGAATAGATTCGATGGCAATTAATGACAACCTATGTCTTGAACAAAATTTCCTTTTAGAAGGGCTTAAAACAATATGCAACCAACCTCCTTTTGGCCCTGTGACTGCTTAATGGTTATAAAATATTCCAGACAATGGCCAGCTGGATTGGTCTTCATCTTCTTTCAAGCTACTGCTTGCCCCAAAGGCCCTGATGACTAAAAGTACACAAACCTCCCACCATCCATTCCATCCATCTCCATATTCAAGGGGCATCACCCCTCCTCTGGAGCCAATTCTCTCTGATAGGTGCATTGTGAGTTGCTAAGCAATGGCCTCACCTTGAGATCCCTGTGGACAATGCCCATCCTGTGGAGATAATACACAGCATCCAAGACCTGGCGGATCAGAGTGCTGGCATCTTTCTCTGTGTAAAATCCCTTCTCCACTATCCGATCAAACAGTTCTCCACCAGATACACTGTTTAAAAAAAAAAAAGAAGACAAATTAAAAGTTGAAGACAACATATTAAATGTTGCAGGGAAAACAACAAGAACTTTCAATGTGATGATAGACTTAAACTTTATTTTTAAAGTGAATCCATTTTCAGACTTAGATTTTCTCCCAACTATTCCCAACAAGGGGCTCTCATGATGCCATGGTTAAAGCATTGGGCTGCTATACAAAAGGTCAGTAGTTCAAACCCACCAGCTGCTCCATGGGAGAAAGATGAGGCAGTCTGCTTCTGTAAAGATTTATAGCCTTAGAAACCCAATGGGGCAGGTCTACTCTGCCCTGTAAGGTGGCTATGAGTTGGAATCGACTTGATGGCAGTGGGTTTGGTTTGGGTTTGGGTGGCTACTTAAGATGATGAAGTTGAGATGACACCTGCATTTTGAGAAGTGAGTATTGCTTCAAATCTCGATTGCCTCTAGTTTGGGAAAAAGCTGCTAAATAAAGACTATGTTCCATCCTCTCTAGCAATACTGCTTGGGAACACAGACATGCCTAATATGTTGGCATATCCCCCAGGTTCCATCATCAATCCTTCTCCTCTTGACACACTCAGTGAGCTCCATGAAAGCAGGGATTTTGTTTTCTTCAATGTTGTGATCCCAGCCCCCAGAATCAACTTGATGGCAGTTTTCCCTACCCCCAAAAGCTATGTTAGGAAAGTGTTTCTATGACCCAAACACCACACTTGCTGCCACTAAGTCAATTCCAACTCATAGTGACCCTACAGAACAGAGTAGAACTGCCCCACAGAGTTTCCAAGGCTGTAAATCTTTATAGAAGCCGACTGCATCATAGTTTTCTCATGGAACTGCTGGTGGGTTCAAACCACTGACCATTTAGTTAGCACCCCAAGGATTTAAACATAATACCACCAGAGCTCCTTGTTTTTATGACATGTGGGTACAAATGCCCAGGAGAAAAATTAAAGGGATAAAAAAAAAAAAACCAGGACCCATGGTGTAGTCAGGCCAGAGAAGTCTCTCATAGCCTTGACCTTTGTTCTGCTATAACTCTGTAAAATCAAAATAACCTTTCTGATGTCAGCATCATCAGACATAGGGAGATGGTGCTGAGTGAGATGTCGCTTTGCATGAAAGCACCATCATAAAGGCTGGGGGGTGTTTTGCACAAAGCACTGGCCTGGCCAACAGGATCCTGGGTTCTTTACCAAGATCTGTTCCTAATTTGTTAAGTGCAGTGAATGAGCTCCTTGAATCTCCTTGGACCCCCATAAATGAGGGGATTAACAGTCAACTGAAGCTAACCATTTTCAACTGAGGGTAGTGACACATCTTCGGAGGTATCAGAACCTAGAACCTATTTGTGCTTTAAAACACCACCACCACCACCAACAAAATACCCCAACACTTTAGAATACTGTGTTGCTTTATTTTCGGGGATATTTAATTTTCATTTGCTTTGAATTTCAGATTACATTAAAAGAGAATTTCTGATATTTCTGGAAAGGGGCCTAGGCTGGAAAGGGTCAAGAAGCCCTTGTGAGCAACCACTACAGCCCCTTTTTCGTTGACATTTTATGCTGCTCTGAGTTTAACAAAGTAATGTTGTTATGTTGTTGTTATATGCCGTCGAGTCGGCCCCGACTCATAGCGACCCCTCCTTGGGTTTCCGAGGCAGTATCACTACGGAAGTAGGATTGCCCAACCTTCCTTCCGAGGAGTGGCTGGTGGGTTTGAACTGCCAGCCTTCTGGTTAGCAGTCAAGTGCCTTAGGCACTATGCTACCAGAGCTCCTAACAAAGTAATAGAATTGTGAAATCCTGAATAGCAACAACTAGCAACTTAACCTTTAAAACCTTAAAACATAGACTTCTCAAAGAAAAACACTAATTCTTTCAAATAATTAATCCATGTTGGAAATAAACTTCAAAGGGATATAGTGCAATATATATATATATATATATATTATATATATATATTTTTTTTTTTTTTTTAAAAAAAAGAAAGAAACAAATTTCGGAAAGCAAAATGAAAATGATTCATTTGAAATACTGAAATCAAACAGTTGCAAAAACAACTTTTATGGCTTTAATAGATAGAGTAAAAGATATTTCTTAGCAGTAGCACACAAATATACACAAACACCAAGACATGATTCATTTCCTGCAAGTCATGGCAATTAATGTGCAGTGACTGAGCCACTGAAATCTTCTTTTTTAAAAACCCAATAAAGAAGAAACAACTCAGCCATAAAAGGCCTATGTGTTAGAGACTCTTCTATTACCTATAGTCATTTCAGGCAATATTGTGCTTGGATAATGACATCATCTTGTTTCCAAAGCAAACTGAGCAATCTTGATAAGAAAGGAAAGGCACTCAGGAGAAATAAAAGGTGATTCAAAGAGTGCAAAGAAATGGAAACAACAGGGGAGAAACTACATTTTGATAACCATGTTGTCATCTGGATGGAAATGGTCCATCCGTAGTTAAACCCAGATCCCAAGACATCACCTCTTGGCAACTGATGACAAGTTCTGTACATTCCTCATTTATCTAGAAACTTCTCCAGAGAATTTCAATGTGTGAAACTTTTGCAGGCTTTGAGAATGGACTGTGTGAGATGTACTGCTGTGAGGGCAGGGTGAGCCTGGGTGCCTTGGAGGCGTTCACTTACTAATTTATGTAACTACTTAGGTCAACACTTACTGCCAGCAACATCATGTGCCAGCTACCTTGCACACTTGGTGACAATCAAAGCAGCATTAGCTGCGAAGGAGGAAAAGTCTGTTTTGATTGTCTCCCTCCATATCTCTACAAAGGAATGCCATCTTCCAATAACAGCACCCTTTACTAGTGTTCTAAAGGCCCCTGGGTGGCATAAACGGTTTGTACTTGACTACTAGCCCAAAGGTTGGAGGTTTGAACTGAACCAGAGGTGTGCTTCTGAAAGGTCACAGCCTTGAAAACTCTATGCAGCAGTTTTACCCTGCTCACAGGGGGTCTCCAGGATTTGGCATTAACACAAAAACAACAAACTGTGAGAAAAATCAAAGTTCCAGCCAAGAAAACTATGTAACACTTCAAATCTGTAACACATGGGGTCACCATTAGTGAGAAAAGAATCAACAGCAATTAACAACAAATCACACAAGTTTTCTAGTGCTTTCTTACCACTGGTCTGACTGCTACCTACCTCCTCTGCTCTGCATGTGACTGGGGGTCCTGAGCAAGAATGGTCAGCCCTCTACCACCCCTACCTCCTGCCCTTAGTATTCCATGGCCCACACAGCCCAAATCTTGCCTGATCCTCTCCTTCTCAAAAAACCTTTAAGCTCCACTGGCATAGCATAACACACAAAAACATTGTTCTACATCCTACTTTGATGAGTAGTGACTGGGGTCTTAAAAGCTTGTGAGTGGCCATCTAAAATGCAACTACTGGCCTCTCTTTATCCAGAGCAATGAAGAATGAAGAAAATCAAAATATATGCAAACAATTAGTCCAAGGGACCAATGGACCATGGGAACCTCAGCCTTCATGATCCCAAGACCAGAAAAACTAGATGGTCCCTGACTACCAATGCCAACCACTTCGAAAGAGATCAGAATTAGAGATCCTGGAGAGAGTGGGGAAAACATGTGGAACAAAATTCAAAAACATAAAAAAGATCAGAATTACAGGTCAGACAGAGACTGATGAAATCCCCAAGACTATGGTCCAAGTCACCTTTCAGCCCTGGAATTGGACTCACTGCCATGGCTCAACTCTCATCCATACAACAGAAAAGGCCATGAGATGAACAACTACACCAGGGAGATGCAGCTTTAGAACAGTCAACCATGGGCGATCAGAAGGGCAGCATTTGCACAGGGAGAAAGAAAGGCAGGCAGAAACACATAGGTAAGAACAACACAGGAAAGGGGTAACCACAGGGAGGAGGAGGAGGAGGAAGGCTGTTACTGTGGGGATTGTAATCAGTGTTGCAAAACAAAAGGTGTATGAAATATGGAATGTACAATGAATCTGCTTTGTAAAATTGCACACAAATCACAACAAAAGTTAAAAACAAAAACAGATCTGTCCGCTTTCTCATCTCTCAAGGTCTTCTTTTCTGCTACCTGATATATAAGGTATTAACCAATTCTATTGAGTAAAAATATTTGCACTGCAATAGGGCAGCACTGCAATGAGAATCGAATTGTCACTATTGAAGTATGAGACACTGCTACAGTATAAACTGTCACAGAATTTTAATGTTTTGTTCATTTTCTTCAAACAATTCCCAGAAAGAATTTGGTTTCCCTGGAAACTGAGGCACATGGGAAAAGTTTTAAAACTTGCCCATCTACAATATAACAGTACTAATAAAACCAGACGTATAAATCATTTTATAATTGTCAAAAACTTCCTGAAGCCTGCATTTTAAAAGTCCAATTATTCTCAAAACCACTTGTGAGGTAAGCAGGGCCAGTATTACTGTCTGAGAAACAAATGTTGCTTTGGAGTCAATTTTGACTCATAGGGACCCTACAGAACAGAGGAGAACTGCCCCATAGGGTTTCCAAGGTGGTAATCTTTACAGAAGAGGATTGCCACATCTTTCTCCTTTGGAGTGACTCATGGGTCTGAGCTACCAACCTTTCGGTTATCAGCCAAACAGTTAACTATTGTACCACCAGGGCAAAGCATCAGAATGAAGTTAGATGAGGCAGGAGTCCAGTGATTGGGGAAAAGGATTAGAAACAAAATTAATTAAGGGTAGCTATTGATAGAGAGAAGGAGTTCTGGTAGCACAGTGCCTAAGGGATCTGACTGGTAACCAGAAGGTTGGTGGTTCAAGCCCACCAGCCACTTTGCAGAAAGAAGACTGGGCAATCTACCTCTGTAAAGATTTATTGCCTTAGAAACCCAATGGGGGTTGCTATGAGTTGAAATGGACTCAATGGCAGTGGGTTTTTTTTTTTTTTTTTTTTTTTTTAATTGAGAGAAAGAGAGCCCCGGTGGCATGATGGTTAAGCTCTTGGCTGCTAATCAAAGTTGGTAGTAAGAACCCACCAGTAGCTCTACACGAGAAAAGATCTGGCAATCTGTTCCTATAAAAACTATAGCTTATAAAACCCTATGGCACAGTTCTACTCTGTCACATAGGGTCACTATGAGTCGGGATCAACTTGGTGGCATACAGCAATTGAGAGAAAGTCCCAGTTTGGTGGGAGGCAAATGTGGACAGATACACTGACAACCAAAGATCAGAGAAGCAGAAGACAGAATAAACAGTTCAAAGATTCTCTACTCTTCTGAATTCACACTTTGAGATTTATTTAGAAGCTGCCTTTGCAGTGAACTTGGGTTTGCCAGTCTCTGATTCTTCTTTGTCTGTTATAGTATATCATATTGCATGTGAATTTGAAAAAATATAAACATAATGTAGTTTGATATAAAATCTAAGTAAAATTTCAGTTTATTTGCAAAATTTTATGTGGTGCAAATCACTTTAAATTACAAAAATTGGTCAAGAATCTTGTGGTAGTTATGTTTGTGTGTCAACTTGGCTCTGTCTGGTTGAGTGGCTGGGCAGCTGGTGGTAGGTATTCACCATGATGAGACTGGCAATCAACTCCATGGTGGGATCTACCACAAGCAGCTGAGGAGCTGCCTTTGGGAGGTGATCTACTTCCTGTTTATAAGGAGAAGCTTTGGGAATGGTCTCTAGCCTATGGTACACTTGGACCCTGCATATAGCTGTGTTTTTACTCAGCAGCCTGCCATGTTCTGCTGACCTTGGGACATATAATGGACTTAAGTTAATGGCCTGCCATGTGGTTTGGTAACATCGGGACTGTGCCTTTTTACTTGTCAACCTTGGGGCTTCTCAGCAGCCAGCAGCTGTCCAAATTCAGTGAAGAAAAGCCTCTAGCTTCAGTGGGCCGAGAGCAGAAGGCAGAGCTGGACCCCAAGGTTGAGAGGCTTTCACCCAGCCCCTAGAGCCTAGCACTTTGAACTTGAACTTAAAGCCTCCAGATTGTAAAAATAAACTCCTGTTTGTTTAAGCCATCCCATTTGTGCCTGTCAGAGTGGCACTAGGTAACCAGAACAAATCTTATTAACTTGAAATTGCTGGACTGAGTGAACTATAAACTCTGATGATACTATGGCCAGGTGGTAGTACATGCTTTGTCAGTATCCTTTGCTGACCAAAATAACAAAACAAAACAAACTTGTTGCCATCAAATTGATTCCAACTCTGAGCAACCGCTTCCCTATAGGGTTTCCAAGGTTGTAAATCTTTACAGAAAAAGACTGCCACATCTTTCTCCCCCATTCATTTCACCCACCTGGTGGGTTCAAACTGCTAACCTTTCCATAGTTAGCAGCCAAGCGCATAACCATTTGCTACCAGGGCTCCTGATCCTTTGTTCAAAAACCAAAACAAAACTCACTGCCATTGAGTTGATTCCGACTCATAGTGATCCACTGGGTTTCCAAGGCTATAAATCTTTACAGAAGTAGATTGTTTCATCTTTCTTCTGCAAAGGAGCTGGTGGGTTCAAACCACTGACCTTTTGGTTAGTAACCAAATGCCTTAACCATTACATTATCAGAGCTCCTTGATCCTTTGTTAGTACTGGACAAATTGTGTTGAACGTCTCTCTGATTTTAGTAGATATTATCCTGTTATTTCAACATTGCCTTAGTTACCTAATGCTATTATATGATTTTGGTAGAAATACTACTGCAGATAGCTTTAACAAACAGAAACTCATTTTCTCACAGTTTAGAAGGCTAGAAGCCCAAATTCAGGACACTGGCTCTAGAGGAAGGCTTTCTCTGTCAGCTCTGAAGAAAGGGCCTTATTTCTTCAGAACTTCTACTCATGGGAGATCTTTATGTGTCTCGGGATCTCTCTTATCCCATTTCTCCTTCTTTTGCTTATTTGTCTAATCTCATTTATATCTCAAAAGAGATTGATTCAAGACACACCCTATATTAATTCTGTCTCATTAATTTAACAAAGACAATCCTTCCCAAAGGGGATTATAACCATAGGCATAGAGGTTAGGACTTACAATACATATTTTTTGGGGGGCACAATTCAATCCATAACAAACATTTGTTGGTAATTATAATTTAAAATCCTTTCAATCTTGTAACAGGAGTCCCTGGATGACACAAACAGATAAGCTCTCAACTACTAGCCAAAAGGTCAGTGGTTCAAACTCACCCAGAGGTGCCTCAGAGACAGGCCTGGGGATCTGTTCCTAAAGGTCACAGTCTTCAAAACTCTATGGAGCAGTTCTACTGCACACACAGGGTCGCCAGGAGTCAGAACCCACTCAACAACAGCAACTAACAACAACATGACTTATGACAATACTACCAAAGCTCATGAGTGCATGTGCATGCGCACAGACACACACACACACACACACACATACACATATACTTGTGCTAGTTCTGAAAAAAAAAATGGACTCCAAAAAATCTATTGCTCTAGAATGGAAGTTAGAGATAATACAATAATAAAAAGAAGCCTAGTGGTGTGCAACTCATTTTAGAAAGGGTAACATGAGGAATAAGGAGCTCTGGTAGTGTTGTGGTTAAGGCATTTGGCTGCTAACCAAAAGACTGGCAGTTCAAACACACCAGTCACTCTGTGGAAGAAAGATGAGGCAGTCTGCTTCCATAAAAATTTACAGCCTTGAAAACCCAAAGGAGGTTGCTATGACATGGAATTAATTCGATGGTCATGAGTTTGCTTTTGGTATGAAAGATGAGAAATATTAGCCCTGATGCTGTCATAATGAAAGCAGTGTCACAGCAAGTATACCCTGAAACTCACAAAGACTGTCATGTAACTTGGCAGGGATAGTGGATGAGACACAGATGATGTGGCCATAATAGCAATGTGATCTTCATGTGCTCAGACTTAGGCTGGCTAAACATGTGGGTATTGAAGAATGCCATCTCCCTTCTTTCACTTAGTCCTAAGAGGAAGGGAGTTCAGAACTATTCAGGCTGTGATTTAGGAGAGGTCTCCAGGAATGCATGTCTTTTGTACAGCACACCCACCCTGACACAGGACTGCTCTCAACATGACTCCACCTTAAAGAAGAATTCAGGTAATTTAGTTTGTGATATGCTTGAAGCTCTTGAAAGTGAGACACTACTGAAAAAAAAATTTTTTCAGAAAGATATTCTCTAAGAATGGGACATCTCAGATATGTTGTTTTGGTGGTTGCCAGTGAGCTGGCTCTGACTCAGACTACCCAATGCACAACAGAATGCAATACTGCTGGGTTCATTGGGATCCACAGCATTTTTATTGGCTGATTTTGGAAGTAAATCTCCAGACCTTTCTTTCTAGTCTGTATTCATCTGGGAGCTCTGCTGAAACTTATTCAGCATCATAGTAACACACAAACATCCAGTGACAGACTGGTGGTGGCTGCACATGGGGTCCATTGGCTGTGAATCAAACCTGGGTCTCTCACAGGGAAGGTGGAAATTATTCTGCTGAACCACCAAGTATATTCATACCTTTAATATACTTAAATGCACATTAGACAAACTTAACAGGTACATCATGCAAAGCTCCTTGCAGATCTGACTTGCCATGATCTGAGTAAGGCCACAAACAAGGTACTGTTGTTGATAAGCCAACCGTGAAATCTTAAGCCCCAAAGGCAGATAGATATAATTTTTAATTTGGCCCGGAGAAAGGGTTCATCTTCTCAATCATTTCTTCAGCCCCATCTTGGCAGACTCTGGGACTTCCCTCCTCCCACAGAGCCAGCTACCCATCACCTCATGCTTGTGCTCATTATCCTTGATGTTTGACTTGGCTTTGGGCAAAGGGATGTGTGTGGGGGGTGTCTTAGCCACTCTGGAGAGATTAAGGATTTATTTCATGTAACCTTTGCCCTTAATATTTTTCTCTTTCAACCAATTCTACTTTAATAACAAAAATGTCTTTATTCTCAGAATTGTTTCATAATATCTTCCAAGCTTCAATCTGTTTAGAAATTTCCAAAACACAAACACATGCTTCTTCATTTCATGAATTTAACCTCTTGTGGTCCATTCTACACTAATGCTGGCTCTTTTGCCTTTGCCATATCCAGGCAACATAAAGGATATTCTATATTGGTACAGTGTATCTTTGAATAAACAATCTCTTGACATATTTTTTCAAGGTTTATTGGGAAAACCTCTACCAGTTTTGCTACTTCATTTGCTCTATATGTTTTGCATATTCACCAAGTCATCCAATAATCTTATGTATGGCCAGACAATGCATTGTTTCTGATTTTAAGGGGTATATAGTGTAGTGTGCTTTTTTTTTTTTAATAGTCTAGTGGCGTAGTGCTTAAGTCATTTGACTGCTAACCAGAAGTCTGGCAGTTCAGACTCACCAGCCACTCCTCAGAAGGAAGACTGGGAAATCTACTTCCATAGAGATACCACCTCGGAAACCCAAGGAGGGATCGCTATGGATCAGAACCGACTTGACGGCAATGAGTTTGTTTGCTTTATTTTTCTTTTAATATAGTCTAGTGGGGGAGAGAAAAATATGTAGAGAAGTAAAACACATGTGGATAGTTCTAATGGGGTAGCGTGAATGTGCCTTAGAAGAAGACAGAAGGACATCTAGAAGGGGCCCAGGGATGGAGCAGGAGGAAATGAATCTGGGCTATCATAAAAGGAGAAGTAGCATACTAGCCCAGAGAAGAAAAGCCCAGCAGGCAGTCAGAGCCCCATACCTTGAACTATCATGAAAAGGAGGAACTAGTGAGAGGAATTTTTGGTGAAAATATATGCAATAAATTCAGAGGAATAGATTCAGTTACAGAAATGTTAAATGAGCCCCTTGTATAAGCCCACCACTTGGTGTCCAGTTTAGTCCATTTGAGGGTTACAAAAGAAGTTCAAGTTTACAATCAAGGCTGTCAGACACTAATTATTTGCCAAACTGTGATCCCAGCTGGACACACCATAGGTCATCGTAGAAGGGAGAGATCAATTGTTAGAACAGGCTTTCTGAAGATGTCTTAGCTAGTTCCTAGCCCTACAGTCTAGCACAGTATTTGTTGAATTGCAGAAAACTTCAAGCTAATTCTTGAAGAAAGGATAGAATTTGTAATCAAGACTTAGGGAAAAAACGGCATGGAGGTCAGGGAGAATAGGGTAGAGGCAAGAAAACCCAATTTATATTTTTTACTTTTACAATTAACAGCAGGCACATGGTCAAATATTAAATATAACTGATGACAAAAACACAGCAAGGCCAGTTAGAAGTCTAAAACCCTATCTAAGGACCAAAAGGCCCTGGGACATGCTTTCAACAAAGTTAGTCATTGATTCCTGGTTTTTTAGAAAGAGGTTCTTTTTTACATTATACTTCTTGTATTTTTTCAGGAAAAAAAATCCATAAACAGCAATACTTTAAAAATCTACACACACACGTACATTCACACAGACCAACCAACCAAGCAACCAACCAAACGAAAAGTCCCACAAATAGATAGAAATGTACTTTCTTTAGTATTATTAGATTATTTATCTTTCTCATTCTTTTCAACACATTCTGTTTCTAGTGTTCTAGTTTTTCGTGTGTGCATGCATATATGTGTATGTGTACACATATGTATGTTTATTTGAAAATAACTATGCTTTGGTCAACCTGGATCTTAATAAACAGAGTGTGGTCTGTTCAATGAGCAAGGCCAGAATGGATGTCCTCATGGTCCTGGGGGTGACAAGGGCTCTCAGCAGCAATAGCCATGGATCCTAATCACTGAGCATAAAGAAAGAAGGAAGCATCCTGGGCACAAAATTGAGACCCTCAAGCATAGAATCTGACTTTTGATTTCAATGTTCACCTTTCCTTTACTGCTAGTGTCTTTTTAAAAAGATGTCTTCAAACTTCATATACACTAGGATGGCTATAATTAAAAAGGAAAAGAAAACATAATACCAAGTGTTGGTGAGGATGTGGAGAAATTGGAACCCTCATACATTGCTGGGAGGAATGTAATATATGATGCAGCTGCTGTGGAAAACAGTTTGGTAATGCCTTAAAAAATTAAACATGGAACTATCATATGATCTATGCATATACTCAAGTAACTGAAAACACATGTTCATATGAAAACTTTAAATGAATGTTGTTCGGAGCATAATTCATACTAGCAAAAAAGTGGAAACAATTCAATTGTTCATCAACTGATGGATGGATAAACAAAATGTATAACCATGTACCAAAAAAAAAAACCTCTCTGCCATCGAGTCTATTGTGACTCATAGCAACCCCCTTTGGGTTTCCGAGGTGGTAAATCTTCATGGAAGTAGATTGCCTATTCTTCCTTCCATAGAGTGGCTGGTGGGTTTGAACTGCCAACCTTCTGGTTAGCAGTCAAATGCCTTAAGTATTGTGCCAACAGAGCGCCTTTGTATAACCATATAATGGAATATTATTCAGTGATGAAAAAGGAATGAGAGGCTGATAAGGCTACACTATGGATGAACCTAGAAAACATTATCCTAAGCCAAAGAAAACAGTCATGAAGGACCATATAATGTATGATTTCATTTATATGAAATGTTCAGAATAGCCAAATCCCTAGAGGCAGGAAGTAGATTGGTATTTGCCAGGGGCTGGGAGAAAAAGGGAATGGAGAGTGACTGCTAATGGGTACAGAGTCTCTTTATAAGGTAGTGAAAATGTTCGAAGTTACATACTTGTGATTGTTGTACAACCTTGTAAATATACTAAAAAAGCACTGAACTGTACACTTTAAAGGGGTGAATTTTATAAAAGTGCTCTCTTCTCTTTTTCCAGACTATTGTTTCATCAACAAGATGACATATGTGCAAAATGACGTCACTCTTTTATACCAACCTTAGAAATAGCCTAGTTTTGTTTCTTAGCCATTTAACAGATGGGGTTTTTCCTCCAACTTTGTTTTTCTTCTCCTTCTTTTCCATGTCTGTTTTTCTCCTTTCTGATGACATGCTAAAGATGATCTCTCAAAGGAGCTACTGTTTCCCTTTCTGCTCCTCTGTCAGTGCCTGCAGTCTTGCGCACATCTATATCTAAACTTATTTAACAAGCCCTCTTGACATTAACACAGGTTCTTATCTTTTGGAACCAAATCTAAGAACTATAAAACATGAAGCCCTTTGTTAGATGTGGTATTCTTAGATGACCTCTGGGAATAAATCACTTAACAAAGGGAATTAGAATCATTCTCTATGGAAACAGTCTTTAGTTAGTTACATCTCCTAAGGTCTTCTATTATGCAACCTCAAAGGACTGTTAAATGGAATCTCACTCACTCATATGAATGTGAGTCTTTTCTAATTCCTACCAACAGATCTCTGTAGCAAAGAACTTAATTGCATTAAAACCTCACTTAAAGTGATTTGTTTTAAAATATACCACGGGTAATTTTAAAAAATGAAGTGTGCTATTAGAGTGATGAAAATGTTCCAAAACTGGATTATGATAATCGCTTGCAAAACTTGGTAAATTTACTAAAAATCATTGAACTGTACACATCAAATGGGTACATTTTACAGTATATAAACTATACCTCATTAAAGCTGTTAGATAACACAAACAAAATAAATAAACCACAGGGATAGGACAAGTGGGTGAAGAAAAGCAAGGTTGGCTGTGAGCTGGCAACCATGGAAGCTTGGTGATATAGTGGATGCTATGGTGTGCCACTTAATGGCCTCTTTAGGACCCGCGCTCTGGTGGCATAGTGCCTACGGTATTTGACTGCTAACCAGAGGCTGGCAGTTCAAACCCAGCAGCCACTCTTTGGAAGGAAGACTGGGCAATCTACTTCGTAGAGGTACCCCCTCAAGGAGAGGTTGCTATGAGTCGGAATCGACTTGACAACAGTTTGTTTTATTTATTTATTTATTTGGATGCTGGGAGCATTAGCTGACGGCGGCTCTTAGCTGCATCTCTCTCAAGGCATTTCCCTTAGTATAAGAGCACTGCTTGTTCAAGGTCACATTGCCCTCCCTTGGGACAGGCCACATTCAAGGACTAGGCCATCCTTCCCCACCTCCCCGACCTTCAAGGCAGGAATCTCCAGAGAGCTATCCCATTTCCAGCACTCCCAAGATGGGCTGAGGCCTACGTTGTGACTGCTGTGCAGCTTAACTCCTCCCTCTGCCCTCTGCAGCTTCCTTCACTCCCCACAAGTACAGATCCCCATGGTTCCCCCCAGAAAACCCCCTGTCCACAGACTTCTGCTTCAGAGGCTGTTCCCAGAGAGCCTGGCCTAAAACAGAAGTTTGTTTGTTATATTATTCTCTCTATATATGTAAATGTTTAAGATGTCCTATGATTAAAAAGTTAAAAAAAAAAAAAAGGTTTGCCAAACTGAAGTACCACAAACCCTAGGGAAAATTTATGCGATGTTTCACAAACTCCGTAGACAATACTTCATTTGTTGAAATGGTAGAAGGAAATAGAATAAGGTAGAACAAGAGGATGGCCCCCACTGCCCTATAGTTTTAAGAGTCAGAAACCTGGCTCACCACAGTCAGTGCTTCCCTTGCTCTTTCATAAGGACTAGCTCTGGTGGTGCAATGGTTAACGTATTTGGCTGATAACCAAAAGGTCAGTGGTTTGAACCCACCAGCTGCTCTGCAGAATAAAGATGAGGCAGTCTGTTTCCATAAAGATTTACCACCTTGGAAACTCAACGGGGGTTGCAATGAGTTGGAATCTACTCCATGGCAGATTTTTTTTTGTCTTTTAGTGAGATGCAGAAAGCATTTATCCATCTGTTTAGGTTTGGGTCTTCTAAGTGGGAGGATGGACTTGTTGAACTTAGACAGTCTCTTCTCAACCTGTTTGCAGTTATTTCAAGAGTGGGTGGTCTGTGTTCAGCAGGAAGAAATGAAAACAAGGAAATCTGAGAGAAACGCGAGTCTTAGAAAGGCAATGAGATGCCAGGAAAGTCTGTACCCACACTTGAATGTAGAGTCCATTTGTTACCTACGTTTAACATAATGGTACCCTCTGCTAGAAAGCCTGCAGGCAAGAGGATAATAAGTTTTCTGTGATGAAATTATTTAAAGCCACTGATACTGTAGCGTTTTAGAGAGCATCTCACATATTCAGTCTGTGACATCAAAAGGATGACCTGGAAAACTCCCTTCCCTTAGGGAGTACAGAAGCCACCAATTATCTGAAATTGCCTTGCTTAAAAAAATCCCAAATCTTATTAGAAAGCTCTGCTTATCTTACCATGTTAACTCCCATTGGCTCATATGATGAGTACTGGTGCTCTGCTAAAAAGTCCTCAACCAAAGGGATGTAAATTATGATTTTGTTATACTAGGTACAACTTCCATCACCAGTTTGTCAGTTTGTCATACTGTGGGGGCTTGCATGTTGCTATAATGCCGGAAGTTATGCCACTGGTATCTCAAATATCAGCAGGGTCACCTACGATGGACAGCTTTTAGCTGAGCTTCCAGAATGAGATGGGCAGGGAAGAAAGGTCTGGTGATCTGTCACTGAGGATCACCCAGTGAAAACCATATGGATCACAACAGAATATTGTCCAACATAGTGCTACAATCATGAAGATGGCACATGGCTGGACAGTGTTCGTTCTAGTATGCATGAGGTGACCATGAATTGGAGCCAACTATAACAGGTCTAACTCTGTACCCTGCATGATGGGGTTTGTTACCTTATGCAAAGAAAGAGCTCTCCAAAAGAGCACCATCTTCCAAATTCTTGGAATGTGCTCCAGAACTATCTTGTCTCATCTACTTCTGCCTTGTTCAGTCTCAGCTTCTCCAGTTACAAGCCCACCTAACCTACACCAGACTGTCCTGCTGGGGTTTCTAGCTTCATCTCCTGTCTTGTAATCTTCTCTCACCCTTGACATGGCACCTCCCATGAACCAAGGTCCTCTCCAACCTGTCAATTTCCCTTATAGTCTGGCTTCTGTAGATTCCTTACCACAACCCTTAGTGTTGGGGAGAGCTGCCCAAAGCAGGGCAAAGGATGGGTCAAGGGGTTGCTGGGAACAGAGAGAGAGATACACACTGGGAAATCAGGAAGATCAAACCCCACTGACTGGTGATAAAGTAGCAAATAGGACATCCTAGCTATTACATAATATTTTTACAAGTTAGGAAGAAAATTTGGCATAAATAATATTACCTTTCAACTCAGTGTTGTGATTGCTTTACTTTTCAAAAACATTTTGTGGCTGTATTAATTTAATTTGCTTCACAAGGCAAGCTATTATTATTGGCCTTATGTTAAGGATGAAGTAACCAGGTTATAGAAAGGAAATATGATTTGCTTGGTTAGTAGCTGAGCTGAAATGAACAGAGCCTGAGAAAGCACCATTCACTTAGAGGCCTTTTATGTTTTCTCATTACAAACAAAATACATGCTCAGTGAAGAAAAGAGGCAATGTACAAAAAGCATATAAAGCTTTTTCAAAAATCATCTAAAACCCCACCACCCAAGGGAAACCACTATGAAGATTTTACTTTTAACCTCTTAGTCTTTTTTCTAAGTTACATTGAGATCAAATTACACATGTATCATTTTGTATTGAGCTTTTCAAGTAATGTATTACAAATGTTTCCCAGAATTAACAAAGACATTTCATTACATAATAAATCTGATGCTTGCATAATATTAAATACGATTATATATATTGGAAAAAAAAAAAAAAAAAAAAACCTTACTGCCATCGAGTTGAATTCAATTCATAGTGACCCCCTTTGGGTTTCTGAGGCAGTAAATCCTTATGGAAGTAGATTCCCCTGTCTTCCTTCTGCAGAATGGCTGGTGGGTTTGAACCTCCAACCTTCTGGTTAGCAGTCAAATGCTTTAGGCACTACACCACCAGAGCTCCTTAAATCTGATTATAGGATAATTTATTTTAACAATTTACTCTTTGGAAATATCTTTATTTTTATCAATAAAATTCAGAACAACCTGGTGTAAATATCTTTGTTTACATTTTGGATTTTGTCTCTGGGTTCCATTCCTAGAAAAGGAAATATAGCTTTGGACAGAATACTGTGAGGAAAGAAAGTGCTCATTTTTCACTCTCACTAACAGTCTATTATAGAATATCAGGCTCACTCCGTCCTTTCCAGGACTGTTGTTGTTGTTGTTAGATGCTGTCAAGTCAGCTCCAGCTCATAGCGACCCTACGTACAACAGAATGAAACACTGCCAGTTGTGCACCATCCTCACAAACTTTTCAATACCTGAGCCCATCATTGCAGCCACTGTGTCAATCCATCTTGTTGAGGACCTTCCCCTTTTTTGCTGATCCTCCACTTTACTAGGCATGATATCCTTTTCCAAGGAATGGTCCTTTCTGACAACATGGCCAAAGTAGGTGAAATGAAGTCTGGCCATTCTTGTTTCCAAGAAGCATTCCAGCTACTCTTCTTGCAGGACAGATTTGTTAGTTCTTCTGACAGACCATGGTATTCTCAGTATTCTTCACCAACACTATAACTCAAAAGCATCATCTCTTCTTTGGTCTCATTCATTGTTAAGTGTTCACATGCAATTAAGTTAACTGAAAGTATTATAGCCTGGGTTAGGTACACTTTAGTTAGTCTTCAAAGAGACATCTTTGGTTCTTAACATTCTAAAGATGTCTTTTGCAGCAGATTTGCCCAGTACAATACAACGTCTGATTTCTTGACTGCAGCTTCCACAGGTGTTGATTGTGGAACCAAGTAATATGAAATCTTTGACAACTTCAATATTTTGTCCATTGACAATGATGCTGCTTATTTGTCCAGTTGTGAGGATTTTCGTTTAATTTATGTTGAAGTGTAATCCATACTGTGGACTGTAATCTTAAATCTTCATCAGTAAGTGCTCAAAGTCATCTTCACTTTCAACAAGCAAGGCTGTGTCAACTGCAGGTTGTTAATGAGTCTTCCTCCAATCCTGATGCCACAATCTTCTTCATATAGTCCAGCTTCTTGGATTATATGCTCAGCATACAGATTGAATAAGTATAGTGAAAGGATACAACCCTGATGCACTCCCTTCCTGATTTTAAACCATGCAGTATCCCCTTGTTCTGTTCAAATGACAGCCTCCTGGTCTATGTACAGGTTCCTCATGAGCACAATTAAGTGTTCTGGAATTCCCATTCTTCGAGATGCTATCCATAATTTGTTATGATCCACACAGCTGAATGCATTTTCATAGTCAATAAAACACAATAAACATCTTTCTGATATTCTTTTTTTTCAGCCAAGATCCATCTGACATTAGCAATGATATCCCTCATTCCATGTCCTCTTCTGAATCCAGCTTGCATTTCCAGAATTTTTTTTTTTTGTTGTTGTTGTTTTGTGCCGTTGAGTCGGACCCGACTCATAGCGACCCCTCCTTGGGTTTCCGAGGCGGTATCACTACGGAAGTAGATTGCCCAACCTTCCTTCCAAGGAGTGGCTTTCTGGTTAGCAGTTAATAACTTTAATCTTCACTCATTTTAAAGGACATGTGGCCATAGGAGTTCACGTGCAGCATGTATTACTTTAATTTCCATTTCTTTGATTAATAATGAGGTTAAACATTTTATATGTTTATCAGCCTCTTCTAATTCATCTGTGGGGAGTCACTCTTTATGTCTCTTGCGTACTAATTAAATGAGGTTAAAGTGTTTTCTTAAAGGCCTGGTACACAGTGGTTAAGTGTTCTGCTGCTAATCCAAAGGCTGATGGTTTGAACCCACCTATTGGCTCTACAGGAGAAAGACCTGGCCATCTGCTCCCATAAAGATTACAGCCTAGAAAACCCTATGAGGCAGTTCTATACTACCACATGGGGTATGAGTCAAAATTGAGTCCATGGCACCTAACTACACCACAATAAAAGTGTTTTTTTATTGACAGGAATAGAGTGTGGTCTGACTATGGTATGAAATATATCATGATTTCTGAGAACTTTCTTCACAGTTGTATTTTAATTTTATTTTTCATGCTTTGCCACCTACAATTTAGTTTTTATTTTATTAGGTAATTTTATTTGTCTGTATAGTCCTTCAAGGAGCTCTGGTAGCACAGTGCCTAAGGCATCTGACTGCTAACCAGAAGATTGGTGGTTGAAACCCACCAGAGCCACTTCACAGAAGCTGGACTGGGCAATCTACTTCTGTAAAGATTTACCACCTTAGAAACCCAGTGGCGTCGCTATGCGTCAGAATCGACTCGATGGCAATGGGTTTGGTTTTGGTTTATATAGTCCTTCATTATTTCTTTTATTAAAGAAAAGTCTTCCCTCTTCCAAAGATCATATAAATACTTTTTCCCAGAGAATCTGTGACTTTCTTTATGTATTAATTATTTAATCCATCCGGAATTTATTTTGGTAAGTGTTATATTGGTCTCATGTTATATAACTGGCACATGAGTTCAATAAACTTCAGGTGGTATTATTTCTTGTATGCTTATTTTAGGCACTACAACAGCTATTCTTAAAGCATTATTTATTTGTGTTTATCTTAAAGCTTATGCCTGTCTTTATCTAAAACTGAATCAAAAGCTGTAGAATCAGGTATCTGGTAATGAGGGACAAGTATTGATAATTTTGAACAACTACACAAATAAATCTTTACAATACAATATCACCCAAACAGAAGTATTATAAGGTGGAGTGATGACAGAGAGGAATGAATACTAGAAGAATCAGAACTAGGAGTTGAGATCAAGAATGGTTTCAGTTTAGATCCCAAAAATGTGAAGAAGGGCTTTCCAAGTTGGGAGGCAACAGGCTGAACAGCTCATATGACAGAAACAGCACAGTGGCTTAGGGAACAACCAACCAAAACTAGAAAAAACAGAACAAAAAAAACCCACTGCCATGAAGTCGATTGCAACTCATTGCAACTCTATAAAACAGAGTAGAAATGCTCCATACGGTTTCTAAGGCTGTAAATCTTTACAGAAGCAGACTGCCTTATCTTTCTCCCATGGAGTGGCTGGTAGGTTTGAATCTCTGAACTTTTGGTTAGCAGCTAAATGTTTTAACCACTGCACCACCAGAGCTCCTTTGGGGAACAACAGAGAGCCAGTATTGCCAGACTTGGAGTCCTAGAGTGGTTGGAGATGAAGCTAGAACAGCTGAGTGGCCAAATGATGATGGGTCTTGATTATCACTCCAAAGACTTGAGATTTTATTCTATTGATGACAGACACAATGTTTGAGCAGAGAAACCCCACTGGCTTTATGTCTTAGGATGACCCTCTGGGAGTAGTGTGGAGAAGAGATTAGGTGGAAAATAACAGAGACATGGAAATCATCAAGAGGCTATTGTACTAAGCACACTCAGAAAGAAGAAAAACATATGGGTGTATTAAGCACAAAACCAACAATAATGAAAAAAAGAAGAGAAACACTTGATGACAAAATGAGCTCAGCACAGAAAAATGTGGAACAAGGAAATCACCAACACCATAACAAAAAACACAATAAAATGGCAGCAATGAATTCATACCTATCACTAATTACACTCAATGTGAATGGACTAAATGCACCATTCAAGAGAAAAAGAGTGGCAGACTAGATAAGAAAAGAAGACCCATTGATATGCTGCCTACGAGAGACTCACCATGGACACAAAGATAAAAACAAATTAAAAGTTAAGGGGTGGGAAAAAAATATACACCAAGCCAACAGCCACCAAAAAACAGCAGCAGTAGCAATTTTAATTTCTGATAAAATAGACTTCACAGTGAAAAACAGCATAAGGGACAAATAAGGACACTATATGATGCTAAAAGTGTCAATTGACCAAGAAGACATGACCATAATAAATATCTATGTACCCAATGAAAGTGCTCCAAAATACATAAAGCAAATATTAACTGAATAGAGAGGAAAAACAGACAACTCTACAATAATAATAGGAGACTTTAACACAACACTTTCAAGGAGGGACAGAACAACTAGGAAAAAAAAACTTGGCAAAGACACAGAAGAACTCAACAACACAATCAACCAACTTGCTCTCATGGACATATACAGAGCACTCCACCCAACAAAAGCACAATATACATTCTTCTCCAGTACACATGGATCATTCGCTAGACCACATGTTCTGACACAAAACAAGCCTCAATAAATTAAAAAAACATTGAAACTCTACAAAGCATCTTCTTGGATCACGATGCTACAAAATTAGAAATCAGTAATAAGAAGATCAAAGAAAAAATGTCAAATGTGTGGAAACTGAATAATACACTGCTCAAAAACTACTGGGTAACAGGAGAAATAAAATGTGAAATAAAAAATTCCTAGAAACAAATGACAATGAAGATAAAAATTACTAAAACCTTTGGGACGCAGCAAAAGCAGCACTCAAAGGTCAATTTATAGTAATAAATGCACACGTCACAAAAGAGGAAAGAACCAAAATCAACACTTCATAACTCAACAACTCCAACACTTAGAAAAAGAGCAATAAAAGAAACCTAGAGTATCCAGAAGTAAGGAAATAATAAAGATCGGAGCAGAAATAAACGAAGCAGGAAACAGAAAAAAAAAAAAAATAGAGAAAATCAACAAAACAAGAAGCTGGTTCTTTGAAAAGATTAACAAAATTGACAAACCACTGGCAAATTTAACAAAGGAAAAGAAAGAGAAAATGCAATAATATGACTAATAAATGAAAAGGGTGACATCACAACTGAACCAACTGAAATTAAAAAGACAATAGCAGAATATTATGATGAACTGTACTCTAATAGATTCAAGAATGTAGAATAGATAGACAAGTTTCTAGAAACACAAGACACACCTAAACTTTCCCAGTTGGAGATAGCATACTTGAATGGATCCATAATAAAAGAAGAAACTGAGCAAGTCATAAAAAAAACCTCCCACGCAAAAAAGTCCTGGCCCAGATGCCTTCACTGGAGAACTTTACCAAATGTTCAGGGAAGAGCTGATACCTATACTACTCAAACTATTCCAGAACATAGAAAAAGATGGAATACTCCCAAATCCCCAAATCCATTCTATGAAGCAAGCATAACACTGATACCAAAACCAGGGAAAGACACCATTGAAAAGGAAAACTATAGACCAATATTCCTCATGAATATAGATGGAAAAATCTCCAACAAAATCCTAGCCAACAGTATCCAACAACATATCAAAAAAATAAATAAATAAATACATCATGACCAAGTGGGATTCATATCAGATATGTAAGGATGGTTCAACATCAGAAAAACAATCAATGTAAACCACCATAAGAACAAAACAAAAGAACCATATGATCATATCAATAGATGTAGAAAAGACATTTGATAAAATCCAACACCTGTTGCTGTTCAAAACTCTCAGTAAAATAGGGATAGAGGGAAATTCCTCAACATAATAAAAGGCATATATGCAAAGCCAACAGCCAACATTTTTGTTAACGAAAAAAGACTCAAAGCATTCCCCTTCTGAATGGGAACCAGACAAGGGTGGCTTCTATCACAACTTCTATTTAACACTGTATTGGAAGTTCTAGCCAGGGCAATAAGGCAAGAAAGAGAAATAAAAGGCATCCAAATTAGCAAAGAAGAAGTAAACCTATCTTTACTTGCAGATGATATGATCCTATACATAGAAAACCCAAGAGACTCAGCAAAAAAATTACTGGAACTAAAAGAAATCCTCAGCAAAATGGCAGGATACAGGTCAACATATTAAAATCAGTTGGATTCCTCTACATCAACAAAGAGGCCTCTGAAAAGGAAATAAGGAAAACAATACCATTTATAATGTTGTTGTTGTTGTTATGTGCCGTCGAGTCAAACCCAACTCATAGCGACCCCTCCTTAGGTTTCCGAGGCAGTATCACTACAGAAGTGGGATTGACCAACCTTCCCTCCAAGGAGTGGCTGGTGGGCTTGAACCGCCAGCTGTCTGGTTAGCAGGCAAGTGTCCTAGCCACTATGCTACCAGAGCTCCATTTATAATAGCTACCAAAAA
>NW_006921615.1:7411712-7447644 GCF_000298275.1 Orycteropus afer afer
GTACCTTTTCAGTCTTGCAGGCCCTGAGTGTCCTTGGGGTTGCTGGAAAGCAGAACGTGTCCTTAAGCCCCAGAAATCTGCAAGAGCGCTGTCTCTTTAAATATCCAAAGTAGTCAAGCCACTTTTTAAACTTTCAAAATGGCGGTACCCTCTGGACCGGCAAAAGTCCACAGCTCAGCCCACCTTTCTCTTCACCTTCTCCATTTGTTCCCCGGCCACCATGCACAGTCCTCTGTGCAGTCCCTGGTTATCAGGGTGATTTTTAGATTAATTCTTAAGTCCTACCACCACAGGAATCTGCCAGAGTGCTCTTTAAATATCCAAAATAGTCAAGCCACTTTTTAAACCTGCAAAATGGCGGCACCCTCCGGATCGGCAGAAGTCCACAGCTCAGCCCACCTTTCTCTTCACCTTCTCCGTTTGTTCCCTAGCCACTGTGCAGTCTTCCATGCAGTCCCTGGCTAGCAGGGTGATTTTTGGGTTAATTCTTAGGTCCTACCACCAGTCAGGAATCTCCAAGCCGCCTCTACAGTCAGGGTCGCTCAGGGCGCTGTCAGACCGTAGCTCTGTATGTCTCCTTTTTTTGGTATTTTCACGCAAATTATTCTGCTAGTTGGGGTTTAGTCCACTTCTGTATCCTTCCCTTCAAGGCTCAGGGGTCCAAGATTATCTTCTGTGTCTGTGTTAATTGGTTTCCCTTTTCTTTGTTGAAGAGGGCCTGTGCAGTCCTTCTGCCTAGTCTGCCATCTTGCTGGAACTCTGAGGAATAAATCTTACCAGAGACACAAAAGACCTATATAAAGAAAACTACAAAACACTACTACAAGAAACTATAGGGAATCTACATAAATGGAAGAACATGCTTTGTTCACGGATGTTGTTGTTGATGTTATGTGCTGTCGAGTCAGACCCGACTCAGTGACCCCTCCTTGGGTTTCCAAGGCAGTATCACTATGGAAGTAGATTGCCCCATCTTCCTTTCAACGAGTGGCTGGTGGGTTTGAACCGCCGGCCTTCTGCTGGTTAGCAGTCAAGTGCCTTAGCCACTATGCTACCAGAGTTCCCTGTTCATGGATAAGAAGACTGAATTGTGAAAATGTCACTATTACCCAAAGCAATCTACATAGTCAATGCAATCCTGATCTAAATTCCATCAACATTTTTTAAGGATATGGAAAAACCAATCACTGATTTCATAGGGAAAGGAAAGGGACCTCAGATAAGCAAAGCACTGCTGAAGAAGAAAAACAAAGTAGGAGGTCTCACACTCCTGGATCTCAACTTACTACACAGCCATATTAGTTAAAACAGCATGGTATTGGTACAATGACAGACAGAAAGATGAATGGAACAGAATGGAAACCCAGAAATAGACCCACCCATCTATGGACAACTGATCTTTGGCAAAGGACCAAAACTCATTAAATGGGGTGGGGTGGGTGGGTGGAGGGGATAACCTCTTTAGCAAATAGTGCTAGCAAAATTGGATATCCACTTGCAGAAAAATGAAAGAAGACCCATACATCACCCCACACACAAAAACAAACTCAAGTTGGATCAAAGCCTTAAATGTAAAACCCAAAACTATAATTTCCATCATAAGATAAAATAGGGGCAAACCTAGGAGCCCTTATGACATAAATAGACTATCAAGTGCAACCACTGCCATGGAGTCTGATCTGACTCATAGTGACCCCTCCTTGGGTTTCCGAGGTGGTATCCCTGCAGAAGCAGATTGCCCAAACTTCCTTCCAAGGAGCGGCTGCTAGGTTTGAACCGCCAGCCTTCTGGTTAGCAGTCAACATACAGAACACCTACTCCAGGGCGCGGCACCCATCTACTCTAGGGAGATGCATCCCTTAGAGCAATCAGCCATGAGACACCAGAAGGGCAGCATTCACATAGAGAGAAAGCTGGACAGACAGGAATGCATAGCTAAGGAGGGGGTAGTCACAGGGATGGGAGGGGAGGAGAGTTTGTTATGATTGGGGATGGTAATCAGGGCATGAAATCAAATGTGCACAAACTGTTGAATGTAAAACAAACTCACTTTGTAAATTTGCACCCAAAGCACAATAATTTTTTTTTTTTTTTTAAAGAGGCTATTATAACAGTCCAGGAGAAAGATGAGTAAAGGTCAGTCTACAGCAGGAACAATACGGAAGGTAAAGAAAAAAGAATCTGAGGGATCATCAGGAAAGAGAATTGTCAGAACTTGTGGTTGTTTGTATGTGGTGGTGAGGGAAGGAAAGCGGAGGAGGGAGAATATTTGAGAAAATGCTATTTGTGTCTCTTCAGCACACTGTGACTTAGGCTATGTCAACACAAATCTTTCCCTGCAGCTGCATTTACTGAAGTTGGTCAGGTATATGCACACTCCCTCCATGGGAAGAGAAAATGAGCCAGCATGCAGACAGAATAAAAGACGGGGGATCCAGACTTGGATCAAGAGGGAGAATGAATGAATCTGAGAGGATCAACAGTCGCATGTGAGTTCCTGGAGCCATTTGTTTTTGATGCAGATGCTTGATATTGCTCGGCCTATTCTGATGGGTTTCTCTCACTTGGCAATCAAGTAAGTCTTAGCAAAACAGAAAGCCATGGTGGGTTCTGGCTTGTCCAACCAGGTGATGATGGTGCCAGTGATCAAGAGAAGAAATACAGGAGGAAGAAAATATTTGGGATGGGGACGAGAAAAAGTTTGGAATTGGACCTTATCAGCTGGATCCAAGTAAGTGCATACAGCAGACACTTATACGCTAGTGTGTGAAATTGGTTTGCTTTTGGTTCATTTTTTTCATATCTCCGTCATTGAGTTTTGTATTTGAATATGCTTTGAAATTGAGAAATACAAATCCCTATTGTTAAATACCATAAAAAATTTTATGATCAAAGTTGTTTTGTTTTTCTAAAAACTGCATAAAACCTATCAAGAAATCATGTTATCTTACCAGAATTTGGCAGTTAAATAAATAAACAAAACTATGCAGTTTAACACAATTAAGATGCTTATATATTCAACAATTAGAGTCCTGGGTCTCTTAGGTCAAGGCCACTCATGGCATGTGCTCTTCCTGTACCACTACATGGGGCCACAGAGGGGACACACAGGTGGAAGGAAAATGCACAAGGGTACGGTATGGATATAAATGAGGGAAAGGTGCAGGAAAGGAGGAAAGGAAAGGTGAGAGTAAGGTCCTCTTCCTCATGGGGAAGAAACTTGGTGGGCTGTTCAGAGCCTGAACAGAAGCCCTGGCATCTGTACCAGGATCAAAATCTCCGTATCAAAAAAGGGCACATTTCTGGACTTGCTGCAGATCTGGCTGTCTTCCACATTAGCCTCCCTTTGGCAGCAGTGCCTGCCAGCCAGTGCCAAATCTAAACAAAAGGCACCCACAGCATTCACTTGCTTAGCGCTACTTGAAAATTCCTCCACATGCCTACAGTGGAATTTCAATCAAAATCAGCTTATCCTTTTCTTCCCCTGCAATCTGGACATGCTGCCAGCTGTCTCGTGACCCAACAGCAATGAAGAATCTGGGAGGGACAGGGATGGGGCTTAATGAAGCGTCTGCATTTCCTCCTAGTGAAAAAAAAAAAAAAAAAAGTGCTGACTGTGCATCCCCATAACCCTCTTGGGATTAGAAGCTGCCAGGTTGCCAGGCCCACATCTCAGTCTGCCATTCCTGTCTAGGGTCAGAGCAGGTCATTTGACAAGGGGTTTGGTGACCAGGACTAAATGGTTCAGAGAAAAGGCTTATGCCACCAGATGGATGAGGATCATCAGCTTCTTCTATGTTTCCTTTAAGTTTCTCAGAGGAGACAGGCTTCCACCGGCCTGCTCACGTGAATGTTATGTTGCAGGGTAGTGGTGAAGAGCCTAGGTGTTGAAGGTTGGATCCTTATTTCTCTGCTACTAGCTCCCTGCTTTTGGGCAAGATGCTCCCCTCTCTGGAAAATCTATGTCCATTTGTCAAAAAGACACCACACTTGCATTTATTTCAGAGTATCATTGTTAGTTGCCTTTGAGTCGATTTTGACTCGCAACCCTATGTGACAGAGTAGAGGGATTTTCTAAGCTGTCATATTTATGGGAGTAGATCACCAGTTCTTTCTGTCACGGAGCCACTGAATGGGTTCAAACCACCAACCTGGGCAGAAGGCAAGTGCTTAACCACTGCACCACCAGGGCCCCTTCAGAGTATTACTAGGAGGATCAAATAAGAAAAGATATAAAAAATAATTAGAAACAAAGCAAGCACTTGAGAAATGCTAGCTACTACTACCACTAGTGCTAAAATAACTATTATTCTAAGGCATTTTAAGCTAGGCAAACACTTGAATTTTTTTTTTTTTTTTTTTTTCACAGATTGGACTGAGTAAACTTTCACTATCTTAACAAATATGAAAGATTTGGCTTACTACCCAGCCAATGTGTCTTATGTGTAACGACCACCTGTCTGTCAGTGAAGGCTTGTATGTTCCTATGATAACAAACTGATTTCAGTGGAGCTTCCAGACTAAGACAGATGAGCAAGAAAGGCCTGGTGATCTACGTCTGAAATCAGCCAGTGATTGTCTGATCTACAACTGATCATGGGGAGGGTGCAGGACCAGATAGCAGCAAATTCTGTTATGCTTGTGCTTGCCATGTGCTGGGGGCCAACTTGACAGCAGCTAACAATAACAATGAATGTTTACAGAATGAATACCTGTTTGTGACAGGCACTTTGCTAAGTGTGGGGATAGACCTATCCAAATGCCTAATCCATCAATAGTGAACTGCTTATGCTCATGAGTCTCTGGGTGGCACAAACAGTTAAGCATTAGCTACTAACCAAAAGGTTGGCAGTTTGAATCCAACCAGAAGCTTCTCAGAAGAAAGGCCTGGTGATCCACTTCTGAAAGACTATGTTGTTGTTGTTGTTATATGCTGTCGAGTCGGACCCGACCCATAGAGACCCCTCCTTGGGTTTCTGAGGTGGTATCACTACGGAAGTAGATTGCCCAACCTTCCTTCCGAGGAGTGGCTGATGGATTTGAACCACCAGCCTTCTGGTTAGCAGTCAAGTGCCTTAGGCACTAAGCCACCAGAGCTTCCTTAAAACGCTTAGCAGATATATGCATACCCATGTTCATCGCAGCACTATTTACAATAGCAAAAAGATGCAAACAACCTAGGTGCCCATCAACAGAAGATGGATAACCAAACTATGGTACATACACACAATGGAATACTATGCAACCCAATAGAATAACGTAGAATCAGCAAAACACTGCATAACATGGATGAACTTGGAAGACATTATGCTTAGTGAAATAAGTCAATCACAGAAGGACAAATATTGTATTAATCTGTTACTGTAAAAAGTCAAGGAAAGGTTTATATATGGAAGGAAATTTGTTACCGGGGGTGGAAGGGGAGGTGAAGGGAGAGAACAGTGTTAGATAGGTAGAGACAAGGATTGATTTGGGTGAAGAGAAGGGCAATATACCAAATGTGAGTAATCAACACAGTGACACTGATGAAGAAGATGACATAGAGAGGTGCACGTGGGAGGTACAGACAGCAAAGATGAACAGTTTTTCACATACAGTACTGGGTTGTCAGTGAAGGCAAACATTGATCTACGGGTGGACAGATGGGTGGACAGGCTGAACTATCAGGTATGTTCATGCAGGGGTGTGTGAGCCCAAGACCATGTATAGGGTTGGCAAACAATGTTTCTACAAGTGTATTTGTATGTTCTTAAGAATTCTCAGGTATATAGTACAGCTGACAAGGGCCAAGGTTATAGTCACTTCTTGGCCATAGCCAGCTACCTAGAGGGAGCGAGTAGTTGGACCTGTGAGCTCAGGACCATAGTTGCAGGGGACATCAAGCTCAATTGGCATAGCATACTACACAAAAAACACTGTTCCACATTCTACTTTGGCGAGTAGTGACTGGTATCTTAAAAGCTTGCAAGCAGCCATCTAGATGCAACGATGGGTCTCTCCTCATCCAGAACAAAGAATGAATGGAAACAATTAGTTCAAGTGACTGGCACACCATGTAATTCTTAGCCTATACAACTATGAGACCAGAAGAACTAGATGGTACCTAGCTACCACTTGGAGGGGGATCTGTGTAGGAGATCCTGGATAGAATGGGAGAACAATATGGAATAAAACTCAACATCATTTAAAAAAAAAAGGACCACATTTGCTGGTCTGATAAAGCCTGGTGGAACCACTGAGACTATGGCCCCTAGCTGCCCTCCAGGTCTGGAATTGAACTCACTCCTGTGGCTTCCAGTCAAATAAAAGATAGGCATATGAGGTGAACATTTACACTAGGTAGATATACTCCTTGGAGAGAATAATCATGGGAGAATAGAAGGACTGTGTACGCATAGGGACATAGCCCAGGGGGCAGGAGTGCATGGAGGGAAGGACACAGGGAAGAAGTAACTATGGGGAAGAAGTGGAAGGGGAGTTGCTGCATTGTGGGAAATTGCAGTCAATGTCATGGGACAAAGTGTATGTGAGCTGCTATATGGAAAGTGACTTTGCTCTGTAAACTTTCACCCAAATCACAATGACAATTAAAAAAAAAAAAAAAAAAGAATGCAGGTTAAATTTAGGAACTTTGAAACCATAGCCCAAAAAGCTCAAAGAAATACTAACAATTTAATCAGTGGAAATGAGTAAATTGGATTGGAGCATATGGCATCACACGTCATTACATAAATGAAATTTACTGGTGTGAAGAGCCACTGGTTGGCATTTTCAATGTGATGTTTGTAAAGCATGTGTTGTTATAATTCTACTGGCTTGTATGCACTGTAGGATGGTGAATTCTGAATGATGTGGAGGATTGACAAAGTGGGCCCATGACCTGTACTGTCAAGCCTAATTGGAAAAAAGAAAAGTAGTGAAGCAGCCTTTTGACATGAAGTGTTGGAAGTTCACTGCTTGTATTCCATTTCATCTGCCTGGTCACCAAAGGCAGAAACTTGGGAGATATCGCTGGCTCTCCCCCAACATTAATTCTTACTTTCCTGCTTTGTCCTCCTCACAGCTATTCTCCACAGTGTTAGGGAGCAAGAACTAAGAAATTGAGGGCAGTTAACTTTATTTAGGAAACAGCTGTTGCTACATAAAGATAGAAAGGTAAACTGGCACTATGCTCCTAACTAGAGGCATACATAGAGTCTTGCATGAAGATTTGGAGCAACAGACTGACATCATAATGATATTTTAAGTAATTACCATGTGCCAGGAGTTCTGGTGGTGTAGTGCCTAAGGCATTTGACTGCTAACCAGAAAGCTACTGGTTTAAACCCACCAGCCACTCCTCAGAAGGAAGACTGGGCAATTTACTTCCATAGAGATATCACCTCGGAAACCCAAGGATGGCTCGCTATGAGTCAGAATTGACTCAATGGCAGTGAGTTTGGTGAGTTTGAGAATGTTTAGGGAGCTCTGGTGGTGTAGTAGTTAAGGCATTCAGTTGCTAACCAAAAGATCGGTTGTTCAAATGCACCAGCTGTTCTGTGGAAGAAAGATGAGGCAGTTTGTGTCCATAAAGATTTACAGCCTTGGAAACCCAATGGGGGTCTCTATGAGTTAGAATTGACTCAATGGCAATTAGTTTGGTTTGGTTTGAAGCACTAAATTTAACACCTTATATACATTATGTCATTCACCTGTCAGAACTGCCCAGTCTTGGAGGTATATACTATTACTGTCTCTATTCAACAGAAGAGGAAACTGAGAATGAGAGGAGTCAAGTGACTTGTCAAATAGTAAGTGGAAGAGCTGAGATTTGAAACAAGGTCTAGCTTTGCTCCAAACTTGGCTGTCAATCATAAGATCAGATAATGCTGTCACATATTACCACTATCCCTCATCAAGGCTGTTACCTATTAACTCCAGATTACTCCCCCTTGTTTTTTGATCATTTTAGCTCCTTCTTCTCTGTCATATTCTCCAGCACCACTCCTATCTTAATAGTTAGTAATTTCAATATGCATGTAGATTATCTTTCCCATGTCTGAGTCTCTTAGTTTCTTGAATGCCACCCCTCCACTCTACTTCACCACTGATTCACGTTCTCAGTCTTACCCTAGACCTTGCCATTACTGCAACTGCTCTGTAATTTTAACGTCAGGTATCCTCAGCTCTGATCTCTACCATCAACCCTTCCAGCCCACTCCTGTGAATACACAGACTCTAATAACCCTATTCAATGCAATTGGGACCTCTAACCCATATTTTCCATCTATCCACTGTCCCTGGGCCACTTGATGCCCTCTTTTGTGCTTCCTTAAAGATACTGGAATATCTTTATAAAAATTTTCCTTTGTTACAGAATTTATAGTAGTTATAATATCTCAGTTTGGGAAGAGATTCTCCAAGTGACCATCTCAAGTACAGGAATCTCTCAACTTTTCTGTAGGCAGGTAACTTGCAACAGAGTGAGCAAAGGCAGACACACATACACATGCATGCATACACCCACACACGCCCCCGCCCCAACACGTGCATGCTCATGCTTCAAACCCAAAAGAACAGCAGCAACCTCTTGGGAGTTATTGACACTTTGGCAGCCTATGCATGCAACTCTCCAGGAAAAAAAAGAAAAGGGGGGGAAGGAGACTGGAGTTTAAAGAGCAGAGAGAGAAACCAATCTAATGCAGCAGTCAACAGCACAAAGATATCATCTCCCTATAATGATTTTAGAGGCAAAATCTCTGGCTCAGCCTTATTGGCACACCAGTAATGCAATACTGGATAAAAAGCATCTTATTGCTTCTTCCAATACACTGTAACTCACAGACTACAGTTCCTAGTAATGGACTGAATATACGAGGCCACTTAATGCACCATTCTTTTTTTTCTGAAGAAGTCAGAAAATATAAGATTTTCATTATTGTTGAGACATATACCAATTCAACAATTTCTACATGTATAAGTTAGTGACATTGATTACATTCTGCAAGTTGTGGAACAATTCTCACCCTCCTTTTTTGAATTATTCCTCCCTGTTAACATAAACTCACTGCCCCCCAAGCTTCCTATCTGACATTTGGGGTTGATGTTGTCAATCTGATCCCACTTAGATAGTTCTTTAAAAGAGCTTAAGACTCAAAGCAAACATGCTTTACTAATTGAGCTAAGCTACTGTTTGGTTTAAAGAAGATTTCAGGGAATATTTTTGGTTTAAGGTTTGAAGATTATCTCAGGGCAATAGTTTCAGGGCTTCATCACAGCCTCAATGGCTCCAGAAAGTCTGGATTCCATGAAAATTTGAAATTCCGTCCTACATTTTTCCCGCTTTGATCAAGATCAACATTTTTGATCAAAATGTTCTTTAATGGTAGCTGAACAACACCCAGTTCTTTTGGTCTCATAGCAAAGGCAGCCTCCACAAACACCTGCCTTATGTTCTACTAGACCAGAAGAAATGGTGCCCAAATACCATTACTGAACATTCTGATCAAAGGACCTACAGAAGAATACATTGCTCTTTGATGCTAATTCACCATCACAGGCTATGTCAGCCCTGCAGTGGCTAATTACACTTAGAAAGGGACTCTGCTGATGGTCTAACATTGAAACACAATTCAAATGCTTGTACAGGCACAATTAGTACTGCCCAAGGATCTGCACATGCAGACAAATGTCCCTACACAAAATGGGTAGCTATAAAAACATGGGCTATTTCCTTAAACCTTTACATTTTTAAAGGAATGCAGTTTTGCCACATTTATCGAGAAAGCAATGCTACGTGATGGGATTAGCCTTCAAATGCCTGCAAAAAGTCTGCAGTTGCAACTCAGTCCTGTGGAGGCAGTATCTTGCTTCACTCATGTGAACACATTTTTCAGATTAAATGGTTGTGATCTACTTAGAAACATGCTCTTGTTATTGTTAGGTGCTGTCAAGCCAATTTCAACTCATAGTGACCCCTGTGACAGAGCAGAACTGTCCCAGGGTTTTTTTCTACACTCTATTCTTTATGGGAGCAGATCACAGATCTTTGTAGAGCCACTAAGTGGGTTTGAACAGCCAACCTTTTGGTTGGCAGCTGTGTGCTTAACTATTGTGCTACTAGGGCTCCTAGAAATACGTTACATTTGAAAAATTCTGTGGCTCTTGGATACTCCTTATGATATATAGTGATAGATCAGAATCTGACACTGTACATTATCTGACTGAGAAAAAAAGAAACGAGTTTCCCTGCCTTGATACTGGCAGCTGTATTTAAGGCCATGATGTATTTCAGGGAGCTACCAAGATATGGAGGGTTGTGCCTTTTATGGAAAGTTATGTATCTTTTAAGACATCTCTTGTCCCAGTTGTATATAACTTATGCCTCTAAAGGTTTTATTTATCATTCTGACAATTATACTTGTTCTGTGAAATAAGATGGGCCCAAATCACACTAAATTGTTGTCAAAACACTACCTGCTTAGATATTTATGTGATCTGTCAGTAAGTATGCTATTTGAAGCAAGGTATTAAGCAATATTATATATAAACACAGACCAAAGTTGTCTGCTTTGTTCTCACTGATAATTTAACCTCAGATCACAAATATATTTTGACTGGATGCTTTTAAGTCATAGCCTTTCTAATATTTCATGTAATATTTTACATGATCATGTAAAAAAAGTGTCTAAGCAGTTTTAAGTTGTTGCCTATCATAATAAAAACCAGCCTTATTTTTGCTTCCTTTGTCAGATGATAGAGTTTTAAAGAACATGTGTCTTCGACCTTAGAAACCAGTGAAGCTCCTGCTTCTGGCTATTTGGCCATCATGAAGTACAAGCCCTGCTCAGCACAAGCTCCCTACATGCTGCAGGGTACCTAGAGCAGAGTGGTGTCAGGCTTAGTGTGGTGACAGGCAGGGCTGCCATATTGCTATTACTTGTCAATTGAGATAGCTTTGGCTTTAGCTCATGGTGACCCCATATATCACAGAACAGTATTATTGGTGTGCTTGAGTCCATTTGTAGCCACTGTGTACTCTGAGTGCCTTACAACTTAGGGAGCTCACCCTCTAGCACTATATTAGACAATGCTTTGCTGTGCTCCACAGGTTTTTATTGACTAACTGGTAGCATAGTGGCTAAGGCACTTGACTGCTAACCAGAAGGTTGGCGGTTCAAACCCACCAGCCACTCCTCGGAAGGAAGATAGGGCAATCTACTTCCGTAGTGATACTGCCTCGGAAACCCAAGGAGGGGTCACTATGAGTCGGGTCTGACTTGACGGCACATAACAACAAACAACAACAACTTTTGTTAGTAGATCACCAGGCCTTTCTTCCTAGTGTGTCTTAGTCTGGAAGCTCCACTGCAACCTGTCCACCATGGATGGCCCTGCTGGTATCTGATATACCATAGGTACAGCAACATGCAAGCTACCACAGTATGACACACAGACAGAATGGTGGTGAACGGCTGCCATAGGCTTAGATTTAATCCAACCACTCCTAACCATGGGCCTGAGGCCAGGAGCACAGGAGCATAAATAAGTCTTGCCTAGATGCATAAACATGTACAAAGAATTTTGAAATGAGCTGTTCTGGTGGAAACTAATCTGGGGACTCAGAACCCTGCTCTGTATTTGAAAGCCAGTCATAGTAAGGAAGATCATGGGCTTGGAAATCTCGGTGGCATGAGAACAAATCCAAACTCTAGTTACTCACCTCTCTAAATCTCAGTTTCCTCAACTATCATATGACTGTTAAGGATTTATATAAATAAATGTGCTCAATAAACAGGTATAAGGTATAAAATTAATAAGCCCTGGTGGCACAACGGTTAAGTACTCAGCTCCTAACTGACCTGAGAGGTCAGAGGTTCAAACCCACCAGCCATGGGAGAAAAATGTGACAGTCTGTAAAGAATTACAGTCTTGGAAATTTTATGGGGCAGTTCCACTCTGTGCTATAGTGTTGCTATGAGCCAGAATCAACTTGATGGCAATGAGTAATGTATAAGATTAAATATTAAAATTAATAATAACATATTCCGACTTAGCTTCTATAGAATTGTGTGTTTGGGTCATGTCTCTCTTCATTCTACTGCAGAAGTGGATCTAATTGAATCTGACAGTATTTATAATTGTTTCCTATTTGGCTTCAGTATTCCCTTTATGGTATTAAAATGTCATTAGTTCTATTTTTACAGATTAAGTAAAAATCCTGATGAAGTATTTATTAGTCAGGAAAAACATATAGCATGTGCACAGGGGTAAAATATCGAAAGATTCTGCCATGGAATTCCTTTTAATGTGTTTGTAATGTGTAGGCAAAGTAGAAAATAATAATATTTATTTTCTTCTGAAAATTTTATGAGCTACCTCTAAATCCATTATATAAACAATGGACCTTAAATAAAAGCAGTAACAAGGCATTCTTTGTGGAGAATCATCATTTTTAAACATATGCAGTAAAATCCATTTTGTGATGGTCACTGACTATGGAGCAAAATCAGAAATTCTATGTAGCAAATTCTATTTTGCATATGTCTCTGATACTAAAAGTACTAAGTAGTACAATAAAGATTGTTGACATTGAGCATGTGTGATTACATATATTCTCTAAGAAGAGAAATCGTTCATACAATTAAAAACCATACTGTTCAGCAGTGTCTAGTCTGCTGGAAAAATACAAGCAAATCTGCAACCCTGTAAGTTCCTCCTCTCTCAGGAACAGGTATAGACAAGGCTTTATGATATTAATCTTACCTGCCAGATTCCAAGATGAGAGAAGATGAATGTTGAGAAAATAAGGTATTAATTGACATTGCCAGTGGGTACTTACAACTTTTTAAGAGCACTGTTAAATACTGGCTGGTTACTATTCTGGATGAATATTCTTAAAGAAAAAAAAAATGTAATTATGTTGGAAGGAATATATTTAACTTAATATTACATTTTACTCTCTCAATAAAATTACTACTTTTATGTCCTCTTTGCTTGTTGTTGTTGTTGTTGTTGTTGTTATGTGCCGTCGAGTCGGCCCGACTCATAGCGACCCCTCCTTGGGTTTCCGAGGCAGTATCACTATGGAAGTAGGATTGCCCACCCTTCCTTCCGAGGAGTGGCTGGTGGGTTTGAACCACCAGCCGTCTGGTTAGCAGGCAAGTGTCTTAGCCACTATGCTACCAGAGCTCCCCCTCTTTGCTTAGGAAGGAAAAAAACCCTACTTTGAGCTTGAATGTCCAAGAGCTATATTCACTTGTACATTCATACATATGAACACATCAATGCCTTATATGAAGATTTTCATAGTTGACAATGTGTTTTCACTCGCAATTTCTTATTCAATCTGTGGCAATCTGGTGAGGAGCCAGGGCAGGGATCTGAAATCTGATTCTACAGATGGAGGACGAAGAATCAAAGTGTTTATGTGGCTAAAGCAAAACCCTTTGAGAACTCTTCTGCTGTGAGACACAAGACATATGTGCCTGGTTGTTGTTTGTGATATTTAAATTTCTGAACAAATCATGGTAGAAAGAAACTTGCCTTTAATAATCCCACAATTACATCAACTACCTCAGGTAGCAGAAGCTGGGCTATAGCTAGATCTAATATATCACCTGTTTTGTTCTGAGTGAAGGTTCGGAGAGGAGCGCCCGGGTGATGCAAAAGTCAAAGTACCAGCTTCTCTCACAAAGGTGCCCAGAGATGCCTCAGAAGAAAGGCTTGGGATCTACTTTGGAAAAATGAGCTACTGAAAACCTTATGGAGCACAGTTCTACTCCAACTCACATGGGGTTGTCATGAGTTTGGGTTGACTCGATGGCAACTAGAAGGTTCAGAGGAGTAATGCTAGGCAGAGCCTTTATTTTGTACCAAAGCAAAAGAAATGCTAGTCTCAGGTAGCAGGTTGCCTGGTGTCATACTCTTTAAAGTATTAATACTTCCCACAAACAGCCTTATTTAAAGGTAAGGACTTCCTACTGTCTATGACAATAGGAATGTATTCAAGCGTTTTTTAAAAAGTGGATTTACAAGATTTTCTTTTTGTCCAGCAATCATGTTCTATCCTTATACCAGAAGATGCTTACCTAACCAAAAAACCAAAACCCCCTGCCAAGTAGATTCTGACTCACAGCAACCCCCATTGGGTTTCCAAGGCTGTAAATATTTATGGAAGTAGATTGCTTTGTTGTCCTCCCATGGAGCAGCTGGTGGGTTTGAACTTGCTGACCTTTCGGTTAGCAGCCAAATACCTTACCAACTACACCACCAGAGATCCTTGTAATAAACCTAAAGTACATGAGAATGCCTTGAAAGCAAAAATTACTTGAAGTGAATCCTACCCTCAGTTACTATAGAATAAAATCTGTTGCCATTGAGTCAATTTGAACTCATAGTGACCATATGGTAGGACAGTGCAACTGTCCCACAGTGTTTCCTCTTTACAGAAGCAGACTGCCACATCTTTCTCCTGTGAAGTGGCTGGTGGGTTTGAACCACTGACTGTTTGGTTAGCAGATGCATATGTACCCAATGTGCCACCAGAGCTCCTTTACTACATACAAAACAAAAAACAAAAAACTAAATCCACTGCCATTGACTTGATTCTGACTCAAAGCAATCCCTACTGGTTTTCTAAGCCTGTAAATCTTTATGGAAGCAGATTGCCTATCTTCCTCCCACAGAGCAGCTGGTGGGTTTGAACCACCAACCATCTAGTTAGCAGCCAAATGCCTTATTTATCATGCCACTTGAGTTCCTTACATACAGAACAGGGGACTCCAAAAGACCTAGAACATAAACATTAAATCAGGTAGTCCCTTCTCCATTTCTATATTCAGATGCCATTTTCTTAGCACTTTTAAAATAAAAAGTCAATGAATGATAAAAAGATACATATCCAGATGTATCCAGACATGCATTAAAAAACAAACAAACCTGTTAATGTAAATTAAAACTACTGCAAGGATATAGAAATGGTAATCCATGGTGTATTTTAATAGAAATTGTTTTTACTTTCTATTTACATAGCAACCATGCTGCCTAGTGGAGATCTTGCTTTCATTATAAAAAGGCTGATTCATGATGAGCATATATAAACAGTAGCAAAAGATGTACGGTTACTGTGCCATACTGCAATTATTGCCTGCTTTTGTGCAATTGATACATTTGTGGTATTTTTGGGTGTCCTTAAGATTTCTGAGATAAAATTAGATACCCTGAAAATTATGGAAATGTGAGCTTTAAGTAGTTTTGGATCTATCATTAACCAGCTGTGTGAGGTTAAGGACGTTATCTTACTTCTCTGAGTCTCAGGCACCTTATCTGTAATATGTTGTTATTGTTATGTGCTGTCTAGTCGGACAGTCAGACCTGACTCATATTGACCCCTCCTTGGGTTTCCGAGGCAGTATCACTATGGAAGTAGATTGCCCCATCTTCCTTCTGAGGAGTGGCTGGTGGGTTTAAACCGCCAGACTGCTGGTTAGAAGTCAAGTGCCTTAGGCACTATACTACCAGAGCTCCCATCTGTAGTATGTTGTTGTTGTTGTTTGCTGTCGAGTTGGCCCCGACTCATAGCGACCCCTCCTTGGGTTTCCGAGGCAGTATCACTATGGAAGTAGGATTGCCCAACCTTCCTTCCGAGGTATAGAATACTTTTTTGTTTTAGAGCTAAAATTCCACAGTTCTCCTATTCACACCAAATACTTTACAAATCTCAGTTCTCCTAAATTGTAGCCTGTGTCTTTCCAGATAATCATAAACTCTAAATAAGTGTGTCTCAAGGAGATTGTCTTGATTAGAAGATGTCTGGGCAGGCACACACGTGAACCCACAATACTGGGGGAGGAGGGAGGGGGCGCTCTGGAGGCTTTAGTCCTTTGTTAAAATGTGCACCTATTATCTCCATGAAGGAGCTCTGGTGGGGCAATGCCTAAGGCATTTGACTGCTAACCAGAAGGCTGGTGGTTCAAATCCATCAGATACTCCTCCATGGAAGGAAGACTGGGCAATCTACTTCCGTAAAGATTTACTGCTTCAGAAACCCAATGGGGGTTGCTATGAGTCGAAACTGACTGGATGGTAGTAGGTTGTTTTTACCCCCCATTCCATGCTCATGTTGTTCTTTCTCCTGCTCTGATTCTAGAACACTTGCCCTTCCACACTGGCCCCATCTGCACTCATGTTCCAGCCCACATAGCTTTCCATCTGCCTCAACATCCTCTATTGCTCTGCCACTAGAAATATGCTAATTAGCATTTGTAAGCATTCATTTTTCACTAAATATTTCTTGACTGTTCACCCTGTTTCTGAATGCTTCACTCTTGTTGCAAGTAGTTCCCAGTAGATTATAGCTTTTTCAATGACAAGGAAAATGCCTTCCATTTATTTTGTTCCTGCCATAAGACTGGGAATTCATATTATAGTTTCATAAATGTTAAATAGTAAGGCCTTATAATTCACCTTGTTCAAATTTCTTGGTAGGCAGTGGGGAAGGAAACCAATATTTGCCAAATGGCTACAAGGATCCAAGCACTCTGCTAAGTATACACAAATATGAATTCCTTTGAGGTACAACCTTCTATACCTTACAGATGAAGATGCTGAAAGGCACATTTATTTTGCTTCCAGGAAGTGCTTAAAATTTTTTGCTAGCTATAAACCTCTTGAAAGTGTTAGGAGCACTGGTGGTACAATGGTTAACTACTTGGCTGTTAACTGTAACGTCAGCAGTTTGAATCCACTCAGTGGCTCTGTGGAAGGAAAGATCTGGCAATTTGGTCCTGTGAAGATTTCAGCCTCGGCAACCCTGTGGTGAGGTTCTACTCTGTCACACGGGCTCACAATGAGTCGAAGTCACTAGATGATACCCAATAACAACAATGGCTTAGCAAAGAAGCCCCAGTGGTGCAAATGGTTAAGTGCCTAGCTGCTAACCAAAGGGTCAGTGGTTTGAATCCACTCAAAGGCCCCAGAAGAAAGATCTTGTGATCTTCTTCCATAAAGATTACAGCCAAGATATATGGGGTATATGGGGTAGCAATGAGTCTAAATTGACTGGGTGTCACCTAACACCAACCCCAACTTGAACCGCTCCTACTGATCATCACACTCTCCTGTCTCCCGATCAGACTTTGCCTCACACCAGCCTGGATACAGAATTCAGCCCCTCCTTGAATTCATCAAAAAGAATCCAGTCACACAAAAGCATTAAAAAGCATTGTAGACTGAGCTGAAATTTTTAAGGAAACAGAAGATGGAGTTTGCTTATCATGCTGCACAGAAAACAATGTCAAAACAAATCCTCCCAGGACAGTTCTGTCCTCATTCCAAAGTCCTTCCTCATCCAATCTATCACCAAGCATTTTGTTTTGTTTTGTTTTTTTGTCTCAGTTCCTCCTTGTGTCAGCCTGTGTGACTCCAGATTTCTCTCCCATTTCTCCCTCCCTCTGCTCTGTAACTCTTCTCCATCTGCACATGCTAACCCATCACTGAAGTCAGTAAGACAGGGGGCTCTCCAGTGACAGAACCCACTGGACTAAGAAAGCAGAAAGATGTTTAAATAATAACTCCTACACACATTTCTGTCATGGCAGGTTAGGTATACATCAGTAATTCTGACACCACACACACAGACCTAGAGTCTAGCACTGTGCCCATTACTAGTTAAGTGCCCATAACTAGTGCTTGTCTACAGAAAGGAGAACTTCTGGCCTCCCCAATCCTACCATGTGCCACCAATCATTTCCCATCATAACATGCTGTTGTATGGTCTTCACAACACTTACCACTATCTGAAAGCACCTAGATCATTATGTGCTTATCTGTGACCATCAGTTTCTCTCCTCTAGGACATGAGCTCTATAAGTGTAGGACCCTGTCTGTTTTGCTCGCTGTTGGATTCCTGATGCCTGGAAAGTGGCTGCCCCCCACCCTTGTAGGTGTTTAGTAAGTATTTTATGGGTAGGTAAAAAATGAATGAATGAATGAATGAATGCTGGCCAAAAAAAGCAACATTAAATTTTGAGGACCTGAGCCATCTAACACAACTGATTCCAGATTCTGATCTGCCACTAACAGTACAAAATTGAGTGATAAATGATCTTCCTAATGCATCTCATCAAGCTGATTAGATTATATTCTTTCTGGTGTGGAGCTCCAGAAGGTGTTTTCATAAGCTGGATATGGAGGGAGAGTGTGGCAGAGAAACTGCCCAGCTCTCACCATGGAAGCTGATTCTTGAGAAAATGTGTTGTGGTAAGAGTCAAACGTGGCCACTCTCCTCACTGAGCTAACAGTTTAATGGTCATATTATTCCATCTACCATCACCATCAACAAAAATGCAATGCAACACAGTCATCGAGTCAGATCCAACTCATAGGGACCCCTTCCTTGGATTTCAGAGGCAGTATCTCCACAGAAGTAGATTGCCCAACCTTCCTTCCGGGGAGTGGCTGGTGGTTTGAACCGCCAGTCTTCTGGTTAGCAGTCAAGTGCCTTAGGCACTATGCTACCAGAGCTCCCACCATCACCATCAGCTGCCATCAAGTTAATTCCAACTCATAGTGACCCCATGTGTGTCACAACAGAACCGTGCTCTATATGGTTTTCAATGGCTGATTTGTTGAAAGTAGATCATCAGGTCTTTCTTCCGAGGTACCTCTGGGTGGATTCAAACCTCTAGCCTTCTGGTTAGCACTCGAGCACATTAACTGTTTGCATCACCTAAAGGACTCCTTCTATTCCATATGCCCATGCTTTTACAGACTCCTCAGAGGAGTCCTGTTGTGCCTGGCAAATTCCTCTTCCTTCCTCAAGGCTGTTCTCACATTTACCTCACCAGCATTACCAGTCTCTCTGTCACTGATGCTTGCCAAGCATTTGGTGTATGGTTCTATGTCTGCAACTCATGCAGCATAATTTAACTAGTCTACAATTACTGGTGTACATATATTTATGCATCACCCAAAGACAGTGAGCCCCAGGATTCAGGGCCTATGTTGCATAATCTCACACGGTCTCACCAAAGGTCTCTGTGGAATGAATTAATACAATCCAGAAGACAAGTGCCTGCTATTGGCTTCTGAGAACTATTCACATGGTTAGATATTATGTCTTTGGTTACCAATTAATTCTAAGAATGCAAAGACTAAAGGATTCTAACACACAGTGATTTCTCAGCATAAACTACCATGGACAACCACTTTTCCCTGGATTTTAAAAGTCTTAGATATGAAACCTTGTTGATTCTTCAGGGTCATTCAAGAGAAAAATAAATTATCCTTGTACCAATTTCATTTTCCAAAAAAAAAAAAAAAGCTGAAGACTTCTATCTCCAAGTCAGTCAAACCTCTGTTTGAGACCATCAGGGCTTTGTGCCCAGTGGCTCCAGACAATAGGTCTGCTTCTACCTTAGTAGAGATCTGAGAATTTGTCAACAGTCATCTTATCTAACCTTTGGGTCTCATTACTCTTAATGGGTTGAAAGATTCATAAGAATGCCTTGAAGTGGCTTATGGAAGGAGACTACTCACAAGACTTGCCACATTTCCCATCGCTAAATATGCCTCTCCTTGTTCAACAACATGCATCAGTTCTTCTAAGTTATTAATGGAATGATGTCTTGAGACTTCCCTCAATCATCTCTATATAGATATAAATGAAATCATAAAATAAGTAGGACCATTCTCCAGATGATGCCCTAATGGCTCTCCTGTCATTTACCCCCAAGAGTTCCTCTTTGTCAGGTATTCTGGAGATGGCCAAGTTGGGTTTTTTCACCTTAACTGAAGTCATGAATCCTAAGTCACATGAAATCATGTATGGTTTAGATCACAAACGTCTTGACGTGGCATTGCTCTATTGCTCACTAAGATATTTCTCCTTGGAGGTGGCAATGGCTGAATATTAGAAGCATGTTCCCTAAGGCCTTCCTACTAAAAAGGGGAATTACTGGACCAGCAGCATGAGCATCACCACCTGGAAGCTTGTTAGAAATGCCAGTTCAGACTGTGGTATCAGAATCTCTGAAGGTGGGCCCAGGAAGGTTTACTTTAATAAGATCTCCAGGTGATTCTTATGCATGCTAAAATTTGAGAAACAATGCTCTAAAGTTCTCTTATGTTAATTTCTCAGCCACATTTCCCAGAGGAGTAGAATCTAAAGGCTAGAAGGGGAATTATTTTTTGGCTCCTACAACTGGCAAAGCTTCAAGAGACCTACTAGAAAATATTATTCATTAAAGAAGGAATATTAAGATTGGCGGGGGAGGCAATGGGTCAGTGTTAGTATTTGGTTCTTCTTGAGTTCCTAGAGTTTTCTGGTGAGTGATTTTGGATAAGGTTAGTGAAAAATGATCCTAACACTAAAAAGAGAAAGAGGACTTTTGTTTAAGACTTGCTCAATTCAGTCTGCTTACTTCTTCCAGCCTCACAATTCCCCCTCACAGATTCTTTCATCATTATGATCATGAGACTTAATGTGGTGCATTTATGCAACTAGTAAAGCTCTCAAGAGTCCTAAGGGTGAATCTTCAGTGAGAAGCTCTGATCTAAATTCCATAATCGTCACACCTTGCCTCAGTTTCTTTTTGGTTAAATGAACCTGCCCCATTGTGTTTAAAAGTACTGTGCAGACTGATCACTCTGAAAGGGATCACAATAGGATGACCTGGATAGAGTGGGAGAAAAATGTGGAATTAAACTCAAAATAATGAAAAAGACCAGGCTTACCAGTCTAATAGAGATTGGTGGACCCCTGAGACCATCGTCCTTAGGCACCCTTCAAGCCTGGAAGTGAACTCACCCCTGTAGCTCAACTTTCAGCCAAACAATAGACAAGAATATAAGGTGAACAAAACACCAGAGGGGTACACACTCCTTAGAACAATCGGCCATGAGAGATCAAAAGGGCAGCATTTACCCAGGGATAAAGCTCGGAAGGCAGGAAGGGGTAGGAAAGAAGAAGGAATGGAAACAGTAAACACAGGGAGGAAGTGGGAAGAGTGCTGTTTTATTGTGGGGTTTGCAATCAATATCATGAAACAAAATGTATGAGTTGTTGAATGAAAAACCAATTTGCTCTGTAAATCTTTATGCAAATCACAATAAAAAGTTTTTTTAAAAAATAAGTTGCATATATGAAAATGCCAAGGTGAATGGGAAATACTGAAATCAGATGAGAAACACACAGCCTTCAATGTTCTGCTCTGGGTATGAACTGATAATACACACAACGCATTCAGTACAGAAAAGCTAGAAGGGAAAAAATAAGATATGACTCATTTCAACTTTCAATTAAAAGAACATTATAATGGAAAACAAATGGGGGATGATAAGTCATGATGCATATGGTAATACCATCTTGAGAATCTCATACAACTCCATGTTTTTAAATCATTAAACAAAGAAACGAAACCCAAACTGGCAACTCTAAACCTATAAATTCAGTTTCAAACTATGAAGACCTGCCCACATTATGACTTGAAGGCATTATGCAAAATTTACTCAAGTAATATTTTCAGAGAAAGTCAATTTATTTTCTCCAAGTGGAGATTTAAAAACCTAAGGGAGCCATCTGGTGGCTTGATTGCCTACTAATTAAAATCCTCCTCTTAGGCACAAGATTACTGCCCTCTGGGCACTGTCAAGTGCCAAAGAGATAAGCCACAGTTGACAAAAAATGTTCTCATGCTGTATAAAAATCAAATACTGTAATTTAGACCAAATTAAACCAAAACTAAGGGTGAGTAAGAGTAATCCTGATATTAGTTTCTCTAACTGCTTTGAAAAAGAAACTAAATAATGTCTATGAATAATACAAAGTTGATTGTGTATTTTGAAATCTGTTTCAGGATTGCGTGTTTCACATATAATACGAGACATTTCAATAATTAAAAAAAAAAAAAAGAAATCAAACAAAAAATAGAAAATGGTTCAGTGACTCACTGAAATAACACATACTTTTGATTAGCTTTGTATTTCACTCCTACTTTGTAAGATACAGTTTGTAGGGTGGGGGTGTCTTAAGAAGATACAGCTTCTGCTCAGAAAAATAAACTTCAATTCCTGAATTTTGTATTTAGTGTTTATTATATCATTTCTTTCTAATCTATTATATGGCACACTGAGATTGTTAATGATTTGAGTACAGTGTCTCTTCCAATGTTGAAATTTCCTTCTCCATAATAAATCTTTTTCTTTTCATAAAGAAAATGTAGATGCTTTCTCTCACTAGGAAGGAGGTAAGATCATTGCAAAATTTCAAAAAGTGTAGTTTGAGTAAGAGATCGTTTTTCTGTTATAATAAATTTCTTAAGTTTTTCTTCTATACCCCCCCATCTCTCCAACTTTGTTGCCATTATGGCAATTTCAATCCACAGCAACCCCATGTTACAGATTAAAACTGCTCCATGGGGTTTCCTAGGCTATAATCTTTATGGAAGCAGCTCACCAGGTCTTCCTCTGGCTGAGCCACTGGGTGGGTCTGAACCATCAAACCCAATTTTTCACTTAGTAGCCGAGTACTTAACTGTTGTGCTACCAGCACCAAATACATTCCTGGGAATGCTATTTTTCTTTCTTTCTTTGTATGAGGAAAACCCAGTTCTTTGCATGAAAGTCTAATTGCAAAGATTTCACTGACAACCAGTAGGCATTACCATTAAGCTTCTCATTATTTCCTTTCTAGCTCAACATGGAGGAGCTCTGGTAGTTCAGTGGTTAAAGTGCTTGGCTGCTAACCAGAAGGTTGGCGGTTAGAACTCATTAGCCGCTTTGCAGGAGAAAGATGAGGGAGTCTGCTTCTGTAAAGATTTACAGCCTTAGAAACCCTATGGGGGAAGTTCCACTCTGTCATATAGGGTCATTATGAGTCAGAATAGACTTCACGGCAATAGGTTTGGTTTCGGGTTCGTTCAGTGTTGAAGTATAACTTGGCGTAATTGTTGAAAATCAAAATGCCATTTTTCAAATTACTTACAAAACCAATACAAACACTATTTAAAAAAAGAAAGAAAGAAAAGAAATTGGGACTCCTAAACTGTAATTGAAATCAAATATAACATTAAAGGTTTATGAAATGTACATTCTCACTGAACTATTTCTGATTGAATGGCATTCTGTTTTTAGCATCGATCAATGCATTTAAAGGAGCCCTGAGGGCACAACAGTTAAGCACTCAGCTGCTAACTGGAAGGTCAGTGGTTTGACTCTGTCACTTGGGGTTGCTATGGGTCAAAATCAACTCAATGCCAACTAACAGTAACAATGCATTTAAAATGAGAAAATGTCTCAATGCATTCTCAGTAAATACATCCTGACTTCTCACAAGGGCAAAAGCACTGTGTACAGAATCTGGATCTAGAAGAGATGGAAGATCCCTGCCATCCTCCCTTTCCCATGGTCTTTGCTCCCCTCCTCGCTCCAATAAAAGAGTCCTAATAGTTAGACTGTGGCTGATGGTGGTGGGCCTAGTATTCATGTTTTATATGCTTAGTGTACACTGGGCCAAGATACTGGTTCAATTCCATAAATTTAGTTTTAAAAATATTCAGCCCATTTTCCAGGCATGTTGTCTCCATGTTACCATATGGTTAGGTAGATTGAAATGTTCAAATTGACATGATATAGGCAAACTTTCATCTCGTTTCCATTTTTGTTCTTTCTTTTCATAACTAAATAGAAACACTGGACTAGCTAGAGTCCAGTAAGCTTAAAGGTAGAGGGCTGTCTGTACTAAGATTCTAAAGAAAGAATGTGCCTATGGTAATGGCAGGTGAGAGTGGTAATTGGTGAGTGTGGGAAGCGTAGAACAGGGAGGGGCAGACAGGCCACCACCGCCTGAGTCAGCAGTGCCTCTCTAACACCACCCAAGGAAGGCAGCATCTTGGCCTGGGGTTGCAAGAACATGGACTATGATAGGTATGTCCCATCATTGGAGGCAATGACTTCAAGCTATTTGTTGTGGCTTGGAGTCCCTGAGTGGCATAAACACTTAAGGTATTTGGCTACAGACCAAAAGGTTGGAGGTTCAAGTCCACCCAGAAATGCCTTGGAAGAAAAGCCTGATAATCTGCTTCAGAAACATCAGCCATTGAAAACGCTATGGAGCACAGTGCTAACCTGACACACATGGGGTCATCATCAGTCGGGACCATTTGATGACAGCAACTGATATATCATAGCTCAATAACACTAGACTTAAAATAATCCCACTTGCTTCACTATCTCTTATTCCATATATCCAAACAATTTCTGATTATAGTTTGGTTTTTCAAGTATTTTTTCCTAAAGGGGAAGAATATAATGCTTAGCAAATATGAGCCTACTTAATAATGATATATTTCAATCTGAATTATTAAAATTGGCATTTTCCTATCTTTTTGGCTTGGTTAATGGGATTCTGTTCTGACAGAAAGATCTACTTGTGGTGTGTCAACAAATCAGCTGAGGTCTAGACCTTGAACTCTGATGAATCCATCCAGATAAATCCCACTTCAAGGGGCCTGCTTACCTGTCCAGGTGATCTTTCCCAAGTGTTACTCAATCCTGATCAATATCTCTTACTGAATGAATTACAAGCATGGGATGGCCTGGCCATTCATTCTTCTTCCCTTCCTATTTTGAATTCTGCAAATGTTGATCCAAGTCTACTTTCCCTCCCCAGCTTTTACTAACAAGCAGCAGGTGAACAAATGTCAGTTGTGCCAACACAGAGCATCCAGGCCACACGTGTCTCTGCCATAAAAAACTAGTTAGCAATGAGCACCTATGGAATTCCTGAGAGTCAAGTTAAGCTAACGTTATCCTTCAACCAACCTCTTGATAAAAGGCAATTCACAGAAACGCCAAATCTAAAACAAAACCTGATACACCTAACGTGTCTTTCATAAGTCACCTATTGTTTGATTTCTTAGAGGTACCATTTAACAGAAGCCCTACAGAAAGGTGAAACAGGTTCAATACCTCCAGTAATTTCAAAAGATTCTGTTCCATACCGCAGTGTACTTTTTCACATGACTGTGCTTTCCTCCTTTTATACATGAATGGTCATGGAGGGTCCATAAGGTATCAAGTTGGCAGTGTAGCCTGCTGCGGAGCAGCTCGAAGCCTTTGCTTTCTCTGTTCCAGTCTTCTCTTCAATGAAACTGCATGTGTCTCTGTTTAAAGGGGGTGCCTTCGATTCTAATTCCCTAGGCCAATGTGTACTTCACAAAACCTTCCCCTGCTCTGCCCTGTGTACTTCTCCCTTACCATTTCTGAGGTTGGCTTTGCATTATATTTATGAGTGTTCCAGGCCTCTACCTTCTACCCAATTATAAGTACAGTACTAGACAAAAAAAAAAGGACTGATTCTTAATACCTCTGATTCTGCCACGATGACCCCCACAGTGTGAAGCTTCAAGAAACATCATTTCATATTGGCTCTGTGAAGCTCAGCCAAAGAAGCGCAGGGCTTCCCTTAACACAACTAATCCTAGCTCTTGAGCTTCTTGGTGAACTGCTTAAGAGTGTTGTCTACAAAGGGGAAGGTTGTGGTCAATGCTTGGTCACAGCCAGCTACCCAGAGCAACTGAGTAGTTGAATCTGTGGGTTTGGGACCATAGTCACAGGGGACATCAAGCTCAATTGGCATAACATACTATATAAAACATTGTTCCACCTCCTACTTTGGCGAGCAGTGACTGGGATCTTAAAAGCTAGCAAGCTGCCATCTAGATGCAACGATGGGTCTCTCCTTGTCCAGAGCAAAGAAGAATGAAGAAAACTAAAATTCATGGAAACAATTAGTCCTAGCGACTGGTACATCATCCAATCTGCAGCCTATACGACTATGAGACCAGAAGAACTAGATGGTGCCTGGCTACCACTGTCATCCACTTGGAAGGGGATCCATGTAGGAGATTATTGATAGAGAGGGAGAACAATGTGGAACAAAACTCAAAATCATTTGGAGAAAAAAAAAAAAAAAAAAAAGGTGGGGACCAGGTTTGCTGGTCCGATAGTGCCTGGTGGAACCACTAAGACTATGGACCCTAGCTGCCCTTCAGGTCTGGAATTGAACCCACACCTGTGGTTTCCAGCCAAACAGAAGACAGGCATATGAGTTGAACATTTACCTGAGCTAGATATACTCCTTGGAGAGAACAATAATTGAGAAAGAAGGGCTGCCTATGCACAGGGAGACAGCTCAGGGGGCAGAAGTCCATGGAGGGATGGACACCAGGAAGAGGTAATTATGGGGAGGAAGTGGGAGGGGAGCTGTTGCATTGTGGTAAACTGTGGTCAATGTCATGAGACAAAGTATATGTAAACTGCTGTATGGAAAGTGAATTTGCTCTGTAAATCTTCACCCAAATCACAATTTAAAAAAAAATACAGGCACAAAAAAAAAAAAAAAAAAGTTCCCAAATAAATGGAAAACTTTTAGAAGCATCCAGCCATTCAAAAAGAAAAGAGCGTTGTCTACATCTGCTGTGTCTCCTGCACCTGGCACAATACCTAGCGAGAGACCTCGATAGACAGGACTATATAGCTGGAGGCCATAACGTCTTCTCTTCCTCATATGCATGGAAAATGCAATACCATTTACTTGGACTTACTAAAGCAATATTTGCTTTGCACAGCATTATGTTTTATTAGGTCAGCCAACAGTAGCTTTAAGCAGCCAGATGAATCCTGAGGACTATTTTTTAGGATCTCTACATTCTGAAGAAAGTAAGAACGCAATGTAAAACATTCTGAAAACTCCAAAAGTCAAGAATGAAGAGAATTTGTCATAGCTCTTGAAATGATGGATTCTCACCAAAAATTGTGTGTGTGTGTGTGTGTGTGTGTGTTGCCCCACTGAGTCTTTTGCTTTCTATCATGTAGGACTGCCTTTCTCTTTTCAACTCTCAGGCAAGGCAAATTCTGAGCTAGTTTTTCACTGTGTTTTTTCTCCCTGAGCCCTGCAGGTGGCGCCTCTGTTCCAGTCTGCTGGGTCTGCGGCTGTGAATAGCCAGATCCTGCTTTCCTCAGAAGCAAGTACTCTTGCCACATCACCTTATGTGACTAAAAGTAGGCACAGTTTTCTGTTTTTGCTTTTAACCAGAAACCAACTGTTCCTGGAATCACAGGGCCAAAAGAATTTATTAAGCTGAAATTAATACAAAGAGGCAGAGAAAAAGAGAAGAAAAGTTTCATGATTGGGAGTTATATATGGAACAGGCTTGTGTGGGAGATTAATTTTTCATTTTATTGTGAATCAGAACACACACAAACACATATATTCACCATTTTAACTTCTAAAAAGCATTCTGGCTGTATTTCTTCCAGGACAGATTTATTTGTTCTTCTAGGAGTCCATGGTATATTCAACATTCTTTGCCAACATCACCATTCAAATACATCAATTGTTTTTCAGTCTCCCTCCTTCATTGTCCAGCTTTCACATGCTTATGAGGTGGCTGAAAATACCATAACTTCAGTCAGGTGCTCTTTAGTCCTCAAAGTGACATCTTCACTTTCTAATATTTTAAAAGGATATTTTACAGCATTTTCCCAATATAATATGCTAAATATATTTTTAAATTCTTTTTATTTAGAGGCTCACTAGGAAAATTATACTGCCTAAGGCACTTGACTGCTAACCAGAACGCTGGGAGTTCAAACCCACCAGCCACCTTCTGGGAAGAAAGATTGGGAAATCTACTTCTGTGGAGATGCCGTGTCTGAAACCCAAGGAGGGGTTGCTATGAGTCCAATCAACTAGACAGCAGTGAGTTTTATTTATTTATGAAAACGATACACACACACACACACACACACGCATACACATATATATTTTTTCTTCCAGTGTCTCCATGGAAATTTCTTGGGTACAAGGAAGCAATAAGTTAACAGTATTTTTTTCCCTTCACCCAAGTTAGTATGTGTCTACCCTCTAGTTAGTGGTTTACCATCCCTTTTTCACCCACCCCTGGTAACCATCAAAGAATATTTCTTTTTTTGTGAAACCTTTTCCTTGACATTTTGTAACAGTGGTCTCATACAATTGTCCTTTTGTGATTGACTAACTCACTCCGCATAATGGTCTCTAAGTTCTAGAGATGTTATGAAATGTTTCACAGATTCATTATTGTTCTTTAACATTGTGTAGCATTCTATTAAACGTATGTACTATAGTTTGCTGATCCATTCCTCCATCGATGGGCGTTTAGGCTGTTTCCATCTTTTTGCTTTTTTGAATAGTGCTGTGATGGACATGGGTATGCATATATCTGTTCATGCTTTTTAACTTCCTGACTGCCGCTTCCATGGGTACTGATCGTGGATCGAAGTAAAATGAAATCTCTGACAACTTCAATTTTTTTCTCCATTTATCATGATGTTGCTTATTGGTCCAGTTCTGAGGATTTTTGCTTTCTTAAGGTTGAGAGGTATAATATATACTGAAGGATTTAATCTTTTACCTTCATCAGTAAGTGCTTCAAGTCCTGTTCACTTTCAGCAAGGAAGGTTGTATACTCTGCATATTGCATGTCATTAATGGAGTCATCCTCCAATCCTGATGTTGTGCTCTTCTTCCTATAGTCCAGCTTCTCAGGCTATTTGCTCAGCATACAGATTTACTAAATATGGTGAAAAGACACAACCTTGACACACACCTTTCCTGATTTCAAACCATACAGTATCCCCGATCTATCTACAAAAATCTACAAAATCAATATTCATGCTGCAGTGTGAACAAGTTGGTGAAAACTCCAATTATGATTGATCAAATGTCGAACACAATAGGAATTTGTATTATTTTGTGTATGGTGGGTGCACTTGTGGATATCCTGGCATATACTAGGGAGTACATGTCCATAATAGGGGTTTGTTCATCTCAGTTTTTTGTTTGTGTACTAGACTTACTGCTGTGTGATTAGTTATTTGTTCTTAGTACAATAAAGTGTTGTTCCTTACAAGCTCTCCCTCTCCTTTGTGTCATGACTGCCAAAGTATTGCATTTTCACTGAGCAAATTTGGATAGTGTTCACCTGGGCAGCAACAGGTGAGTTAGTGTAGGTATTATTGGTCATGAATTACTCTAGCCTCTACCCCACAATCTGCATGACCTGAGTCCTAAAGAAGTCTGTCTCCTTTGTCTCCCTAGTCTTTGTCCAGAGAGTTACCTACTTGTACAAAACCAAAAGCAGCTGTCTCTCCAACTAATCTGCAAACTCTTTATTTTTCATCTTGGTACCTTTCATAGCTACTATAGTTCCTAGAACATAGTAGATGCTCGATAAACACAGGTGGAATAAATGTCAACAGATTTTCCAAAATATTCTGGTGAAGGTGGCATAATATACTGTATATAATCTATAGCACAAACCTATGCCATTCCATCTTGGCCTAGCCATTGTACCTATTTGCAGAAATGTATCTTGGAGTTTAAGAGGGAAAGCCAAAGAAGAATTTGAGAGTCTCTGAATCAGGTATTTGCAAATGATAATAGCTAGTATGTTTGAAAACTTAAAATGTGACAGATACTGTTGTAACCACTTCTTACACATTATCCTATTTACTCATTAAAATAGTATGTTAGGTAAGTGCTATTGTTATCACATTTTAAAGATGGGAAACAGAGGCACAGAGAAATTAAGTGATTTGCTTAAAGTCACATAGTAAGTGGTAGAGTCAGGATGCAAACCCAAGCAGTCGGACTCTAGAGCTGTTATCTTCTTCACTACACTGTAGTGCCTTGATGTAGTGTGTGGTGTCTCCAGTTGTCTTTATGGTAAAACTTTCAGTAACACTCAGACTAGTACCAGTACCTTCTTGCTGGGAGGTGAAAGTGGGAAGGTCTTTACAAATCTGGCCTAATTCATCCTTATCAATAGTTGATGATACTCCTGCACATACAGCATCAGTTAACTAAGGGAAGCTGCCAGCCCTTCTGTTCAGAATTTCTGTTGCTTCTTGGAGATTATATTCTCTATGTACGATGATATGCTCTGTAAGTTAGGTAATGCTAACTAATGTGACAAGCCCATGTAGACTGGTTCAAACACAATGCAAATTTCGTTCTTGTGCACACAAAGCTCATGTGCTCATGATCAATGTTCTCCTCCAAGGAGTGACTCGTGGATCCAGGATCCCTCCTTAGGGTTACTCCATTTTCTTCAACAGAAGGATGTACATTTCTATCAATCCAAAGAAGAAGAAAGAACACAAAGGATTTTGCATGGGAGGTTTTGATGAGTCAGGCCTAGTAAAAGCACACATCAATTCCACTCACATTCCCTTGGTCAGACCTCAGTCACTGGCCAAATCTACCTGTAGGATTGCTTGAGCAATATAATTTAACTCTGTGCCCAGAAAGACTAGGAATGGGCTTAATGAATAGCTAGCCATCCTCTGCGACACACAGGCTAATCTTAGAGTTTGCAGAGAATGTAATCAGTAAAAAGATTGCTAAGTCCCATATTATTTCAGTTCATTAATTCTTTAAGGGAGAAAACTACAATAGTGGAACTTTCAGGACATTCATTTTACACAGGTAGGTCATTGTTGGTTTCCACCATCTCTTTTAAAACAGCCCATGGGGAGCTTATACAAAATAAAGCAAAAAAAGAACTTGGGGCTTCTCAATTTCTAATGTTTCCTTCCATACAAGGAGACTGTCTCAGTTATTTAGTGCTGTTACAACAGATATGCCACAAGAGGAGAGCTTTCGCAAACAGAAATTTATTTTCTCACAGTTTAGGAGGCTAGAAGACCAAATTCAGAGCACTGGCTCTAGAGGAAGGCTTTTTCTCTCTGTGGGCTCTGGAGGTAGGTCCTTGTCTCTTTCGCTTCTGCTTCCTAGCTTCTTGGAGAGCTCTGTGTGTCTTGACCTCTATCTTATCCCATTTCCCTTCTCTGGCTTTCTTGTTCAATCTCCTTTTCATTTTATATCTCAAGAGATTTACCAAGACATACTCTACACTAATCCTGCCTCATTCATATAATAGAGACAAACTATTCTCAAACGGGATTATAACCACAGGCAGGTTGTTGTTGTTAGATGCCATCAACTTGGCTCTGACTCACAATGACCCTGCATACAAAAGAACAAAACACTGCCTGGTCCTGCACCATCCTCACAATCCTGGCTATGCTTGAGCCTATCATTGCAGCCACTGTGTCAATCCATCTCATTGAGAGTCTTCCCCTTTTTCTCTGACCCTCCACTTTACCAAATGATATCCTTTCTCCAGGGACTGGTCCCTTCTGACCACATGACCAAAATAGGTGAGACAAAGTCTGCTCATTCTCGCTTCTAAGGAGCATTCTGGCTGTACTGCTTCCAGGATAGATTTCCAGGCATAGAGGCTAGGATTTACAACATGGATTTTTTGGGGACACATTTCAGTCCATTACAAAGACCACTGTTCATCTACACTGCACATCTACTTTCATTGCTTATTGCTTATGCATGTGCCAGCCTGGGCATGCTCTACCCCACAGGTATTGACTTCTGTTTCTACATTATTCATTACAGCAGATATAACTGGTAGTTCATACCATCCTCTGATGACACTGTAACCACAAATGAGCAGATGTCTCAGAGGCAACCCCTGCTTATGGTTTTAGAAAATGGAAAAGGGCAAACCTGTTGTGGCTGAAGTAGGGATGGTGGGGTCCAGGCCCCTCTTTTACTCCCTCTATCCCAGGCCCCCCAGCATACCTTACCATTCTGGGGGACAAGTTTGAAAACTACTGTTTCAGGAGCCATGCCAGCCACTGTAAAGAGCTGTGAATGCACTAATAAATAATTCTGTACTGTTCTTCCAGGAGTAAACACATTCTATAACTAGCTCTACAGTTGTCATTTTCTAATTAATAGCAATTATATGACATCGGAAAAGGATCCTGCAGTGGTTTCCCAGACAAGGATCCTGGAAAAGGCCGCTCAGTGGTTAGGCAGTTGGCTGTTAACCGAAAGGTCAGGAGTTCGAGCCTACCAGCCACTCAATGGGAGAAAGGTGTAGTATTCTGCTTCTGTAGACATTTCAGCCATTGAAACCCTATGGGGCAGTTCTACCCTGTCTTACAGTTTTGCTATGACTCAGAATTGATGTGATGGTGATGGGTTTATAGGACACTGAAGGAGCTCTGGTGGCACAGTGGCTAAGCACTCAGCTGCTAACAGAAAGGTTTGTGATTTGAATCCACCAGCTGCTCTGAAGGAAAAAGATGTGGCAATCTGCCTGTAATCTATAACCATTACAGGCTTGGAAAAGCTATGGGGACACTGTCCTATAGGGTTGCTGTAAGTTAGAATCGACCTGACAGCAACTAGTTCAGTTAAGTCATTGAGGAGCCCTTTTCCAAGGATAAAGACTTGTTGAATGAAAAGTGATGAATGGGTCTGTTTATTCCTTAATCACATCACTCTATATGACATTGAAGTCTTCTCAGGGCTTATCTCTAAAACCAAACCAAACTCATTGCCACAGACTTGAATCTGACTCATAACCACCCCCACTGGGTTTTTGAGGTGGTAAATCTTTACAGAAGTAGACTCCCCCATCTTCCTTCCATGGAGCAGTTGGTTCCGTGGAGCCTAGGACCAATCACCAAATGCTGTCGAATCCTATGTCACCTCCCATCACAAGAACAGATGACATCATACCACCTCTACGAGAAATCCTGACATTAGGGTTATACCTTTGTGGTCCCCTTCTTTAGACTGCCCAACTCAAATATGTGAGTAAGATCCCAAATTGGCCAAGAGGTTAGATATAGAGTGACTGGCAATATAAAGTAGGAAAGAAATATTTCATTTATTCTTAAATCTTTGAAGTGAGTTAGCTGCCTTTAAAGAATTTATCTTTTAGAGGAAAAACATATTCTAGTTCCAGAAGACAGAACTTAACTGCACCAATTTGTTTCGATTGTTTTTCCTTTCAGATTGTAAGAAGAGCAACAATGCTATTGTGTTCATATTTTTATCTTCAGCACTTTCAGTGGTAAATGATAGAGGTACTTAATAAGTAGTTGGTAAAGAAAGGAAGGAAGGAACTAAGAAACAACCTTCCCCCCCCAAAAAAAATGTAGGAAGGGACAGAATAAGGAAGCCATTTTGTGATACAATCTGAACTACCTTAAGGCCAGGTTAGATTTTCACAATTGTTGTTGTTGTTTGCCGTCGAGTCGGCCCCGACTCATAGCAACCCCTCCTTGCGTTTCCGAGGCAGTATCACTACGGAAGTAGGATTGTCCAACCTTCCTTCTGAGGAGTGGCTGGTGGGTTTGAACCGCCAGCCGTCTGGTTAGCAGGCAAGTGTCTTAGCCACTATGCAACCGGAGCTCCCAGATTTTCACAATAGTAGATACTAAAGTATCTACTAAAGTAACAGTATAGATACTGTTAAAGTAAGGAGCTCTGGTGGCACAGTGCCTAAGGCATTTATTTGACTGCTAACCAGAAGACTGGCTGTTCAAATCCACCAACTGCTCTGCAGAAGGAAGATGAGGCAATCTACTTCTGTAAAGACTTACCACCTTAGAAACCCAACGGGGTTTGCTATGTGTTAGAATATACTCAGTGGCAGTGGGTTTGGTTTTGGTTTTTGGTTTAAATGAGGAGGTTGAAGAGACAGTATTTAGTTCTTAACCTAGCAACAAAATGAAAATGAACTCAAGCTGGACAGACAGACGGTTCCCTAGGCTTTGTCTAAGTGTATAAGTATTTGAACAAACACCAAGTGATGGTGATGGTTGCACAACACTGTGACTATAATCAATATCACTGAACTACACATTTAAAAATGTATACACTTAAAAAACATATAATAGTTAAAATGGCCAATTTTATGTTATATATCAATTTTACAATAAAATTGAAACAAACAAACAAAACCAACTGATTGAAAACTTGTCTTCTTTGTTATATAGCTAAAGAGCTGTAGGCCTTGAAAAATTTATATCTTTCTTGGACCTCATTTCCAGTGTATTAAAATGAGAATGATACTTCTTGATCTTTCTGGGGAAGGAGGAGAGTTGAGGCTGGGGAGAGGCGGTAAGACTATGAGGATGACACAAAAGGTGTGAAATTCTAGTGGGAGTACGAATAGTAGTAGCATCATCAGAACCTAACTGCATGGACGATAATGACCAAGATCAAAATTAGGCCAAGGCTGATTCCTATGACCCAGAAGTCAGACATATCTCCACTCTCCAACCTTTTTACCAATTATGACACCAGCTGTCCCTCCCATGGCACTCTATACTTTTCTTCTTGGTTTGAAAATCCATGGCCATGGTCACAAAGAACTCACAGATCATCGTTACAGTTAAGTGGTTTATTTAGGAACAGGGTACAATGTGGGATCAGGATCAAGAAGCATGTAGGCAATCTCCCTTCTACTGTGAAGGCTTCCTCTTGGCCCACTGAAATCAGGCTCCTCTCAGCACCGTGAGGTTGGGCTTCTCTCAGCCTCCTGAGGGAGGACCCCCCCTCAGCCCCCTAAGATCAAGGTCCTCTCACCCTCCCCCACCTCCAGGACAGGTTTCTCTTGGTCCCTTCATGACTGGTTCCTCTGGGCCCCCTCAGGAGAGACTCCTCTTGGCCCTGCCATCTGTCACCATGTGTAGACAGGACCAGCTTAAAAACAAAATCAGCAAACAGAACTTAAGCAACAAATTCTAGTCCACTTTTTAAAATTCCTCTCCTATTGGCTTTCACTTCAAATCACCTTTCCTTAGAAGTTTCCCAACTGCTAAATATGCTGAAAGCCAACCAGCTATCAGGAAATAAATAAGTAAATGGAAGGACTGAAAGGAAATAACTAAATAAATAATATAAAAGAAAGCAACATAACTCTATAGAAATATTTTGAAACAGATTAAATCATAAATTCTTCTAATGCCTTCCCAAGGCACTGGGTACACAGATACTCTCAGAGACGCTGCAACAGAGAGAAAACGGAGTTGATGACATCCAACAATTCTACAAGGAAGGAAGATGTTTGGCGACACATTAAAGAACACAGGCCTCCTGTAACTGTTTGTATACCTTTAGCACTGTTTCCTTTTCTTCTTATAAAAATGCTTCTTGATATTTTTGAGTTAGAAGGCTCTTCTTAGCTTTGGGCTCTGAGTCTAGATTCTCGATATTTTCTATTCTGCTCAGATTTAAGAATGCGCTCACTTCTTTGTCTTTCCCATATTTTTGCCTTCCCTCCACCAGACTCTTCATTAGCTTTGCAAATTCCTCTTTCCTGCTTGTATGTTTGTTTCCACAATGGTGGGGATAGCTGGTCCCTTCTGGAGACAATGTCTTCCCTTCACCAAGAAAAACAAAACAATCTTCTAACAACCACCTTAGCACTCTCCCCATATTTTCTCAGCCAAGAATTTTAAACTACAGTGAATTCCATCTTTACAAATCCTCAATGCCTTTTTCATTTTTTTTTTAACTTTCCATTTATATAATTGTGGAGGCTCCAGGCTTCACGTGGGCTTTCCCAGAGCCTCCACAATCACATTCTCACCTGCTCCCCCCCAGACAGGGTGACTCACTGGGAGGGAGGTCTAACAATGAGGAGAGATGTGTGAGGCCTGTACCTTATCCCAATATATCTGTTCCCTCCTCCTCCCATAGCAACAAGGAGAGCTCCCAGAGAAGCAGTGCCTGATCTCTTGGCAAGCGTTGGAACTGGGATGCTGCTGAGAAGTGACACCTCCTCCCCGCCTCTTCTCCCAGAGCTCACAGCTTCACGCCTGGGGTCAGGCAAGCTTCCAGCAGCAACCTCAGCAGTCTCCCTTTAACCCTTCCAGGCTTTAGCATCCTCTGAGGCTCCATCTGGCTTTCAAATCGCTGGTTATAAAGGCAGCTCTTCAGAACTAGATTTGAACCCTGTTGTTGTTGTTGTTGTTGTTATTGTTGTTTGCCGTCGAGTCAGCCCCGACTCATAGCGACCCCTCCTTGGGT
>NW_006921615.1:7447744-7449445 GCF_000298275.1 Orycteropus afer afer
GCAGTATCACTACAGAAGTAGGATTGCCCAACCTTCCTTCCAAGGAGTGGCTGGTGGGTTTGAACCGCCAGCCTTCTGGTGAGCAGTCAAGTGCTTTAGGCACTATGCTACCAGAGCTCCCAGAGCCCCCACAACTCTAGTTCCATTCAAATCACAAAGGTGATCTATTATGAATTGTGTTCCCCAAAACTTTATGTTGAAGTCTTAACCCTGGTAACTGTGAACATGACCTTGTTTATAAACAGGGTCTCTGAAGATGTTATTAGTTAACTTGAGGTCACACTCATGTTGTAGGATGGGTCCTAAGCTAATCTCAATTTATTGTTGTTGTTGTTGTTGTTATATGCCGTTGAGTAGGACCTGACTCATAGCGACCCTTCCTTGGTTTCCGAGGCAGTATCACTATGGAAGTAGATTGCTCAACCTTCCTTCCAAGGAATGGTTGGTGGGTTTGAACTACCAGCCATCTGGTTAGCAGTCAAGGGGAAGAATAGTGTGAAGATGCATCTGCAAGCCAAAGAACAGCGGGGGCTACCAGAACCTGACAGAGACAAGGAAGGATTTCCCCTAGAACCTCCAGAAAGAACATAGTCCTGCAGACACCTGGGCTTTACACTACTAGCCTCTAGAACTATGAGACAGTAACTTTCTGATGTATGAACCCATCCACTTTGTGGTACTTTGTTATGGTACCTCTAGAAAACTAACATACAACCATTCATCAAAGATCACCCACACAGAACAGTGAGTTAGGCACTACTGATGACAAAATTAATCTCAGTCCCCCAAACAAACAACGAAACGCAACATATTGCCATCAAGTCAGATCTGACCAATAGCAACCCCTCCTTGGGTTTCCGAGGCTTATCACTATGGAAGAAGATCGCCCAATCTTCCTTTGGAGGAGTGGTTGGTGGGTTTGAACCTCCATCCTTCTGGTTAGCAGTCAAATGCCTTAGGCACTATGCTACCAGAACTAAATATTTGGAGCCTTCACTTCTGGTTGATTTTATCCTGTTATTTTATGATGCCTTGTGTTCCAGTGGTATAGTGCCTAAGGCACTTGACTGCTAACCAGAAGGCTGATGTTCAAACCAACCAGCCACTCCTCTGAAAGAAGGCTGGGCAATCTACTTCTGTAGTGATACTGCCTCGGAAACCCAAGGAGGGGTTGCTATGAGTTGGGTCTGACTTGAAGGCACATAACAACAACAACAACAACATCCTAGATTTGGAAGCTCGGGTGGTGCAGTGGTTAAGGTATTTAGCTGCTAACCAAAAGGTCAGCAGTTCCAACCCACCAGCCACTCTGAAGGAGAAAGATGAAGCATTCTCCTTCTGTAAAAATTTACAGTCTTGGCAATGGTTCTATAAGTTTATTTGTATGATCTGAATTCCCAGGTGTATAGTAGAGTTGACAAGGGACAAGGTTGTAGTCACTTCTTGGTCACTGCCAGCTACCCAGAGGGACCGAGTAGATGAACCTGTGGGCTTGGGACCATAGTTGCAGGGGACATCAAGCTTAACTGGCATAACATACTACACAAAACAATGTTCCACCTCCTACTTTGGTTAGTAGCGACTAGGATCTTAAAAGCTTGCAAGCTGCCATCTAGATGCAACAATGGACCTCTCCTCATCCGGAGCAAAGAAGAATGAAGAAAACCAAAAATTGATGGAAACAATTGGTCCTAGTGACTG
>NW_006921615.1:7450038-7454903 GCF_000298275.1 Orycteropus afer afer
CTACTCTATCTTATAGGGTCACTATGAGCCAGAATTGACTCAATGGCAGTGGGTAGATTTAAAATCCTAGATTAATTCAATCATATTATATGTAGGTCATAATATAACAACCTCAAAATGAAAAGCAGTTAGCAATTCTTCTGTCTGCAAGGCTGTTATGGTTATACTTTCCTGAGGGTTAATATCTGCAAAATAATTTGAGGAAATTGGTGCAATTAAAGCATATGGAGACACACAAGTTATTTTAATTTATAGGCAAAGAAAAGAAAATCAGCAATTCCTTTGTTGAAGTCACCTAAAAATTTTATAGCATCAAGTGAAAAGTATATTATAGTTTACCAAAAGAGCAAAAGTTGTATTTATGCTATTTTCATAGTTTAATTATTATTTTGAGTGTTCCAACTAGGATCAAGAATTGGGTAGAATAGGGGAAAGGAGATGTATAGGATATATATGACTTTCCTATGCTTTATTATTATTACGGTGAAAATATACACAACAAACAAACACCTACCTTCCTGTGCTCTTTAATCTCCAGACTGAATTAAATTGCTTCTTCCTACTTCTTACTTCCCCATTACCACCACTCAAAGTCCATAGCTTTCAAAAAGAGATGAAAACACATTCAAACATCACTAGAACTTTAAGACCTTCCAGGCTTGTGCTAGGAGTTGCTGTCAGCTTGGGATATTATCCCTAGTTCCAAGTGGTGGTATCCAAGCTGCACATCCATGAAACCACTGGGTGGGCTGGCCATTAGGACCACAGGTAAAATGACTGTATTGTTTATGCTGCAATGGAATTAACTCCACTGTAGGTTTTCTGAATTTCGGAGAGAAAAAGTTAAATACAGCACATGCCCTAAACATTGTAACAACAATGCCACCTTGATAATTTCCAGTCAAAGAGATGAGAGGAGAACAAAACCATTCATGGAGCACATACTATGTCTCAGACTCTTGTGCTAAGCAGATATAAAGCCTAGAAATTCTCACCAAAAAATTGCAAGAGGGAAGCGTTTTCGTGGCTAATTTTATAGTTAAGGAAGTAGGCACAAAGAGGTCATGGCCAATGTGAGATGTGACAAGAAGGGTAGACCTGGGCTTTGAATGCGAGTATGCAACCTCTCACTTGTTGCCATGAAGTCAATTCTGACTCATAGGGACACTATAGGAAAGAGCAGAACTGTCCCATAGGGTTTCCAAGACTGTAATCTTAATGGGAACAGACTGTCCCATCCTTCTTCCACAGAGCAGCTGTTGGGGTCAAACCACCATCCTTTTGGTTAGCAGCTGAATGCTTAACTATTGTGTCACCAGAGCCCCTTTAACACTAAGAGCAGGAAAAAACAAACAAAAAAACCCAACATCAAACACATTGCTATTGACTTGATTCCAACTTACAGCAACCCTATAGGACAGAGTAGAACTGCCCTATGGAGTTTCCAAGCCCATCAATCTCTACAGAAGCAGACTGTTACATCTTTCTCCCATGGAGTAGCTGGTGACTTCAAACTGCCAACCTTCTGGCTAGCAGCTGAGTGTTTAACTGCTACACCACTAGTACTCCTTTATAAGCTCTTAGCCCTGTTCCTTTTACCACACCATGTTCCTTCAAAACATGTACATGCCTTCATCACACTAAAAGAAAAGCAAATCAAAGGGAGGTTGGTCAGGAAAGAAATGTTCAATAAATTGTACTCACTTCTGCCCTCTGGGTTCTGAAATTCTGCCAACACTGGTCAAGTCATCCCTCCACCATCTCTGTTTTCTCACTGTTTCACTCCATATCTGCTCTGTTACAGCAGACATTTCCTGTTCTTTCTCTGCAGACTTTGGCTACCTGTGTCTGCTACTGGTATTTAACTTGACCCTGTTTCCCTGATCTTTTTTTTTTCTTTTAATAAATACTTGAAATTCTCATTGAGAAATCAATATAAGATGCCCAACTGGATAAGTAAAGGAGAATTCAAAAACCAAACACAGATCAAACTGTACTCTGGTCAAAACAAACAAAAAACACTCAATATAATTAAAACAAAAACAAATTATTATAACAGTGTTTCAGATACACTAAAGTTGTAGGAAAAGCTTAGTTATCCAGACCTTCACTAATCAGCACCCTGAAAAACAAGATTTTTTTTTTCCTGGATTCTATTTTTAAGAGAAAGAAGCAATTGACACTCAAAACACATCAAGCGCTGACTGAACAAAACGAATTCCTGATTATGTTCTGAAGTCAGGATACATTTCTCACCTCTCTCCGACCCCTATCTTTTTCTGGCTGAAAAACCCTCATTGGCCTGTCAAGTTTTATTTCAAATATCTTTGTGATGAGTTATGTCTTGCCAAACTGTCAAGATAATGCCTCTTCCTTTAACACCCCAGAAACTTTATACACCTCTTTCTATTCTAATACTTACCATCCTGAATGGTCAACATGTATCTATACATCGGATTCTCAGGGTCATGTAAATGGTTATGACTACTGGCTAATAATGGAAAGGCTGGAGGTTCAAAGTCCACCCACAGATGCTTCAGAAGAACGGCCTCTTCCAGTCAGTTGGCCAGGTAGCTGACTTCCAAATCTCTTGGCATAGATGAGTGCCTCCACCATGGCAACCATTTGTTGAAACATCTCACTGGCATTCTGTCAATTCCTAGAACCTTGTTTTTCACCAATTCTTTCAGTGTAGCTTCAACTTCTTCCTTCAATACCATTGGTTCTTGATCATATGCCACCTCCTAAAATGGATGAGCATCAACCAATTCTTTTTGGTACAATGCCTTTGTGTATTCCTTCCATCATCTTTTAATGTTTCCTGCAGCATTCAATATTTTGCCCATAGACTCTTTCAATGTTGCAACTCAAGGCTTCTATTTTTTCCTCAGTTCTTTCAGCTTGAGAAATGCTGAGCATGTTCTTCCCTTTTAGCTAACTCCAGGTCTTTTTGCACATTTCATTATAGTAACTGACTTTGTCTTCTTGAGCTACTCTTTGAAATCTTCTATTTAGCTCTTTTATCTTGTTATTTCTTTCATTTGCTTTAGCTACTCTCTGTTCAAGAGCAAGTTTCAGAGTCTCTTCTGGCATCCATTTTGGTCTTTTCTTCCTTTCCTCTCTTTTTTAATGACCCTTTGCTTTCTGCATGTTTGATGCTGTTGATGTCATCCCATGATTTCTCTGGTTTTCAGTCACTGGTGTTCAAATCTATTCTTTTGATGGTCTCTAAATTCAGGTGGGATATAATCAAGGTCATATTTTGGCTTTTGTGGACTTGTTTTGTCTTCAGCTTCAACTTGAACTTGCACATGAGCAATTGATGGTCTGTTCCACACTCAGCTCCTGCCTTTGTTTTGGCTGCAGATATTGAACTTCTCCATTGCCTCTTTCCACAGATGTAGTCAATCTGATTCCTGTGTAGTCCATATGATGATGTCCATTTGTATGGATGCTGTTCGTATTGTTGAAAAAAGGTATTTGCAATGAATAAGCCATTAGTCTCACAAAACTCTATCATGCAATATTCAGTGTCATTTCCATTCCCAAGGCCATATTTTCCAACTACTGGTGATTGTTCTTTGTTTCCAACTTTTGCATTCCAATCACCAGTAATAATCAACACATTTTGATTGCATGTTTGGTCAACTTCAGGCTGCAGAAGTTGGTAAAATGTTCACTTTCCTCATCTTTGGCTTTGGTGGTTGGTGCATAAATGTGAATAGTAGTATTAATTGGTCTTCCTTCCTCTAACTGCCCCTTCCTTCTTCCAACTCTTTCTTAGTCTGGAAGCTCAGCTGAAACCTGTCCACTATGGGTTACCCTGCTGGTATTTGAAATACAGGTGACATAGCCTCCAGCCTCACAGCAACATGCAAGCCATCACTGTATTACAACTGACAGACAAGTGGTGGCTAGTTAACACTACTTTTATTTAATCACATTGTTTATTTAATAAAAGCACTCTCATCCTCTAAGCATTGCTACTAAGTGAAATATTGCTATCCTTAGGGTAGTACAGCCTATACACCATAACTTTCATGAGGCTGACAGAAAATATACCTAATCTAGGCCAAAAGAGCTGAACAACTGAATTCTGGCCCAAATCCTCGCTACATGCAATGCATTTTTATCCTGATTTTGTTTACCTGGAAGCAGCTGTCCAATGGAAATGAACATAATGAACATATACATTCAAAGAATAAGCACATTATCCTAAGCCAGTATACAGTCTATACATATACACATTCACAGACATGAAACAGAAGTTGCATTAAGTAATGTCTTCCCTTTAAGGAGCCTTTTTTTATCCTTAGTATGTGTGATTTAAAAAAACAAAACAAAACAAAAAGACAGTTGTCATTGAGTCACTTCTGACTCATAGCAACCCCTTGTTTTTGAGGAAAATTGCACTCCATAGGGTTTCTGTGACCTTTCAGAGTAGATTGCCAGGCCTTTCTTCCAAGGGACCTCTGGGTGGCTCCAACCTTTCTGTTAATAGCTGAGGACTTAACCTTCTGCACCACCCTAGGACTCCTACTATGTATAATATAGTCTGTTGTATTTTTCTGTTCTATTATCTTTCCTTTTGGGTTGTCTGTTTTAAATGTGGGTCATGTTCCACCAAATTGATCTCAGCACCCCATAATGAATCAAGATCCACATATGAAAAACCTAAACTCTAGTACACAGTCATTTGCCTTACTTATTCCTGATCTCTACTGATCAGAGGTAATGAACTAGTACTCAGTGCCTCCATATTTTGATTCTGCCCAACTATAGTTATCAGGTTTTATTTCAAGAGCTCTGGTAGCTTAGTGGCTAAAGCACTTGACTGCTAACCAGAAGGCTGGTGGTTCAAACCC
>NW_006921615.1:7455003-7455705 GCF_000298275.1 Orycteropus afer afer
TCCTACTTCCGTAGTGATACTGCCTCGGAAACCCAAGGAGGGGTCGCTATGAGTCGGGGCCAACTCGACGGCACATAACAACAACAACAACAAAACTACTCCTACCCACAGTGGTATATGGTAGTAATTTACTAGAACAGGAAGAGAAATCAGTAATATTTAACTCACTTTATATTTATACAATGTGAGGCATTGGTAGTTCAGTGGTAGAATTCTTGCCTTCCGTACAGCAGACCTAAGTTCAATTTCTGGCCCATGTACTTCGTGAGGAGCCCTCACCTATCCATCAATGAAGGCGTGTGGATTGCTGTGATGCTGAGCAAGTTTCGCAGCGCTTCCAGACTAAGAGAGACTAGGAAGAAAGACCTGAAAATCTACTTCTAGACATCTGCCAATGAAAACCCTATGGATCACAAGGGTTGGATTCACAGCTGATCATGGGGATGCAGCAGGACTGGGCAGCTGTTCATTCCATTGTGCATGTGGTCTCAGGACTGACTCAGTGGCAGCTAACAAAAACAACAACATACTCATACAATAAGGAATAGACGGTCCATGGGAGATGTGTAATTAGCTAGACCTCCACTAATTAATGGTCATTATTAAACATTTAAAAGAATTACATGACAACAATGTTTACCACCTAATGATATGGATACACTCACTACTCCTCACTTGCTAAGTTTTTTTTTTTTTTTTTTT
>NW_006921615.1:7462455-7474902 GCF_000298275.1 Orycteropus afer afer
GGTATTTTCACGCAAATTCTTCTGCTAGTTGGGGTTTAGTCCAAATCTGCATCCTTTCCTTCAAGGCTCAGGGGTCCAAGATTATCTTCTGTGTCTGTGTTAATTGGTTTCCCTTTTCTTTGTTGAAGAGGGTCTGCGCAATCCTTCTGCCTAGTCTGCCATCTTGCCCCGCCTCACTTGCTAAGTTTTACAGAACCAATTTCGTTCCTGGTTGTCATTTCTTAAATTGTCAGTCATCCAGAATATGCATTTAGCTTGAGTTTCAATACATGATGAATCATTCTTGGGGAAATCTCTCTTCCTTGTGAGTGCTAACACCTTGGATAACAGAAAATAGGAGGCTCTAGAAAATGTGATATTTTTTAGGAGGACTGGCTATGGCTGACAAAGTTTTCAACTCAAAACTCCAGTGGCCAGCTCTACAGCCTGAGGACTGCATCCTGGCCACATTTTCATTTGTCCCTAGCCATTTCTACTCAGTTTCTCTTACAAAACTAAGACGATAATTATAATGATTACAATGAGCTCCCGTTTATCCTCCAGCAGTGGTGGGGGAGTATTGACTGTAATCAGACACATTTATATTGGATGGTAATAACAGCAGGGGTATTACATAAATAATGTTCTATTTTTTTTAACCTTATCTCTCCCTAATAAGGCTTCTTCTTAAAATTATATTTAAAAGGCAAAAAGAAAAAAAAAGTATGACTACAGCACAGCTCCAAAAATACCTGCAGTAAGAGTTAATACCACTAACTGGACGGTCAGTTGAATACTTATGCAACACACATCCACATACACAGAGACACACAAACACACATATACCTTCCAAAACAGCTGGGAAAAAATTCAGAGAATATTTGTTTATTTTTGACTCACCAAGAAGAGTGAATCAACTTTCATATTTTGGATGATTCATCTATGGAATTTCTATCTTTGAATAAGTATGAATATTTATTTTGCTATAGCTTTTCCCTTCTCCTTTACTGAACTCAAACTTGACTTTAAAAGTATCTGAGTAACATACTAACAAGGCTTTTGTTTGATAAAGCAGTTAAGTATGCACTGTTTTCACGTTGGTGTGATGCCATTGTCTTTCCTTGTAGTATTAGCCTGTCATATACCAGGAGACAAGACAATGAGGGATTTGCCTCCTAATGCCTGTCAGTCTGACCCCTTTGGACCTGTTGACATTGACAGCATGGGAAGACCAGAGACAGCAACTTCAATCGCCAGTTCTCTCACCTGACCTCATTCTGTGGCTGGCCAACTAGGTCCAATAAGGATAACACCAAGTTTATGGCACAGTTCCAGAGAGCCTGAGATACTGATACTGACTAAAACTGCTTATAACATAGCTATATTACAAAAACAGATTTATTTAAAAAAATTAAGTAATGGCTGAACTTCAGGAAAATCTCAGGTTTATGTGAAAACAAGTTATCTTCTTGATAGTGACTAGCTATTGCTTCAAAGGAACACAAAAAGTCAGAAGAATATTTTGAAATAACTATGACCTACTATAGAAACTGAGGTATGACATTTACTTACTGATCCTCAGTTGCTCTGCCTGTAAAATGGGATTTATGTGATTTTTAAGTCCTCACTAGCTCTAATTTCTGAAATCATGATCTGAGAGGAATAATGGTAGCTCTCTGCAGGGATGTGAGATAAAGAACAGTCCTGATGTCATTCAGTCACTATGGAACAGACTATGTGAAAGTGTCAGCTAGTTCTTAAGTGAGACAATTTATCACTCTCACCCTCAGAGCTACCATTTCCTTCACCCCTTGCCCCCGAGATCCCCACCTCCATTTAAGCACAACCATAAAGTTGGCACCAATAATAACCTTGGGTTTAAGGGCCTTTTACTCACTTGAGTCTTCTCCTCTAGTTTAATTACTCTACAGACTTTGGTGGTAGATAGTCTGGGTTCAAATCCCAGCTCATGAGCTATGTAAGAGTGAACAAATTATGTACCTTTGTATACAGTTTTCACTTCAGTGAAACTAGGAATGTGATAAAAGAACCTAGCTTGTAGTGTGTACTTAGCACAGAGCCTGGCCCATAATGCATGCATGCATGGTATATGTTGTTGTTGTTATTTGCCGTCGAGTCGGCCCTGACTCATAGCGACCCCTCCTTGGGTTTCCGAGGCAGTATCACTACGGAAGTAGGATTGCCCAGCCTTCCTTCCGAGGAGTGGCTGGTGGGTTTGAACCGCCAGCCTTCTGGTTATGGTAGGTATGATTATTGTAAAAGGAGTCCTGGTGGTGCAGTGGGTAAGAACTTAGCTTCTAAGCAGAAGGTCATTGCTTTGAACCTACTCTTTAATAAAAAGATGTAGCAATCTGCTTTCATAGAGATTACAGCCTTGGAAATCCTATGGGGCAGTTCTACTCTGTCCTACCAGGTCGCTATGAGTCAGAATTGACTGCATGGCACACAACAACAACATAATTACAGTTAGAATGCTTGTTTGTTCAACTTGCATCTATCGAGTGCCTCCTGTGTACTATATCCAGGATGGTGCCATTCTTCAAATAGCTCCAGTGAATGTCAAAAACAGATTTCCATTCCCTGTATTGTATTTGCCTGAAACCTAAGTAGGGAGAACAGAGTATCTATACCTTTCAGGTGTGATACTAACAGGGATTTAGCTTGGACATGGGAACAGTTTGACAGATATGCCAACAATCTCATCTCCTCAATGTAGCCATTAGTTCTACTGCAAATTTTCTACCACAGCACTAAGTGCAGAGTTCTCCTCAGCTTTTGCTGTATAGCAGAGATGGCCAGTTGCCCATAATATATGCCCTCCTTTCATGGAACAGAATGCTGCTTCTAGGAAGTAGCCACCCAGGCAGGACACACATGTCCAGCCCCTTCCCACCACCACATAAGTGGGAGCCACACAAATAAGTCTATAACCTGCCATTTTGCTATGTTAATGCACTCCAGGGATCTCTGGCAGCATAGTGCCTGAGGCACTTGACTGCTAACCAGAAGGCTGGCGGTTCAAACCCACCAGCCACTCCTCGGAAGGAAGATGGGGCAATCTACTTCCATAGTGATACTGCCTCGGAAACCCAAGTAGGGGTCGCTATGAGTCAGGTCCAACTCAATGGTACATAACAACAATAGCAACAATGCACTCCAAGTCACTAAAGTAGTTTGCTTTTATGTGATCTAAAATATTATCTTTTACTTAATGATATCAGACACAGAATATGGTACCCACAAGGCCTGTGAAGAAAGGAGGAAGCTGGGAGTGGGCAGGGCTTGAGCTAAAGGAAACATTCAATAAATGGTAGGTGCTGAGGATAGAGATTGTTGCAGGCAGAAGAATGGTCCCCAAAGATGTTCAAGTCTTAATTACTGAGACCTGTGAGTATGATAGGTTACATAGCAAAAAGGATTTTGAAGATATCAAGGATCTTGAGATGGGAAGATTATCCTGGGTGGGCCCAATATTATAAGGTTCTTGAAAGAGTCAAGGAAGTGATATGACAATGGAAGAGATAAACAGAGGAAACAGAGATTGATTGATTTGTTGTTATGCTGCTGGTTTTGAAGACGGAGGAAAATGCCGTAAGCCAAAGAATGGAGGCCAACTCTAGAAGCTGGAAAAGGCAAGGAATGAATTCTAGAAGGAATGCGGCCTTGTAGACATCTTGATTTTAGTCTAGTGAGATCCATTTTGGACTTCTAACCTCCAGATATATAAAATAATAAATTAATATTGTTTTAAGCCACTATATTTGTGGTAATTTGTTACAGCAGCAAAAGGAAATTAAAATGGAGGCCAACAATCTGAATGTCAGTGTCAAAAGAGATGAGATGGTAAGAAGGGGCTAGATTCAGACATTTGTAGTACTTAAGGGGTCCAATCTAGGTAAGTCAGGCAATCTATTCAGTTTGAAATAGAACCTTAGCTAATGATTGGTACATGGTTATGCCTGAGTCTCTAGGAAGAGAGCTTGGCCAAGGCTAGACAAATTTGGGGAAGGGCCACCACATTACCAATCAAAACCATGGCAGCTCTTCTGTCCTAGAGCCTGGTCAGGGAGAATGGGGCGTTCCAAAGGGCATATGGGCCCTCAAGAACTCACTCCAGATGCACTGCTTAGGGCAAGAGAGTCTATTCTAGGCTCCTTCCACTGGGGAGGAAACAGTGGTTAATATCCTCCCTGTGTTAATCAGAACAAACAGCTTTGTGGCACAATGGTTAAGCATATGGCTGCCAACCAAAAGGATCGTGGTTTGAACCCACCAATGGCTCCATGGAAGAAAGACCAGGCAATATGCTTTAAAGATCACAGCCAAGAAACTCTATGGGCCTGTTCTACTCTGCCATATAGGGTCACTAGGAGTCAGGATCTCAGTGGCACCCAAAAACACCACCACTAATCTGCTAGGACAGATCCTAGAAGAGCTGAGCCTGAAAGAGAAAAGTCTAATCAGTGACTGGGCAGGTTGGAAAAGGCAGGGCCTGACAAAGTATCCCTTTAGGGCAGAGCCACCAATGAACACATGATTTAATAACAGTACCCTCAAGGTTCCAAGAATCAACTCTTTTGAATGTTTCTATAAGTTTTATATGTATTTTTGCAGTAAGTGAGTATCTGTTGTTTGCATATCCAACATCTATTCTTTTCTTCTGCTAACAGCAGTCTAATCTTTTGAGAAACTATCCCTCCCTCTTCCATGTTCTTTGGTTGGAGCTGATCCTACATCTCCCAGGTTATGATCTTTAGCTCCAGAGGCCATATGATGATTGTGCAGTCACAGCCAATGAGCATTAGTCCTGCCTTCTGCTGGAACGACTGGTGGAAAAGGAACCTTCTTTGTGCAGGATGAGGGTGTGAGTCTAGCTAGGGCTGCCAGATGGAGAACCTGCATGAAAATAAACACAGCTCAAGAGGAAGCAGAACCAAGAGGTAGAAACAGATTTGGAACAGAATCATCTGAGCACTGGAATCCAACCAAGTCAGAAGGCAATTTTACCCCTTAGTATTTTTTGTTTTGAATCAATATTTTTTGTGTAAGCCAATTTGAATTAGGTTGCTAGTACTTGTAAATGAATGAGTCTTGAATGATATGCATTGTTATTGCAAAACTTCTCTTTCTTCTTTTAAATACAAAACATAAGCTTCCTGGGATTTTAAAGAAGGCAAATAAATTTTGGAGGGTGTGGCAGTGGGGTTGTTGTTGTTGTTGTGTGCCATTGAGTCAGACAGTGGGGAGAGGCGAGTAAAGTGCTGACTATTCTAGCCATGTCTTGATTAGTTCAGCCATTCTAACACTTAATAAACAAAACATTCTTAGCTCTTTTTTAAAAATTAAATAACACATCCAAAAAACCAAAAACCAAACTCACTGCCATGGAGTCGATTTGACTCCTCATAGCGACCTTCCACGGGTTTCCAAGGCAGTATCTCTACAGAAGTAGATTGCCCAATCTTCCTTCTGATGAGTGGCTGGTGGGTTTGAACCACCAGACTTCTGGTTAGCAGTCAAATGCCTTAGGCACTACACCACCAGAGCTCCCTCCCTAAATAACACATAGTAATTGTATAAAAAAAAGAGTAAATATATAAGGGAAAAAAATTTATTACTCTACTACCATAAGATAATCTCCACTGATGTTTTAGTTTGTGTACATCCAAAATTATTTGGGATGTTTATTTTTTAAAAATAATTTATTTTTATTTTAGAAGAGTTTTAGATTTACAAAGAAATTGTAAAGATAGTTGTTCTGGTTACCTAGTGCCATTCTGACACGAATATACCCCAAATGGGATGGCTTGAACAAACAAGAGTTTATTCTCTTACAGTTCAGGGAGCTAGAAGTCCAAGTTCAAAGTGCCAGGCTCTATGGGCTGTGTGAAAGCCCCTCGACCTTGGGCTTCAGCTCTGCCTCTTGCTCCCGCCCCACTGAAGCTAGAGGCATCTCTTCACTCAGGCAACTATTGGCTGCTGAGACTGACAAGCCCAAGGTCAACAAATAAAATGACACAGTCCTGATGTTACCAAACCACGCAGCAGGCCATTAATTCAAGTTCATTGTAAGTCCCAAGGTCGGCAGAGCATGGCAGCTGCTGAACAACATGGCTACACACAGGGTCCAAGCATGCCATAAGCTGGAGACTATTCCCAAAGCTGCTTCTTATATATGGGAAGCAGACCACATACCCAAAGCAGCTATTCAGCTGCTCTAAGAGATTCCACCATGAAGTTAATTACCAATCTCACCACGAGGAACAACTACATTCAGCTGGCCAGCCACTCAACCAGGCCCAGCCAAGTTGACACACAAACTTAACTACCACAATAGTATAGCAAATTCCCATTTATTTCACACTGCAATACCAGTAGCTATAGAGGTGACTCTGACTAGTGGTGGCCCCATGTGATGCGGAAGAGAACTGTACTCCAGAGAGTTTTCAATGGCTGACTTTTGTTGTTGTTGTCGTTGTTCAGAAGTAGATCCCCAGGCCTTTCTTCCCAGGTGCCTCTGAGTGGACTTGAACCACCAACCTTTCAGTTCGTACCTGAGCGCTTTATTGCTTACACCCAGGGATTCTGATCTCACTCTCTTATTATTAATATCTTACTTTAGTATGATATATTTGTCACAATTAATGCACCAAAATTGAGAAATTAATTTTAACTAAAAGTCCATTCAAAGTCTATTCATTTCTCCTTAGGTTCCTAACGTCCTTTTCTGTTCTAGAGTCACATCCAGGATACTACACACATTTAGTTGTCATGTCTCCTTAGGTCCCTCCTGGATGTGAGTTTCTCAGCCCTTTCTGGTGTTTAATGACCTTGACAGCTCTGAGGAGTACTGGTCAACCATTTTGTAAAATGTCCTTCAGTTGAGATTTGTCTGATGTTTTCCTCACGATTAGACTGGGGTTATGATTTTTGGGAAGGTAGACCACAGAGGTGAAAAATCATTTTCATTACATCATATCAAGGGTACATGCTATCAGTATGACTTATCACTGTTGGTATTAACCTTAATCACTTGGCTAAGGAAGTGTTTGTCAAGTTTTTCTACTATGATATGATTCTTTCATTCCCTTTCTCACTCTCTCTGCTCTTCAGAATGAGGAGCTCTGGTGGTGCAGTAAAGCATTTGGTTGCTGTCGAAAAAGGTTGGCAATTTGAAGCCACTAGCTGCTCTGCAGGAGAAAGATGAGGGAGTCTGCTTCTATAAAGACTTACAGCCTTGGAAACCCTATGGCGTAGTTCTACTCTGTCCTATAGGTTAGCAATGAGTTGGAGTGAACTCCATGGCAGTGGGTCGGTAGTCTTCAGAAGGAAGTCACTATGAGCAACCCAGTGAGTATTATGGCCCTACTCCTCGATGACAGATTATCTATACAAATTATTTGGAATTCTTTTGCACAGGAGATTTGCCTATTTTCCTTCATTCATTTATATACTCAATCATATTTATTTATATCAATCAGGACCCATGGATATTTATTTTATACCTTGTATTACAATCTAACGGGAGCTCTGGTAACATAGTGCCTGAGGCACTTGACTGCTAATCAGAAGGCTGGCGGTTCAAACCCACCAGCCACTCCTCGGAAGAAAGGTTGGCAATCTACTTCAGTAGTGATACTGCCTTGGAAACCCAAGGAGGGGTCGCTATGAGTCGAGTCCAACTCAATGGCACATAACAACAACAACAACAACATTACAATCTAATATGACTTTATTTTGTTACTCAAATTATTCTAGTTTGGGCCACTGGAGGTTCTTTCAGTTGACTCCTGTGTCCTTTTGACATTCCCCCAGCATTGTGATTTTGCTTTCAGTTTTTGAGTACTTCCTTACATTCTGATACTAAAAGATACTCCAGGTTCACCCTATGTATTTCCTATCCTAGTCCTAGAATCAATCATTTCTCCAAGGAGCCATGATTTCTTTTATTGGAGGATTATTAGAAGCCAAATTAGGTATGTTTATTGTTTCTGGGGTATTGTTGCTCCTGGGGCCTCTCACCTGACATAGCAAGGAAATTCACATTGTCATTCATGTAGCCACCATAATAATATCATACAGAATTGTTTCACCACCCTGTAAAAGTCCTGTGTTTCACCTATTCAAACCACCCCCCAAAATAAACCTTTGCAAACACTGATCTGTTCACTGTCTCTACAGTTTTGCCTTTTCTAGAATACCATATGTAGACTTTTTCAGACTAGATACTTCCACTCAGCAATGTGCATTTAAGATACATCTATATCTTGATAGCTCATTCTTTTTTGTCACAGAATAGTAACCCATCGTGTGAATGTACTTATATGGTATACTTACTTATTGAAAGACATCCTGGTTACTTGAATTTGTGGCAATTATGAATAAAACTGCCACAAACATTCATGAACAAGTTTTTGTGTGGACATAGTTTTAAATTTAGTTGGATAAATACTGAGGAACATAATTGCTGGATTGTATGGCAAGACTGTTGCTGTTGTTAGTTGTTAGGTGCCATCATGTTGGTTCCAACTCATAGCGACCCCATGTACAACAGAATGAAACACTGTCCAGTCCTGCACTATCCTCACAACCTTTGCTATGCTTGAGCCCACTATTGAAGCCACTGTGTCAGTCCATCTCATAGAGTCTTCCCCTTTTTTGCTGACCAAGCATGATATCCTCTCCAGGGACTGGTCTCTGCAGAAAACTTGACCAAAGTGCATGACAAAGTCTGGGCATTCAGGAAAGGTGTGCATTAGGGTTGTATACTTTCACCATACTTATCCAATGTGAGCTGAGCAAATAATCTGAGAAGCTGGACTACATGAAGAAGAACGTGGCATCAGGATTGGAGGAAGACTCTAACAACCTGTGATATTCAGAGGACATAACCTTGCTTGCTGAAAATGAAGACCTGAAGCAATTACTGATGAAGATCAGAGATTACAGCCTTCAGTGTGGATTACAGCTCAAAACAAAGAAAACAAAAATCCTCACACATAGACCAATGAGCAACATCATGACAAACTCCAAAACAGACTGATGTTGTCAAAGATTTCATTTTATTTGGCTCCACAGTCAATGCCCATGGAAGCAGCATTCAAGAAATCGGATGCTGTACTGCACTGGACAAATCTGCTGCAAAAGACCTCTTTGAAGTGTTAAAGAGCAAAGATGTTACTCTGGAGAGAAAGATGCATCTAACACAAGCCTTGGTATTTTCAACAGCTTTATGTGCATGTGAAGGCTGGACAGTGAATAAGGAAGACAGTAGATGAATTGATGTATTTGAATTGCGGTGTTGGCAAAGAAAAATGAAAATACCATGGACTGCCAAAAGAACAAACAAATCTGTCTTGGAAGAAGTGTATCTGGAATGGTAAAACTAGGTTTAAATAAGTTTTCTTTCAAAGTGGTTGTACCATTTGCATTCCCATCAGCAATGAATGAGAAGTTCTATTGTTCCACATCTTTGTTGGCAAATGTCAGTTTTGCTATTTATCTACGTATTTTTAATTTTAGCCTTTCCACTAAGCATTAGTGATATATCATTGTTGTTTCAAGGAAGATCTATTTTATAAATTATAATAACAATATATGTTCATGGTTTGAAATCTACACAGTACAGAAGTAAAATGGCAAATACGGGGTTTCATCCTATCCCCCATCCTACTTCCTAAAATAAGCCAAAGAAAAGTTTGTGCGTCTGCTCTCAAATTTACTCCATGCCCATCCTGACATTTACTGTGTAAACATAAACATATATATGTCATTTTCCCCCACTAAGGGTGTATGCATATATATATATATATATGTGTGTGTTTATAATATATATTAATACTGAATCTGTGACAACTGTCCACATCAGCACATACAGATCTGTAGAGCATAGCATTTTATTGATGCATCATAATTTATGCAACCTATTAATAGTTAGTTTTCACTTTCGTTTATTTCACTTTGCTATCACAAATAATGATGCAATAAATCTGTTAGATAAGTTTTTAGACTTGGAATTGCTAGGTTCAAAAGTATGTGCATTTAAAAGCTCAAATGGCCTCCAAAAACACTGCACACATTTTCAATTCCTCTAATAGTATTTGAAAGGAACCCTGGTGGTATAGTGGTTAAGCATCAGGCCGCTAATTGAAAAGCTGGCGGTTCAAACCCATCAGCTGCTCCATAGGATAAAAATGAGGCAGTCTGCTTCTGTAAATATTTACAGCCTTGGAAATCCTATGGAGGCAGTTCTGCTCTGTCCTATAGGGCTGCTATGAGTCGGACTTGACTTTGAAGGCTTGTTTTTGGTTAAGAGTACCCATAAATGCTTATTACCCTACACTTCAGTGAGTATTACTCCATGAATATCAATAACCTTTCTAATAATCGCCAGTGTGAGAGTTTTCTTTTTAAGCCATCTTGTTGATTTAATGTGCAAATCCTTCCTTATCTTCCTGACACTATATCTTCCCATTCTCACCATCTCTTATTTTGCTGCAGCCATAATTGTCTTTTTTTCTGTTCCTCATTCGCACCAAGCATATCCCACACCACAAGTCTTTTGCATAAGTTATTTCCTCTGCCTAGAATTCTGTTCCTCTAGGTCTTTGCCCAGCTGCTTCCTCCTTGTCTTAGAGGTCTCTACTTAAATGTCACCTCTTTAAAGAAGCTTTCATTGGTAAAGATATTTTTTAAAAAATCCAAGTTACTTTCTATTACATTACCCATTTTACTTTCATTGTTAATACTTTAATAGCATATTATTTTCTTGTTAATGTATTTACAAACTTGTGTATTTTCTATTAACCTCACTAGAATCTAAGCACCTTAGACCAGGATCCTTGCCTGTTTTGCTCACAGCTAACTCCCAGCACTACAACAGGAGATGTTCAATACTTGTGTGTTGAGAGAACGAATAAATGTTCCTTCCTGAGAATGGCTTGTTTATGTGCTTTGCCCATTTTTCTACTTAATTCTTTATGCTTTTATTATTATTATTATTGATTTGTAAGCATTTTGATTACTATAAAAAAAAGCTACACTTTGTCAGTTACATGCTTTGCAAATAATCTTGCTGTTTTTCCTTTACCTTTAAAAAAAAAAAAAAAAAAAAAAAAACTCGTTTTGGCCATAAAGTTTGTGCTTTTAATTTTTACACAAGGTTATTAAAAGTATTACTTATAAGCTTTATCATACTTAGAAAGGTCTTATAACTCCAAAATGATTTTTTTAAAAGGTTTTAAGTACCTTTGTATTTCATTATTTTACAAGCATATCTTTTGTACAACAATTTATTTTGGATGTAAAAGTGAGACAGAAATCTATTTTTTCCAAATACACAGGACTAATTCTTTAATAATCTACCTTCTCCATGTCTTCTGAAATATTATCATAAACATCTACCAAATTGTGTATGGTGTGTTTATATGTGTATGTATAGATGTGTGTGCATAAATGTATATATGTGTGCATGTGAGTACACATGTGTGTGTGTGTTCTTTCACACCCACATGTGTGTGTACTGGGGAACACTTCTATTTCTGAACTCTCCTGTCCCATTATTTATCTTGCATCCATATCACATATTACTTACATCTCTACGTACTAATGGCCTCTTATCAGAAAAAACAGGGTCCACTATATCACCAGATTACTGGGTGGGCTAGTTTTGCAGCTGAATTGAATAGCTGTATCAAAAAAAACAGAAACAGCTGTGAAGGGGAAAGAAAATGGCTGATGTGTGAAATGAAACAGATGCTTTGTTAATAGAATTCTTTGTGACAGAGGAAAACAGTTCAACGATTTGGTTTAAATAACTCTACCTTAAACACATGCACACAGAAAACAGAAGTTGCCAGCTTTGTATCATCTCTTTGGAATCAAAGGTGACACTACTAAACTATGTCAGTCATAGGAGACAAACTCAGCTAGACAGGAAGGCCTGAGGTGGCTTCCACAGCTACTGAGGACCTGGTGTCACTTGCCTTTCGTGTTGTTGGCAATGCCAGCATTTACATCCATAAGATGTAAATGTTTGGTTATGCAAGGATTTCTCCTCATCCTCTTCATTGTATTCACAGAATACAATGCTACATATATTGGATATCTAAACACAGAGAGATTGAACCCTATGCCAGACACCTAATCTTTCTCATCCATAACCTTTTCATTCCCACACACAAATGCCCATTCATTTTATCACTAGACACAGCTTTCCCACTTGTTTAACTTTTCTGCAATGTGATGTGTCTGTCCAATTTCTTGAAGGCCCTACCTATCTCATGTAAGGCCACAGTAAGGAGAAAAGGACGCACAAAAGTGAGGTTAAAGAGAAGTTTTTATTCTGAGTTTCTGGGGGAGGTTTACAGGCCCCCGAGAGGGGCCCGGGCGAGGTTCACGGGTCCCTGAGAGGGGCCTGGGAAGTCGCACCACCTGGCTGGGGAGGGG